>NC_041380.1:493552977-493561738 GCF_002162155.2 Triticum dicoccoides | reverse complement strand
TGGTGAGCCAGACTCCCACTCGGAGGCTTAGCTGCAGCCCAGTGCTCGCCTAAGTGTTTGAAAATCCTACCGAGTGGAGAGCAAACCTCCCACTCGGGGGCTTAGCTGCAGTCCAAGTACTCGCCTAAGTATTTGAAAATCCTACTGAGTGGAGAGCAAACCTCCCACTCGAGGCTTAGCTGCAGCTCAGTGCTCGCCTAAGTGTTCAAAAATCCTACCGAGCGGAGAGCAAACCTCCCATTCGGAGGCTTAGCTGCAGCCCAGTGCTCGCCTAAGTGTTCAAAAATCCCACCGAGTGGAAAGCAAACCTCCCACTCGGGGGCTTAGCTGCAGCCCAGTACTCGCCTAAGTTCGGAACACGTCCCAATCCACAAGGACGGCAAGATGCGAATCGACTGTTACCTTTTCCTTCGGAGCTGCACCACAAATACGAAGTTATTTCGAGTGAAGGCCAAGTTCCACTCGGCAGATAATTCCCGAAGATATTCAACGATAAATCAAGTTCGGATAAAACCCAAAGGTCCAAGACCTCAGATCAAAGTACTCGAGCCCTCGGATCAATAGAGTTTAACGGTTACAGAATCCACTCGGCATTCCGAGGCAAATTTAAAGTGAAGCATAAATTTTTTTTCATTCCTCAAGCGGAGGACTGGAAGGGGCGACGAACTCGTCCAAGTCGATCCCGTCTACAATACGAGTAGCAGCAGCAATGAAAGTCTCCATGAAGTCTTGAAAGCTGTGCTTCCTGGTATTGGCAACTTGGATGGCGGCCAGCTTTTCTTCTCGCGCCTCCTTGCAATGGACGCGGACCAGAGACAGAGCGACATCAGCACCACATCTAGCAGAAGATTTCTTCCATTCCGCCACTCGACCCGGGACTTCATCCAGTCGAACCATCAGGGACTCGAGGTCGTTCTAAAGAGTCGTTCCAGGCCAGAGTGATGTGTCGATCCGCGACATCGCAACCTTCAGCCGAGCAAGATAGTCAACAACGCTGGTAACACGAGACTCCAGTCGGAGCACGTTCATAGCAGCCTCGTCCTTCACAAGAGAATTGGCGGGATCCAAGCCTGGCTCCACTCGACTGGTTTCCTCTTCGAAGCTCTGGCAGAATTCTGCAAACACGATTCAAGAATAAGACAGTGGCCTTATGCGGGCTTGGTAACTGCAAGATAGCCGGGTCGGAATAATTACCTTCGAGCATGACGAACAGCTTCTTGGCAAGTCCACCGAGATAAGCCTCCAGATCATTTACCTTCCCCGCCAGCTCACCCGCCTGGTCGTGCAGAACCATCTTGTCGTTCTTTAGTCGGCTGACCTCTCGATTAGCTGTCTCGAGAGCAGTTTTCAGTCTGGAGTTCTCCTGTTCAAGAGTTCCGACCGAAGCCAGTTTCTCTTCTGCAAGCTTCATTTTGCTCGAGGCCTCCTTCTGTGCTTCGGCAAGATCTTGATCCTTCTTCTTCAGAGCTTCCTCCAGTTTATCTACAGAACATCGAGTGAACTCAACATCAAGAATGGGCAAGAAAGGGAAGTCACTTGTCAAGAATGAGAAACCTCGCCAGCCATACCTTTTGCTTCGTCTCGCGCCTTCTGCAGGTTCTGTTGAGCGAGCTTCAAGTCAAGGTCGAGCTGGATCTGTTTGTTCTCCAACTCAGTGTAGAGAGCCACAAGTTCACAGGATTTCTGCAAAAGTCAGTCGACAGAGGTCCAAGATAAGTTGCTTTCAAGTAACCAAGAGACAATGATGACGTTTCTAAGACTACAGCTGAATCAAAAACATTCAACAGTAGTCTCGGGGACTACACCTAGTGGGTGCACTCAGCGTGCCCCCACTGGTTTTCTAAAAAAAATCGACTGCCCGCAGTCGACCGGATACAGTTTCATTCGACATGGCCTGGACAGACCGAGTGAAGGAGTAAAACTACAACAACACAATATAAAGACTACAGTCGACTGCCAGCAGTCCACCGTAGTCTCAGGGACTACACCCAGTGGGTGCACTCAGCGTGCCCCCACTTGACCAAAAAACTTAACAGAAACACCCAGTGGGTGTACAGATTTAAAAGATCTTCGGAAAAGAGATTCTTCAGACAGCATACCCTAACAGAACAAGCAGTGAATCGACTGACCTGGACGTTACTCTGAAGAGCTAAACTCGCGTCATAAGCCGCTTGGCTGGCTTCTCGAACCACCTTGACCTGCTCCATCATGATGCCTGCCTGGCGTATAGCTTCCTTAGCTGCACCCACTTGGTCCTCAGGGACGTGGTGTGTGGCGAAGAGCGAAGGCAGATTTACGATCGACGTCAAGGGCCGCACACTCGTCAGAGGATTGGCGAAGGTCACAGAAGCCCGGGTGGTATCGCCACCGTCTCGAGCTACGGCCTCAGGCGCCGGAGTGGATTGTGGAGTCTCGCCAGCCGACGCTTTCCTATTCTGCCTCACTCTCAGCGGCGCTTCGTCTTCGTCGTCAGGAAGGTTAATAACATGAGGAGGAGCTACGAGAAAAATTCAATCGACCAGAGTTATAAGAAATCGTCAGTCGATTCAAGGCAGAACACCAGTAATCATACCAGGGTTGGAAGTAACAGCATCTTCCATCTCTTGATCATCGTCCTTGGCAGAGATCTCAGAAGTAGCAGCACTGCAAATTTTGAAAGACAGTCAGTCGGCTCAGTGGATCGACCAAGGATCCGTCCACGATCGACAAAGGAGAACAAGTTCTATCATTGCCCAAAAATGGTGGGGACAGTCATCCTCATCTTGGGCAGAGCCTTGGGTGGCTTGGACGGCGCCGCGCGGGGGTGCTTGGGAGCTTTTTCAGTCAGCGCTGGAGAAGAGGTCCGAGGGCGCTTCGACGACTGCCCAACGGGAGCAGTCGCCTTACCACGTTCCCGCGCAGGGTCGTGTGTAAGCTTGGATCGCCTTTACGAGCGGGGAGGTTCAGCTTCCTCCTCCTCCTCCTCTTCGCTAGAGTCGACGTCGTCGTCTCCCTCTCCTTCGCCGTCAGACTCCCACTCCCCTTGTTCGTCTGCGCTTTCGCCTCCGCTTGCCTCCCCTTCCTCGGCCTGCCCCTGTGCTCCGTTGGGTGTCGAGTACATCTCTGTAGTTGCCTGGAGTATAGCAGACAAGTCGAAAGTCAGTCGACCGATTCAAAGAGAGCAAATGAAGAAAGCAGGATCTCAGTCGGGAACACAAGGTCAGACCTGGTCCAGGTCGTATGTACTGTCAAGCGGGGGAACCCTCCTGGCTCCTCGGGGGTTGTCTTTGTTCCCTGTGATGCTCGACAGCCACCCTTCCAGCATCCGTCGGTGACCTCCTCTGGGTGAACCCGAGTGGTGTCGTCGAGACCCGAGTACAGCCACATAGGGTGGTCACGAGCCTGAAGCGGTTGGATGCGCCTCCGAAGGAAGACCTCCAGCAAGTCCATGCCGGTCACGCCCTCTCGGACAAGCTGAACCACTCGACCAACCAGCACCTTGACTTGCGCCTTTTCCTCCGGCAGCACTTTCAGAGAGGCAGGCTTTTGAGCTCGGTCCAGAGAGAAAGGGGGAAGACCAGTCGACTGCCCTGGGGCCACCTGGTCTTGGCAATAAAACCAGGTCGACTGCCAACCACGGACCGACTCGGGAAAAGTGATAGATGGAAAAGAACTTTTACCCCTCATCTGGATCGCCAGGCCCCCGCATAGCTGGATCACTTGTGTCCGTTCGTCACTCGACTTGGCTTTCTTTACCGATTGGGAACGGCAAGTGAAGATGTGTTTAAAGAGTCCCCAATGAGGGCGGCAACCCAAGAAACTTTCGCACAAGGAAACGAAAGCCGCAAGATACACGATGGAATTGGGAGTGAAATGGTGGAGCTGTGCTCCGAAGAAGTTCAAAAAGCTCCGAAAAAAAGGATGAGGAGGTAGAGAAAATCCGTGATCGATATGGGTGGCGAGGAGGACGCACTCACCGTCACGAGGTTGGGGTTCGACTTCTCTCCCCGGGAGACGCGCAGCTTCATGGGGAATGACTCCCCCCTCGACCATGTCGTCAAGATCTTCCTGCCGAATCACCGAGGGCATCCAGTCGCCCTGGATCCAATCCCTGGGCAGAGCAGTCCTCGAGGAAGATCCGCCCCGAGCGGACTTCTTCCCCTTACCCTGCACCGCCGCCTTCTTCGCGCGCTCCAAAGCCGACGTCTTGTCCTTCACCATCGTCGCCGGCGAGGCTCGAACGGACCTACGGCGCTAGGGTGAGAGCGGAGGTGGCAGAGGACCTTGCGGGGGGAGAAGGAAAGGCGAGAGCACACTGTTGGGGAGCCCCGAGCCGGCAACTTATAAGGAGCCGCTTCCGAGTGGCTGACCGGTAGGCCCAGGCGATCCCGTCAAATCCCGCAACAGGCGCGCGCGCGGTACGTGGCGAAAAAGGTGGCACGGAGATCGAGGAGCTTCCATCCTATCCCATCTGATTACTTCGGCCGCCCCCGTCCCGCTCGCTTCCCGAAATTCAAATCCCGCAAAATCCGCGGGCTGCAGAACAACTCATCAAACTGAAGAGCCCGCTCGTGCCGGCACTCGGTATTCCACAAGTAAGGAAATTCACTCGACGAGAGACCAAGAATGGATCAAGGTGACCGAAAGAAGTTGACAACGTCATCCATGACGATTGATCCAGTACAAGACATTCGTATAACGCTAAGAACCAGTCGGAAGGACCCCCAACTCCTTCCCCACTCGAACCTCGATCCATTCGGGGGCTAATGATGAAGCTATGTACCTAGGGTAGGGGCATGGACCTGTCCTAAGAGCCCTATCCAAGGACATCCCTGGAAAAAGTCACCTTTCAATCGACTTGAAGGTATCCCACTCGACGGATTCAAGACACTCGACCAGGAAGCTACCACTCGACTACGAAGCCAACCACTCGACTGACAGGAGATCTAAAGTCACTCCGCAAGCAAACGGTCGGCCATTAAGTAGTCTTTATGGACATTATAGCACTTTATTAGGGACGTTACCAGTAACGCCCAGTCTTAATGTATTTTAACCCTGCATTACTGAGGACCGGAGGGGTCTGACGAACTCTATATAAGTCACCCCCTCCTCAGTAACAGGGGTTGGCACCCCTGTAATTCATACACACATAATCCAGTCGACCACCTCCGGGCACCGAGACGTAGGGCTGTTACTTCCTCCGCGAAGGGGCTGAACTCGTACCTCCTGGTGTATTTACAACTTCTCCATAGCTGAGATCTAGCCTCTCCGTACATACCCCCTACCTCACTGTCAGAGTTAGAACCACGACACATGGCACCACCCTGAACCACACGAACGTGTTGGTGGCGTTACGCAATCATCATCGACAGTTTATTGGTGTCAGACGATATACGATTCTTGATTGAGTACGTAGCGGAGCTACACACTATCCGTGATCTTTTTTCCTTGTAGACACACTTCTTTGTTCTCCATTCACGTGTGTTTGAGAGGGAAAAATGCCGAGCCTAGCTAGGTGCGTGCTACTCTGAGCCGAGCACATGCGAGCTTGTGCCTCCCCCGCTACTGCCAACCAACCAGATGAGCCGTGCTGCCCTTCGGGCCTTCAAAACCCAAAAGTCTTGCGCCAACTTTGGTGTGTCTGCCACCTGTTCGGACGCGAGCGAATCCTGCGAGCCCTGTCGAGCTTTACGCCGGGAAGGGGCCAGCCCCCGCCGCGGCCGTGATGAGTGGGCGGATATCCTTTCCTTTCCGGCGGGGTGTCAGCGGCGCACGAGCGTGACCACGATCGATGTCGATCAGAGCCGCATCGTCGGGTTGCACACCGCGACGGATCCCGCCCGACCCGACCCACGCGATCCCAATAAAATGTTTGTCGCGCGCACAGCGAGGCACGGCCCGGCGGCCTCACACTTGTCGCGCCGCACGGGGAGCCAGATGTGCGCGACAGTCGTCCACTGACGGCGACGATCCACGTCGCCGGCCGCGGTGTCACCGCGTCCAGATCCACTCCGCCGCTGTCACGCCGGACACACGTTGCAAATACGGTGCGTCCAACAGCGACCCGCCCATCTAGTTCCGTGGCGCTCACTCGGGTCGGGTGAAAAAGATGCCGTTCACGCTGGTCACTGGTCACTGGTCACTGGCTAAGGGCAACTCTAGCGAGAGTCGCTGTATTATCACGTGTGCGAAGTGTGTTTCATACTAGTACTATGGAGGCCTCGAGACGAAGCGCAAATTTAGAGCCGTCGTAAACCAAGCATTCAATTTTGTCCATACAGGATCCATTTGACACTGGCCACAAGATCTCTTCCTTTTCCATCTCAACGATAGAAGTTTTTCTAATGGATTTCGACAAAAGTTACAACTAGAAGTTCGACAAGCATTTAAACTACGGCTCTCTATTAGAATTTGAACTGCATGCTCTTCCTCCGTCTGGAAGTGACCTCGCAGACGAGGGAAGCTATGCTGCCATGGCTTCCGCCACTACGCGGTCGACGAGTGCATGGGCGCCTTGACGCGGGAGAAGCCCAAAATTTTGAAGGCCGCCGTGACTGCGAGATCCATTTTGTCAAGGCGGCCGCCGACAATGGTCAAAGGAGCGGAGGATGACGGGGAGGCACTCTAAGCCAATGGTTGACCAAACCTTATATAGCGCACGCTCTTCGACCCACTGGGAGTAGTCTTATACCCTTCCCAAAAATCTCTCTCGGCAGTCCGACGGGGCTGAATGTAGTGACGAGAAAGGGATAATATGGTGGCAGAGTGGCGCATGTGAAGGGGTGCGATGGGAGTGAGTGTGGTGGCGACGAGGAAGGGGAGATAGGGGTGGAGTGGCGTCGCCGAGCCGGGTGCCCAGATTTATATACGTGCGAATGGGCGCGCTTCGGCAAAAGAAGGCCCGAATTTGGGGCGTGCTCTTCCCGGTGAAAAAGCAAGTGCATCATAGGTAGTGGGTAAGCAACAGTCTTATATATGACAATGACATTAACCAAGCGACGCGCGAAAGGAAGAGGTTGGACTGGAACCCTCCTCCCATGTGAGCGATTGCTTCTGGAGGCCATTACATATCAGCGTCCCCCAACCTTCAAATATGGAGACTCGCACGCTTAGTTTGCAGCGGCCTCCGTAAATTATGCAGTCTAAGGGGCGTATGAAGACTCTGCTAAACCGCCCATTTCGGTGGCAGTTCCCATACAAATCGTTATTATGGCGATCAATCTGATATGGCGACTCTTGTATAGTTGCTCTAACTGTGCAGTGGCTGCATGTTGGTGAAGAGAGCGTATGAACCTTCAGGTGGCGGCCTTGTTCGCCACGCTGTTCTGTGGTGGCATACAGGGGATGTATGACAATATTTATGAATTCGTGAGCATGAAGGAGGCGTTCTTGATCGAGCCCATACGGGTGATGGCAACAACGTCGTGCCGCTAGAGGCTGAGGGGCACCATGCCACGTGGATCAACTTTGACTTCTTGTATCTGGTTTCGACGACAACATGGAGAGCCCGACCTCGAGTTCGCTAACCGCCTAGCTTAGCGTCAGTTGAGGACACATGACACCCCCTAGGAGATGCCAAAGTCCTCACCAAGGTTCAACCACTCTCGCTCCACCATCTCCTCCATCAGCTTTCATCACGTGATTGTCCATGGGCGTGTCAAACATGTCGTACTTGTACGTTGCACGCATGTGCCCTTGCGAAGCCATCAAATGTCGACTTCCTGTACTCGCGTCGATCAATGTCGTCGAGGAAGTTGAGACCGTAGACCAGCATGCCCCATACCTTGATGTGGAGAAGGCTACATTTTTTAAGGTCAGCGTGAGTACTCTGAGTCGACAATTATTCATCCTTACGCATCCTCCTCGACCCAATGGGAGTATTGCCATACCCTATCGCAGAACTCTCTCTCGACGCGATTCTCTTGTGGCGAAGGGCACAATGGCCATTTGGATCAATATCGACTTCTTGTACTCGGTCTTGGCGACAACATGGAGAGCTCGGCCTTGGCCCGTTAACCGCCTAGCCCTGCATTAGTCGAGGGCACGCGGAACCCATTGTAGGAGATGCCAAAGCACACAGTGAGGTTCAACCAGTTTCGCTCCATCGACTTCCATCCAGTGCGGGCATGTTGGACACTTATGTTGCGCCCTTGCGACGCCAAATTTCATATGAAGCTGACGAATGCCATGTTTTCTCACCAGTGCTGATCAACGTCGACGATGAGATTGCGACTGTAGAGCAGCATGCCCCATGCTTTGACTACCAGCGGGACTAGTAAGGCGCGTTGGCAGCGGCGATGCGGTCCTCGTCGAAGGCTGAGTAGAGGGCGGGGCGGCGCTGGTCGGCGACGACAGCCTAGGGGCCCTCGAGGTGGCTGAATCCAGTTGGGATCGTCCTTTTTCCCGGTGCGCCAAACATGTCTATAGGTTCTAAAGAAGTGTAGGGACCCGCTAATCCAAGGTTTTCCCGACTCACTCGGCTCGTCTCGTCACTCGACACACGTTTCCCCGTGCCAGGTGTGGACCCGAACCTGAACCTGGACCCAGAAGAGATTATATACTCCAAGAGATACACGCCATCTCTCAGTCAGGAGATATACTCCAGCGACCTACCAAAAAACTCTATACGTGCTGCATCGTGCGCTCCATCCCACAAGAGATCGGACGGCCAGCGGCCTCCGTGGGGCACTCCACCCCGCGTCTCCTCCGTCGAAGGTGGGGTGACGCGCGCGGCACGCACGCCAACGGGGCACGGGGTGGCGGCGGCGGCGGACGCAGAGGA
>NC_041380.1:493545711-493552657 GCF_002162155.2 Triticum dicoccoides | reverse complement strand
AAACCGCTCGGCTCTATCCCCCTCCCTTTTCTGACCCCCCCACACATCGCGGCTGCGGCGACGAGGCGACGAGGAAAAAACTCACTGCAGATAAGAGAGGGAGGGGCGAGCGAGAGAGAAGGGAGAGGCGGCGCGCCGAGCCAGCCCACTTCCGCCCGCGGCCATGGCCGGCGCCGACCCCAACCGGAGCTTCATGAAGGACGTGAAGCGCATCATCATCAAGGTTGATTTGTCTGTTTGTTTGTTTGACTAATTTATCAGCCCGTCTCTGCTAGATCTAAGCTGCTGCTCTTCGCCGCATTGCTGCGTCTCTCCGAGGCCTCTCTGCATCGAATCGAGGAGTAATCGTGTAGAGTTCTCGTGATTTGTTCTCGGGGAGGGCGGGGGGCGGAGGGGTTATGCCTGGGGTTTGGGTTTTAACTCTGACGCGTTGATGGCGGAGTTCTCGTCATGAATAAACTTTTGAGGCGCCCAGGATGTTTGGGGCCTTCCGTAACCAGGCATCGGAACAGCTTCAGGGGAAAGGTGATTCGCGTCAGATGGGAAAAGGTGATTTGTGTCAGATGGAAATGGATGATAGAAAGGCGGAGAGGAATTTTGGGATGTTTCTCAAATTTCGTTAAATGGGAGGACCTCTTTAGTTCGTGATTTCGTTGTTCAGATACGTGTTTTCATGGAAATCTATGGTGTAAAGGGTAGAACTGTGTTTCCTTGTTATGTTTGGAAAACAGAACAGTACCTTTGTCAGTTTTGCTAGCTCGCCTCAAAGTGGTCCATTCTGGGAGAGCATCTTAGATACGCTTAAGGAATCTAGTCAAAGATGCAACACAGGAGACGTAGGTGGAATCCTTGTCCCTGTCACTTTTATTTTCTATTAATTCCTTTTTTTGGATGTCAGGTGGGCACTGCAGTTATCACCAGAAATGATGGAAGACTGGCTTTGGGCAGGATTGGAGCCCTGTGCGAGCAGGTAACATTCTCATCTCCTACCTTCTCTACTCTGTATATATGCAGTCTGAAGCGAATCCTGAATCAGCTAAATGGCAATGTAGGTCAAGGATCTTAATGCTCAAGGATATGAGGTGATTATGGTCACCTCGGGCGCTGTTGGTGTGGGGCGACAGCGGCTCAGGTACCGCAAGCTCGTCAATAGCAGCTTTGCTGATCTGCAGAAGCCACAGATGGAGCTGGACGGGAAGGCCTGCGCTGCTGTTGGTCAGAGTGGGCTGATGGCACTCTATGACATGTTGTTTACCCAAGTGTGTTTATTTAGCCTGGCATCAACTTTACTTGGAAGAAATTGGTACCTTGTGTGTCTGTTTGTAACATCAAACCTCTCATGTTGCAGCTTGATGTGTCATCATCACAACTTCTCGTGACAGATAGTGACTTCGACAATTCAAATTTCCGGGAGCGACTCCGCGAAACTGTCGAGTCATTATTAGAGCTTAGAGTTATTCCAATATTTAATGAAAATGATGCCATCAGTACGAGGAAGGCTCCATACGAGGTGCGTATTGTACAATACATTACCCTGTAATAGCGATATTGTGCTTACCTGTACAGTTTGAGCTTGATTGTTTGCATACATAAAAATCCATGTCTTTCCAGTTTCAATACCTTCCATCATTTTCATTGTGATGTTCATCAACAACAATTCTGTTACAGGATTCATCTGGTATATTCTGGGATAATGACAGTTTGGCAGGTCTACTGGCATTGGAACTGAAAGCCGATCTCCTTGTTCTGCTTAGTGATGTGGATGGCCTCTACAGCGGTCCACCAAGTGAACCTTCATCAAAGTTAATACATACTTATATCAAGGAAAAACATTATCATGAAATTACTTTTGGAGACAAGTCCCGTGTTGGTAGAGGTGGCATGACAGCTAAAGTCCAAGCTGCTGTGTGGGCTTCAACGGGTGGTGTACCTGTTGTTATTACAAGGTAACTTGAATATTTGCCTTTTTTATTGCATGTGAAATATTGATGCCTAGCATTGCTCATATATATACTTCACACATTCTATGGTATTTATTTGTGCATCATATGCAAGCAATAATGTGCCATTTGGCTACTTGCAATTCTGATTCCATAGACACCAGATCTTATTGAATCAATTCACTGCTAATATTACAGTTAAGTCATATAATTTGACACTCATCAAGGACCTTAAAAGAGTCAGTTGAAAGTTTAAACCATGTTAACAATAAATCTGAAATAACATATGAAGTCCAATATTTAGTTATTTTTATATTAATGACGAACAGTTCTGATTATAACACCATGATAAATCTGCCGAAAATGCATTTGCTTTTGAGACCCATGCACCCTGCATGCTATTGTAATTTTTCTTGTGATGCTTACTGTCTGAACATGGTCTGAAATTATTGTTAAGTAAAGAAGCTTGATAATTGCATTTCTGTTTTTTTTTTCTTAAAGAGCTACCAATGCTTCAAACCCAAATAATGAGTAGTAAACTCCATTTTTTGCAAGCTATTTTTGTTTTCCCGGTGAATGGCAGAGTAATTTGACTTGTTTACTGTTCTTGAAGTGGATGTGCATCTCAGAGCCTTGTTAAAGTTCTCCGTGGGGAAAAAATTGGTACCCTTTTTCATAAAAATGCAAGTTTGTGGGAACCATCCAAGGACACCAGTGTCCGTGAAATGGCTGTTGCTGCACGGGATTGTTCAAGGCATCTACAGGTATATTTTTTTCTCGTACAAATTTCCTGCTCATTGAACGGTCCATACTGTCTTTTCGCTCTTTTTTGCCTGGTTCGTGATACTGATTCTATATTGTATGGATACCTGAAACAGAATTTGTCATCAGAGGAGCGCAAGAAAATATTATTAGATGTTGCGGATGCTTTAGAGGCAAATGAGGATTTAATTAGATCCGAGAATGAAGCAGATTTAGCAGCAGCACATGAGGCTGGGTATGAGAGTGCTTTGGTTTCTAGATTGACTCTGAAACCAGGAAAGGTAGGCAGTTGGATAGTCTTGCTTGTTAGAACTAAATTGATTTGTTAGATAGGTGACACTTGCTTCTTTTCATTTTTGGATATTATTTATTGGTTGATCCAGCTTATATTCATCATTTGTAGATAGCAAGCCTTGCCAAATCTGTTCGCACTCTTGCGAATATGGAAGACCCTATTAACGAGATACTGAAAAGGACAGAGGTGAGTGCTTATATTTGAACTACACATTGGAACTCTGGGAAAAGCTTCCATGTTTGAACGCATCGGTTTATTTTTTCAGGTTGCTGATGGTTTAGTTCTTGAGAAAACATCTTGCCCTTTGGGTGTTCTATTGATTATTTTTGAGTCCCGACCTGATGCCTTAGTCCAGGTATTGTTTGTTGTTGATGTACTTTAGTTATTTTTTCTATAATCCACATGCTTGCATTTGGTTTGTACTCAAGTATATTAAGCAGCTTGGTTTGAACACCATTGTTTAGATTGCGTCTTTAGCCATTCGAAGTGGTAATGGTCTTCTCCTAAAAGGTGGAAAAGAAGCAATGAGATCAAACGCAATATTGCATAAGGTATTATCTTTTCCTATGTAGTAGCTTCCTTTTGGCATGGTATACTATTGTAGCCTTTAGTGTCCTTAAAATATCTATTCATTGTTTACAGGTTATAACCAATGCTATTCCTGACAATGTTGGTGAAAAATTGATTGGCCTTATTACAACTAGAGATGAAATTGCGGATTTGCTGAAGGTGAGCATTCGTTCCTATTATCTAAATAATTATTCTACCAATATGCCTAATAAACATATAACACCATACAGCATGATGATGTCATTGATCTTGTCATTCCAAGAGGGAGTAATAAGCTTGTTGCTCAAATCAAATCATCAACAAAGATTCCTGTTCTTGGCCATGCTGGTATTCTCTTAATGAACATTATTGTTGCTGCTACCACTGCTTTCTAAAATGTTAAATTCTTAGACTGCTGTTTAAGATTTGAGTTTGTATTGAATAAGTCTTTGCATCCCCTGTGCAGATGGTGTTTGTCATGTATATATTGACAAATCAGCAGACATGGATATGGCAAAACGTATTGTGATGGATGCAAAAATTGATTACCCAGCTGCCTGCAACGCAATGGTACTTGTCTAATTTGATATTCCCTCCGTTGACAAATATAACATGTTTTGGATATTTCAATATGGGCTACATACAGACTGAAATGAGTGAACAAAGACACTAAAACGTGTCTATATACATCCAATTCAGGAAAAAGTTGGAACATCTTATATTTGTGAACGGAGGGAGTAGCATATAATAGCATTGGATAGCTTGTTTTGTTGGTTTGAGGTTTTAAGTACTTCATAGAGCATCTTTTACCGTGAAGCAATGAACTATATATATATTCTTTAAATTCTGCTTGTTGATAATGGCTGCAGTTTTCTGTTGCCAATAAAAAACTTATTTAAATTGTTGATCCTGTCAACTCGACCAATCTGGGGCTAGCCTCTAGTGGCATTTCCCGAATAAGGAAAAACATGAGTACCCACCTGATGGAGTTTGAGCCTCAAAAGCTGGTGGGCAGGCCTGCAAAGCACATCAGCTTGCTCCAGCTAGCAACCTGATCAGACGCTCACTCACGTGTTCTGATATACTCCCTTCGTTCTGTTAAGTATATATGTTGTGTTTGTCTTGTACAGGCCCAGGCCCATAGTCTAGAGTGAGGCCCAGGCCCATGTAACCTTGTATATATCTCTCTCCTCCTCAATACAGAAAACTGTTCGGTCATTCTCTCTTCCTCACGTTTTCTAACATGGTATCAGACCAGGACCAAACCCTAGTCCCTCTTCCAGCCGCCACCCATGAAATCGCCGCCGGTGAGGTGATTCAGGCGGATCTGTCTGGTGAGGAGACATCCACATCGCTGCCCCATCCCATCTTCGTCATCAACCTGTAGGAGCTGCTCTCCAGCAGCTCCTCTGTGTGTCCTCACAGCTACTCTGTGAGAATACTTCCCCTGCTCTCCAGCAGCCATCTCCAGCAAGCTCTTGGTGCCTTCCCTGCTCTACAGCAAGCTCCAGGCGTTCCCCTTCTATCCAGCAAGATCCAACAAGCTCCACCTTCTATCCAGTGAGATCCAGATCCAGCTTCTGTTTGTGGCTGTCTGCTGTTCTTCTCTTGTTGCTGCCTGCAGCTGCTATCAGATTGGGTGTTTCCAGCTGCTGACCGCTCACCACTATGGCAAGAAATGATTTCGGATTTGGTTCTTTGATCATAGATATCAAGCTTGATGGTTCAAACTACAGGGAATGGGCATTTTCTGCCCGGACTGTCTTGAGGACAGCTGGTTTTGTTTCTCATCTGACAGATGATCCACCTAGTCCAAATGATGATGCAGCAAGGAAGTCTTGGCAAAAGATCGATGATCGTGTGATGGGAGTTTTAATTCTGGGTGTTGAACCCTCACTCCGAATGAGTCTTGAGCATCACACTTCAGCTAAAGAGATATGGAAGTACTTTGAGCAGCGCTACCTTCAGCCCAGCAGTGCACTTCATTTCTCCTTGTTGCAGAATTTACACAACACTCGGCAGCCAGAAGACATGTCCATAGAAGAGTACTATGGAGCTTTCACTCGCATCACTGGGCAGCTAGGTTCCATGGTTCCAAAGGGTAATTCTGGTTGTGAGTCATGTGCAGCAAAGGAAAAGTATGACCATCAGACTCTCATGTTTCAGTTTGTGATGGGTCTCAAGCCAGACTTTGAGAACATTCGCACTCAATTGCTTGGTCGTACGACTCCTCCCACCTTGACAGAGGCACTTGCTAGCTTGATCGCTGAGGAGACTCGTCTCCGTTCTCTTGGGGCTACTTCTGCGCAGACTCTACACACTAGTGTTCTGGCTTTTCCTCAGCGGCCAGGTGCCTCCAAGGCCACACCTTCAACTGCCGTCTGCGCCTTCTGCAAGAAGGCAGGACACCACAGAGATGGTTGTTTCAAGCTTCATCCAGAGCTGTTAGCTGAGTTTCAGGCTAGACGGGCCCTCAATCAGCAGCGTCGTGCACCCCAGGCTCCTTATCAGCAGCAAGCTCCTTATCAGCAGCAAGCGAGGGGTGCTTCTACATCTGTTCTCTCTCAGCCCGCTGTTGCTGCAACCCAGCCTTGGGTTCTGGACTCTGGAGCTTCTTTCCATGTGACCTCTGATCACTCTCAGCTTGTGTCTTGCCAGCCAGTGCGGGATGGTGCCTCTGTTCAGACTGCTGATGGTACACCTTGTTGTATTACTCATCAGGGTTCTCTTTGCACATCCAAGTTTTCTGTTCCTGCCATCTCCTTTGCTCTAGAGCTGTCCATGAATCTTATGTCTGTTGGCCAGCTTGCTGATATGAACTACTTTGTTGGTTTTGATGACTCATTTTGTTATGTGCAGGACCGTCAGAGCAAGAGGGTCATTGGAACTGGCCATCGCCGTAGAGGATCCACATCCCTCTACATCCTTGACACCTTACACCTTCCTTCAGCTTCCACCACATCCGCGTTCCAGATGGCTGCATCAACATCAAGATCCACTTCGTCGTTTTCTTTTGCCCAGTGGCACCATCGCTTAGGTCACTTGTGTGGTTCTCGTTTATCTACCCTTGTTCGACAAGGTGTTTTGGGTCATGTTTCCATAGATGCTGGTTTTCACTGTAAGGGTTGTAAGCTAGGGAAACAAATACAGCTTCCATACTCTTCCAGCACTACTCATTCTAGTCATCCTTTTGATTTAGTGCACTCTGATGTATGGGGTCCTTCCCCCTTTGTTTTGAAAGGTAGCCACAAACATTATGTCATATTTGTTGATGACCACTCTCGACATACTTGGGTCTATTTTATGAAGCATCGTTCTGAGTTGTTTTCTGTATATAAGGCTTTTGTACATATGGTCCATACTCAGTTTTCCAGTGTTGTTCGTGTTTTTCGTTCTGACT
>NC_041380.1:493468117-493545617 GCF_002162155.2 Triticum dicoccoides | reverse complement strand
TATCTATCTACTGCTTTTTGCGAGTTTCTCTCATCTGAGGGTACTCTCCCTCATCTTTCATGCCCTGGTGCCCATGCTCAGAATGGCGTTGCTGAGCGTAAGCATCGCCATATTGTTGAGACAGCTCGTACCCTTTTGATTTCTTCCTTTGTCCCCACTCATTTTTGGGGTGAAGCTATCTCAACTGCTGTTTATCTTATCAATCTCCAACCTTCTACTCGCCTTGAAGGCAAGTGTCCTGGTGAGGTTTTGTTTGGTTCTCCTCCCACGTATGACCACCTCCGTGTCTTTGGTTGTACTTGTTATGTTCTTTTAGCACCTCGTGAGCGTACCAAGTTGACTGCTCAGTCTGCTCAGTGTGTCTTCCTTGGATATAGTCTTGAACATAAGGGCTACCGTTGCTATGATTCTTCTGCTCGCCGCATTCGCTTTTCTCGCGATGTCACTTTTGTTGAGGATCAACCCTTCTTCTATTCCCCTTCCACTAAACCATCATCCTCAACTTCTTTAGAGTCTACCTCGTTTCTTTCACTTCCACCTATCTTTTTAGATGAGTCCATAGCTGAACAACCTTCCTCTGTCCTAACATCAGAACCATCTCCACCACATGTTTCATCTCCTTCCTCACCAGCTCCTTTCTCTCTTCCACTAGCTCCACCTCTAGATAGTCTTCCTTTCCATTACACTCGTCGTTATTCTACTCCTCCAGTCAATACTTTCCATTACACTCGTCGTTCTAAAGTTCCATGTGACACGCAGTCATCTATGCCTTTGTCTTCTACTCCTCCAGCCAGTACTACTGATCCTTGCACTGACGGCTCTTCTCTAGCAACGCGATACAAAAAGGACTTATATGCAGGGGCTGTTTCTGAGCCTAGTACCTATCAGGAGGCAGTTGTGTCACCTGAGTGGCAACTGGCTATGTCTGAGGAGCTTGCAGCCTTAGAGCGTACTGGTACATGGGATTTGGTACCATTACCTCCTCGTTCAGTCCCTATCACTTGCAAATGGGTGTATAAGGTTAAAACCAAGTCAAATGGTTCTGTGGAACGCTACAAGGCTCGCCTTGTTGCAAGAGGTTTTCAGCAGTCTCATGGGAAAGATTATGATGAGACATTTGCTCCTGTTGCTCACATGACTTCAGTTCGAACTCTAATTGCTGTGGCTGCTACTCGGTCATGGAAAATTTCCCACATGGATGTGAAGAATGCCTTCCTTCATGGTGATTTACATGAGGAAGTATATATGCAGCCACCTCCAGGTATCAAGGTTCCATCAGGTCATGTTTGTCGTCTTCGAAAGGCTCTTTATGGGCTTAAGCAAGCCCCTCGTGCCTGGTTTGAGCGGTTTAGTTCTGTGATTCAAGCTGCCGGTTTTTCTCCTTGTGAACATGACTCTGCACTCTTCATTCATACATCTGAGCATGGCCGTACATTGCTTCTACTTTATGTAGATGACATGTTGATCACTGGAGATGATGTTGGGTATATTGATTTTGTTAAGAAAAAATTGAGTGAACAATTCCAGATGTCAGATTTGGGGTCTCTCAGCTATTTTCTCGGGATTGAGGTCGAGCATACTGATGATGGTTACTATATCTCCCAGCAAAAGTACACTCAGGATTTGATTCTTCGCTCAGGTCTCACTGACACGCGCATTGCTGCTACACCTATGGAGCTTCATCTGCAGTTGCGTCCTACTGATGGCACTCCTCTTGAGGATCCCTCTCGCTATCGTCACATTGTCGGCAGTCTAGTGTACCTCACAGTGACCAGACCTGACATCGCACATGCAGTCCATATTCTCAGTCAATTTGTCTGTGCTCCCACCTCAGTTCATCATGGTCACCTATTCCGAGTCCTTAGGTATTTAAGGGGAACTACATCTCGCCGCTTGTTCTATGCTAATTCCAGTCAGCTCCAGCTTCATGCTTACTCTGATTCCACTTGGGCGAGTGATCCTATTGATCGTCGCTCGGTCACTGGCTATTGCATATTTCTTGGTACATCTCTCATTGCATGGAAATCAAAGAAGCAAACTGCTGTGTCTCGCTCCAACGCCGAGGCAGAGCTTAGGGCTCTCTCTACTACTACAGCAGAGATTGTATGGCTTCGCTGGCTATTGGATGATCTTGGTGTCTTATGTCATACACCAACACCTCTTCTTTGTGACAACACTGCTGCTATTCAGATTGCTAATGATCCAGTCAAGCATGAGTTGACCAAACACATTGGTGTGGATGCCTTTTTCACTCAATCTCATTGTCAACAATCCACTGTCAAGCTACAATATGTCCCATCAGAGCTTCAAGTCGCAGATTTCTTCACCAAGGCACAAACTAGAGATCAGCATAGGTTTCACACTCTCAAACTTGGTGTATCAGATGCTCCTGACCCACCTTAAGTTTGAAGGGGGGTGTTAAGTATATATGTTGTGTTTGTCTTGTACAGGCCCAGGCCCATAGTCTAGAGTGAGGCCCAGGCCCATGTAACCTTGTATATATCTCTCTCCTCAATACAGAAAACTGTTCGGTCATTCTCTCTTCCTCACGTTTTCTAACACGTTCCAAATTACTCGTCGTGGTTTTAGTTCAAATTTGAACTAAAACCACGACGAGTAATTTGGAATGGAGGGAGTACATTCAGTGTCAGGACATAAAATGCAAACAATATATTTTATGTTCCCAATGTTGAATGTAAAAATATTGTTTGCAATTGATAATCATATGTTTGTGTCATGCCTGCTTCACTGTTAATCTCTTGATATCGCAATGTATTCCCATCAATCACCCTTTTCTTTGCCGCAGAAGATTTACCTACTAATCTTGGTAGTTTTTTCTTCTAACATTTTTTGTCTTGATTGTAGTTTTCCATTCTATTTTTATATGTTGACTGATTTTGGCTGTATTGTCTGTAGGAGACGTTGCTTGTTCATAAAGATCTTATGAAGACTCCAGAACTTAATGACATACTAGTAGCACTCAAGACAGCAGGTTTATCTTTTGCTCTCATTCACTGTAGTTGTATCTTTTTTGGTTGATTCATATATAGTGTCCATTCAAGAGTTGACACTATCTTTCACTCACTTTTAGTATTCAGTTGAGTGGAAATGTTACATTCACATTTCACAGTATTATCATCCGCTTATGATTATGTTTGTTATTAACAGTATCGTGTAGAAGGAATTAATTGCCAAACATTAATCTTGTAGAACCTGACATCTAAAATTGTAGTTTGAACTTCCAAGGTCTGTAGGAAAGTTCAAACTAGGATGCTATTGTCCTGTGAGATTTTTGTTACATAGGTAACTCCTGAACCATGGCTTCACAATGGGTTTCCTGGCAGTGTATTGAACTCGATTCTCCCATTTCTCTCTCTTTTTTTGCGCTCTTGAACCGCTCGTTTCTAGTATGGAAGTAACGGAAAATAGGATTATACCAGTTTGGGAAAAAATGTATTCTGAATCAGAATAACAGCTACCTTCACTGTGCTTGCCAAATCTAATAATCCACTTAGCAAGTACGACCTCCGTCCGGAATTAGTTGTCGCTGAAATGGATGTATCTAGATGTATTTCAGTGCTAGATACATCCAATATATGCAATTCCTTAGCTTTTTGCATAATTGCTGCTTGCTAGTGTTACAGTATATGTGGATTGCACTAGCCCTTTCCATCAGTTCGGACTTTTGGTTGCGTTGGCTAGTGCATGAAGCTTAACATGGTATCAGAGCTAAGGTCTTGAGTTCAAGTCCTGGTTTGTGCAATTTATCTAAAAATTGCCGATGCCCCCCTTTGTGTCCACGTATAGGCCTCTTGAGTCATACGTGAGTTTCGCGCGCCGTCGCTCTCTTCCGGTTGCACGTGTTGACTTGTCTTCCCCGTCACACGTGAGAGGGGGTGTTACAGTATATGTGGATTGCACTAGCCCTTTCCATCAGTTCGGACTTTTGGTTGCGTTGGCTAGTGCATGAAGCTTAACAGCTAGCAGAGTACTAGATGATTGGTTGTAGCTTGGTAAATGTTTGTAATTTTAGGTGCATCATATTCTATTAGTCCTTGTGATTTTTGTTCTTCCACTTAAAGCATGTGAGGTTTGGTTCAGTCAGTACAGTCAAACAAAATACTTTAGAGACATGTGGATTGATGATTCTCCTGTTTTAACTAATGATATATCGCAGGAGTTAATCTTTATTGCGGGCCTGTTGCGCATAAAGTATTGGGCTACCCGAAAGCAGATTCATTACATCTGGAGTACAGTTCTATGGCTTGCACAGTTGAGATAGTTGATGATGTACAATCAGCAATTGACCATATACATCGCTATGGAAGGTAGCTTAAGAGTTATTCTATAGTCTGTCTCCCCGATTCGATTTCTAAGTATATTCAGGAAAACTGAGATTTGGTTTTAACCAATTTCTCTCTGTTGTTTGTCCTATTTTCAGTGCACATACAGACTGTGTGGTCACTACAGATGATAAAGTAGCAGAGACCTTTCTACGTCAAGTTGATAGGTATTTCTGAACAAGTCCATGTCTTCAATTTTAGATCTTGTACAGTTTGAGGCAACAGATACCTTATTTCATTGTTTGTGCTACAGCTCACTTTGATATTCTGTGGTGATTAAGTGTCTAACGATACTTTTTACTTGTAAAATTTCAATAGTGCTGCCGTATTATACAACGCGAGTACAAGATTCTCTGATGGTGCTCGTTTTGGACTCGGTGCTGAGGTACTTCTAACATTATATGTTATTTTTTTGATAATTTACTACTATGTCTGCATCTTTAATCCTTTGGAATATCTTAAATAGGTTGGCATAAGTACAGGCCGTATACATGCACGTGGACCTGTGGGTGTTGAAGGTCTTTTAACTATACGATGGTATGTTGCTAACTGGCTATTCTATGTAGTCCCTTTGTTATGTCCATTGCTGTATCTTCAAAAATTGATAGTCCAATCAACCAAACTTTGTAGGGATAAGATTATATGTTAGACTAATCATGTCACTAAGCTACTGAACAGACATGAAATATATTTGCTATTGAACAGTACAGACCTACTCCAAATTAATCCGGGAAGTTGATATCATTTGATGCCTAAGTTCTGAAGTAATTTAAGAACATTTTAATAACTGGACTCCAATTTTGATCTTCAAGTAATTTAAACTGTCCATCTATAGGAATTTAGGGGACTGCAAATTAAATAGTTATGGCTATTTAGATCTACTAACAAATAGATAAACTATCTGATTTTTTAATTGCATTTAGGTTTTAATCCCATCCATGGCTAGTATGATCAACATGTCCTCCCATACTGCTATGTCTTCTGGGAGATTGTACATCCCCTTAGCTATGTTGTTGTTCTACTGTGCAGTGCAAGCTGTTCATCATTTGAATCTTCGCTGGTTCTATTAGATTTTGAATCTTTGCTGGTTCTAGTTAGATTTTGCTCTCATAGCTGCAAAAACATTACTTTTAACCAACTGCAATACTGCCATGTTTTGGTCAATTTGTAAATCTTAAGTAGCTTTCTAATTATCTCATAAGCATTATAATGAAGAAACTGTCATCCTTGCATCTAATGTAGTCAACAGGTGGCAATCACAAATCATATAGCTAGAATAAACCTCCCAATTAAATAGGAGTAATTAGCTTTCGTGATAGCAAAAGGACTACATATCAATACTAAAACTGCGCTGGTGGTTCAGTCTTTTATTACTTGTTCTACTATAGCTAATAAATTTTATTATTTTTGAAACAAAATGCAATGAACATGAAAGAATACTGATTGTTGGATCGATTGATTTTTGACATGTAGGCTCTTACGAGGGAAAGGGCAAGTGGTGAATGGTGACAAGGATGTTGAATACACCCATAAGAGTCTTCCTTTGCAATGAGGTGTGCTTGTGATCTCACATATCTTTAAGAATTACACTACTGTACTTTCTAATTCTCATGTTTGGTTAACTCTTCAGAAAATGGTGTGGTAAGGATTCCGCGAAAACCCTCTGAAGTATGAGAGTCTCATCAGACTAAGGAAAGAAAACCAGTCGATCAATCAATTTGTGTACAAACCATCTTATTGTGGTGGATCGGTGGATCAATTTGTATGAGCTTGGAGGCTTCGGCTCTCCGGTGTTATAATAAAAACAAACCAGCAATTCTAGGAGTGAGAGTACTAGTGTGCCGATACTATAAGCAGTATGTTTGTTGGTCCCGGTAATCCAGCAGATTGGTCGTTCTTGCTATTAAAGTTGTGCATTGAGGCCACCTCGGACGTGCCATACTTCACTCGTACTCCCGGCCTGGTTACATTGACTGAAATGTCAGTTCAAATAGAACATGGCTTGGGCTAAATCAAATTAATCTTGGCCCAACGCGCTAACGCAAATGGACGTGTGTCTTTTTTTTGCCTGCTCGCGATCCATTGTTGGCCCAAATTTCGGTTGGGTTTGTGTCGGTGTGGATGCACCCAACGCCCACCCTTATCCTTCCCCTTTCTCGTCCATTAGTGACATGATGCCCATTCTTCCCTCTCGCCTCCTCCACAATCGACCCCTCTGGCCATGTTGCCATCGGCGCCGCCTCCCACTTTTGGCTGCTTGGACACTGCCCAGGCCGCCGCCCGCATCCACACTCTTCCCCCACCTCCATGCTGCATTCGATGCCTGTTGTTGCCAATGTTGGTTACTTGTTTTCGCTGTCGTCTTAACACCTCCATGTCTGCGTCGCCCCCTCACCTTCTGTCTCCATGGTCGCCTCCACTTCGACAGACCAGCTGCTTGTATGGGGAATAGGCCCGGGGCACTTCACCGCCCTGTTTTTCCACCACGCCTGCAAGGTGTTCGACGTCTCGCCCGCAGGGTATCATGGATAGTGGGATGAGTTCTTTTTTCAAAATTTTCATGTGTTCATCGAATGATAAGGATTTTGTGGATACAACTATGGTCGTCAGTACCACATTGCTAGGAAGTGGCTGAGGTTTAGGGGATCGATCCCAGGCCATGCTCCGGCGTTGAACTGCAATAGAGAGATCGACCATTGCCTACTCTTCGCCGATTACTTTCAGTGCACGTACCCATTATTCAACCCCATGCTTTTGCGGGGCCGCTTCCGGATGGCGACACATGTGTTCAACCATATTTGGGAGGGAGTGATGGCGCATGATGATTATTTCGTATGCAAGGAGGATGCCCTTGGAAAAGTTGGCTTCTCTTCTTATAAAAAATGCACTGCAACTATTCGGATGTTTGCATACGGAATTCTCGGTGATTTTATTGATGAGTATGTCCACATGCCTTGCGTCATTGTACAAGTTCTACAAGGTTGCGGTAGTAGTGTTTGGGCCGAGTACCCGAGACAGCCAAATGTTGCGGATACATCCCGGTTGTTGGTGATCAATGCAGATAGGGGCTTTCCGGGATGCTTGGTAGTATAGATTGTATGCAGCACCAAAGGTGAAAGGACTGTCCATCTGCTTGGCAGGGGCAGTACAAGGGGCATGTCAAAGGTTGCACTGTCATACTTAAAATTGTGGCTTCATAAGATCTCTGGATTTGACACTCTTTTTTTCGGCATGGCTGGTTCTCACAATGATATCAATGTGCTTCAACGCTTTCCAATGTTTGGAAGGCTTGCATAAGGAAACTATCCAGAGGTCAACTTTGAGATCAATGGCCACCATTATAACAAGGGATACTATCTAGCTGATGATATATACCCTCAATGGTCAACTCTTGTGAAGATAATCTCCAATCCGGTAGGAGAGAAGAGGGCTAGGTTTTCTCAAGCACAAGAGAGTGCTAGGAAGGGTGTGGAGCATGCTTTTGGTGTGCTTCAATCTAGATGGGCCATCATTCCGTGTACTGCTAGAACTTGGAGCACCAAGAAGTTGTGGGGTGATGACTGCTTGTGTGATCATGCACAACATGATCGTAGAGGATGAGCGTGAGGACAAAATCTTCGACCAAGGGTTTCACTTTCAGGGTGAAAATGTTGTGCCTGAGAATGGACCGGCAACGTTTGCACAATTCACTCAATTTCATCATGAAATGCATGATTGGGCAACTCACATTCAACTCAAATTATTTGGTTGAGCATATGTGGAATCACCTCGGCAACCAATAGATGTATCAGATTTTTTTTCTATGTATTTGTGACAATTTAAATTTTATTTGGTTTGTAAACTATACATTTTATTTGGTTGTAAACTATTTATTATTGTGGTACTACATGATTTATTTGGTTATAATAAAACTATGTGCAATGTTGCTTATATATATATATATATATATATATATATATATATATGTGTGTGTGTGTGTGTGTGTGTGTGTGTGACAATTTTTATCTACAAGCAGTGGTAGTTACCATCACCTTCTTTGGCCTCCACGTGTCCCTCTTCCCCGTCCCTCAAACGTGGCATCAAATCAACCGGGTAATGGATACTGTTAACGGGTGCCAATGCAATTTAGTAGGCAGAAACTAATTCAGTTTTTATTATTAAATAATCCGGCAAGCGGGTGGCAGGCTGTTGCAACGATCTCCTCAATCTTGGGTGTGTACAACAATATTTTCATCGGATAAGCCTGTGAACGTGAAGCTGATTATTCTTTTTCTTTAAGTGGTGCTGATTATTTTTGATAAGCACCGTAGATGGATGGTAATTTTCTTATCCAGAGTACGTATTTATCTCTCTTTTTTTAACAAGTATTTTTTGTTGGAAAAAGGTAGTATGGGGACGTATAACTCTTTTTTGATTCTTCTATTATAGTATGAAATATATTGTCTTTTTTAGAACCGCATAGTGTATACTCACTCCCATGTATACCTGTAGTATGGAGTTTTAACATGTAACTTTTGTAGTATGGAGTATGCACTACTAAGTAAAATTGGAGTGTGAAGTATAAGCATTTGATTATTTGAGTACAGATTATTAACACCAAGCTGGAGTATTAATACTCTTTTACGTGAATGCACAAAATATATATGTGTGCCAAAAAAGTAGTATTTCGTATGTAATTTATAGTTCGTTTCAGAATTATGGTATGTACTACATACTACTATACTGCTATATTATGGAGTATATTTATAAATTTTCACATGGAGTATGTGCATGTCTACATATAATTGTTTTTCACAGAGAGTATGTAGTATACCTTTTTGAAGTAGATATAGTTTTTTTAGTATGTAGTATATTGTATGAACTGTCAAGAAAAAAAAGTATGTAGTATATTAATTTTGAACTTAGTATTGGGAACCACCAGGAGTATGGAGTATGTATTTCTTAGAACATGGAGTATATATGCTTTTTTATGGAGGGTGGAGTATATGTGTCTTGTAGTATGAAGAAATATACTTCTTATTTTAGAATGGTGTATGTAGTATATACGGTGGACTGTTGTGCATATATAATATAAACGAGATATTTATGGAGTTGCTGACTTTGTATGTATTTTTGTTTAGAAAGGAGTATTTTTTTAGGAAATTCAGACGGGACTATGTGTTACAGATTCGTTAGTGGACACATATTTTTTTTTGAAGGGAGTATATATATGTACGCATGTAGTATGGAGAATGTCATGTACATTATGTTTGTACGGTTAGTTGATGCGTCCTGATGCACTGTCGTTGGTCAATTGCATGCATCCATGAATGCTTCTCTTCTAAATTAGCAATCCAAATCCTACATGCACCAGCATTAGATCGATTCTAGTATGCATAAGGATGCCTGACGCCAGCGGCCGGTGGATATATTTTGATATATAGCTTGCTCGTTTTACTAGAGGTAGTTATATGGTAATTATCTTCCCACATAAATCGGGTGGGTGGGGTGGGGGTACGGGCTGGTCATTTTCTCCGGTAGAGAAAGTCTGAAAACTTATGAAACCAAACCCGTTAATCAACGCTCAGATCTGAAGATATCGGAGGGCAGCTAGGATGGTGGTAACTACCACTAGGTGGTAGTATCTATTTTCCATATATATATATATATATATATATATATATGCACATTTGCCAGTCGGCTAGTTGGGTGCACCGTGGACACAAACACAGAAGCACACGTACGGCGCCCATTTGCCCTAGCCAAACGAACGAAAAACGGACAAAAACCATATCTATTTGCGGCAGCAGGTTGGAGTTGCCCTTAGGCCATAGACACGTTGGTCATGACCGCATGCAGTACCGGATTTTTTTTTGTTTTGTTTCATGAGAGGTGTAAAATTAAGGAGTTTGTTCTCTATTCATGAAGTGTCATAAATATTGGCGATAAAAATACTTTTTGGCATAACTTACTTTTCAATTTTTCCCTTTCAAACAACTATATTATCCGTGAGTTCAACATGATAAACTCAATTATATTTAAATATCATTTTGTTAGATTTTATACTTTATAAAAAAATAAAGTAGACGCAAATACTTTGTATTGATTTAAAAAAAATGAAATTTTGAGTAGCTATTTGAATTTTAAATACCACATGCTAGTTAATTACAAATATTTGAATTTATCGATAACTAACAATGAACATGTTAATTCTGGAAGGAAAAAGATATTTAAATTTGAGTTCAAAACACATATATTTGACAATATAATTAATAGTTAATTTTATATTTTATGTCTTAGTTGACTACAAGGACCAGTGAAAGCTCATTTATCAACTATTTGACTCTTTGCCGAAAGTGTTGTATATCCACACTTATTTTTATCCCACAAAAAATAATAATAAATTTACTCTCGTTCTAATACATGTCCAAAAGAACAATATTTTATTTTCATAATTCGTCATTAAACATTTTATTTTAAATAACACTGATATCTATTTATCCATTTTGATTAATTCAATTATATTCAAATTCATACTTGTTAGATTCTCGCATAAAATAAATCAAAATTTCCAACTTTTTTGTTTCTCTAATATTTAGATTCGTAATTTTTTTAAATTCTGAGCATGCAAACATGTGCCTAACTACTATTACTCCATCTTATCCATAAATAAGTGTTCTGGTTTTCGTTAAATTTGAACTAGAACCGCGACGCTTGTTATGAACCGGAGGGAGTATTAAATATGCCCATACGTCATGGTGTAAACCTAATTGTACTTAGGTGCAAAATTATTTTTGATCTTTGGTGTGTTTAAGGGAAGTGTTTTGTTACAACAGAATTATCCAAAAATCTAAGCAAACCAAAGCATCATATTAATAAAAAGTTTAACCATGCTCCCTTAATGTATTATGGTGCATTGTATGTGTCTTTTGTCCATTGTATATTGAAATATCTATTGAACTTGGTAGAGCATTCTTCACTGTATTAATCAAAGAAATAAGCCGATATATGGGGATCTTCTACATGAGAAAAACTTTTAACAAAATAGAGAATTCTAGATTACATTAACAAACAGTTTGTTCTCTTTGTTTTTGCGAGAACAAACAGTTTGTTCACGAAACCCCTCATCTTCTCTTGCTTGTTGGCAGCGGTCGTTTATTGGTCTTTTTTTAGAAATCATACCATCCGTAACATGAATGATATTCAGAATTCAAAGGAGCAGAATCCTTTTTGTGTACATTTGATCATTATAAATTGTTACTATCTATTTTTTTATGCACATGACACATTTTCTCCCGAAGGGCATCTTGTAACTGATGTTTATTAAGGAAAAATGGCAATTAATACAATGAAAAGATAACAACACATAAACAGCCAGAAAAATAAAATAAAAATATGACCGAAATCACACTAGTCGTCTTGTTTCTTTGATTGTACGCCACATACCGGAGCTTGAAAATTGCACCAAACCGACAGTTTAGGAAAGGGACACTGACAAACACCATCATCATATAGAAAATTAAGTAAAACGTTTGTAATTCTTTGAAGGTCTAGCATTATTGGGCATTACCCCATCTAGTGCAGACTTGCAATCCTTCACCATCTGTCTAGAGAGTTGGAGGAACTAGATCATGCTGCAAAACAAATCAAAAGAAGAAGTCAAAGCTGCCGCACCAAAAGTCAGCCAATTTTGATTTACACAACAACTATCCAGATGCGAACAGAGCCAACAAATCTGGGCACGCCTATCCTCATGGGACCTTAGTCAGCGCCGGATCAGACATCGTCGAGATAGGGAGAGGCTGAAGAGACCTTATTTCAACACGCCATCATCAGGACCACCTCACTGATGCTGCTGACGCGAGGGTACCAAAACATAAGGGGAAGAATGATCTACTAAAACTGAGGAAAACAAGAGGCGCCATCCCCACAAGGCCGCAACACAATCGTTACGACACGCCCACAAAGGGCACCTTCGGCCGATCTAGCTACCTACAAGACCCACACATGCCATCGAGGATAGAAACACTGCCAAGGCCGTCCACAAATGTCATTGCTATTACTTCTCCCCGAGCAAGTGACTCCAACTTCAGTGCGAATAGCCAACAAGGAATCCCCGACCACGACGAGCAAACGAGAGCCATGTCAGCCACGCCGATAAGCTTGCAAATGTCACAGTAGAAGAAACAATGAGGAACGTACAAATGGTCGAGGGCGCTATTGAGGGCCAGGCGGACTAATTTGATGGTAAATAGACACGCCCACAAAGGGCATCTTCGGCTGATCTGGCTACCTACAAGACCCACACATGCCACTGAGGATAGAAACACCGCCAAGGCCGTCCACAAACTGTCAACATTATCGCCTCTCCCCGAGCAAGTGACTCCAACTTCAATGCGAATAGCCAACAAGGAATCCCCGACCACGACGCAAGCAAACGAGAGCCATGGCCGTTAAGCTTGCAAATGTCACGACAGAAGAACAGCGAGGAACATACAAATGGCCGAGGGCGCCATTGAGGGCCAGGCGGACTAATTTGATGGTAAATAATCACCTTCGGTAAGCTTGCCTG
This sequence comes from Triticum dicoccoides, assembly GCF_002162155.2. Taxonomy (NCBI): domain Eukaryota; kingdom Viridiplantae; phylum Streptophyta; class Magnoliopsida; order Poales; family Poaceae; genus Triticum; species Triticum dicoccoides. The sequence goes on along the minus strand of NC_041380.1, from coordinate 493,532,723 downwards.
AATAAAGTTGGGTTACAATGTAGAAGAGCGGCATTATCAGAACTCAATGCACTCTTTTTCGTTAAGCTCGATTATCATTTTGTTTTTTCTTGCACGTGCATGATTCTTCCTACATTTGCGTTAATGCCATCCAAAGCAGGACACAATTTCCATCGTTCCCTATATAAGCATCATCATCTATCGACCCTATAATTATGAACCATATTCATCGCTATCACATTAGAGCTGTTACACAGACCGCTCCAATGAGCAATGATCACCAGGAACCCGCGTCAGGCGAGCCCTGGATCATTATATCCACAGCATAATCATAGCAACCGCTACACAATCATCAGCGACCCGGCGTTATCTCCGGGCGCGCGCTTTGGTCAACTTCTACGGTACGAGCAAGCTTCAACACACGCATATCCTCCGACGATCGCCGCCGCGCGTGCGTCATCGAGCTGATGAATCACGCGACCGGCGGCCAGTGCGCGGGGTCCTTGGACGTGTCCAGCGACGTCGGCGGTATCCACTGCCAGAACGCGGCCGGCGGCGGGTAGCCCGCGGCGTACGCCGGGACGAACTTGCCGGCGTGCGCGTACGCCGCCGCCGGGTGGAACTGCGGCGCGGCCGCGGCGGCCGGGTGCGGGACGAACTGCCGCGGCGCGGCGGCGGCCGCGCTGACGCCCTTGAGCATCTGCTCCAGCCTCTCCCTCTCGGCCTTCAGCTGCGTCTTCTCGTCCCGCAGCTCCGACTTCTCGGACTATATACATACAGCCACATCGAACCGTAAGATCACTGAGCTTTTCTGTGCCATGAATGGTGCAAAGTGCGACGAGTTGCTGGTTTACCTTGAGGCTCTTGATGGAGTCCTGGAGTGACTCGTTGGAGACCTTGAGCTTCTGGGCCTCGGCGCGCAGCTGGTCCAGGAGGCGGGTGGCGTCGCTGAGGATGGCGACCTTGTCGGCCTTGGGTGGCTTCCCGGGCTCCAAGACGGCGCAGAGCTCATTGAACCTGGTGGATCAGAGCTGATCAGATTTGGTGGGGCTGCTAGTGAACACGTCGACCACTGAAGCAGTGGGAGACTGTAATTTTCACTTTTTCAGTCATATAACTGAAACTCTCAACTCTGGAACATACCTCTCGTTGAGCCTGTCTCGCCGGAGCTTCTCGCGGCATGCCTTGGTGCCGGGCTGCGCGCTCGACTCTGGACGGGATCTGCAGATACATATACAGAATAATAACGTCAAACTTTGGTCTTACAATTTGTGATCTGTATGTCATTTAGCACCAGTGATTCGTCATCATTGACTAAGATGTTTTCAGTAACCGTGCTAATTCTGACAGACTTTCGGTTAAGCTGAATCCAGGCTGTGAAGACAGGGGAAAATAGCCACATCTGTAGGTTCCAGAATTGGGTCTAACTAGTAAGGGACATATCAAGTCGTCAGCTAATTTAAACTTGCCTCAAAAGTTTTGAGCCTTGTGTAACTTATCTAGCTGTGAGCTGATCTATTGGACCGACTCAAAATTGTCTCAGCAATCTAACAACCGGGTGCTTTTGGAGTGTTCCGCGAGTCAAGTTTGGTGGCCACTATTATCTCTAGAGGGGCCGGAAAGACAGACCGGCGTTCTCTCAACTACCACTCCTATGTTTCTCATCAATCAATCTAATCAGAGAGGCCCAAATGATCGAAACAGGAGCACCAAAAGTAGCAGGCAAATCACAAAACTCGCAACAAATTCGGAAGAGCGGAAGAACATCACTAGCCAGTACCTTTTCTTGGCACCGGAGTTGTCCTGGGCAGCCGCCGCGGCGTCCTCCCTCCTGGGAGCGTCGAAGCCCAGTATCACGCTGCAAGCAAAAGTTCATCATCCAGCCGAATATTCGACCGATCGCCGACAGTGAGTAACACAGCCCACCATCCAGAACCCCGACCTCCAGATCGGCGGAAAGAGAAGCGAACAGGGAAGGAAGCTGACTGACCTGGAGACCGGCGGGTCGTCGACCATGTAGATGAAGTCGGAGGCCTGGATCTCCTCCTCCACGAGGCCGTAGTCCAGCAGCCACCCGCCCTGCCCCACGCCGCAGCTCATGGCCGAAGTCCCAGCAGGCCGGGAGCGCCCCCCGCCGCTATCCGGGGCAGATCTTTCCGGGCGTGGGGATGGCACGAGCCGGGGAGGGGAGGTAAGCGGGCGAAAGAGATGGGGACGCCGGGGAATACCAGTAGTACTAGTCGTGACCAATAATCCGCATATGTATATTGGGCGCTGGCTTTTGGCGCGACCGAAGCAGCACGCAGCACGCAACTAGTATCGCTGGCCTCCGGCGAATGAGGATAGATGCGACGGCGTGGGCGCGGGCCAATCGCTGGGCCGCCGGGCTTATTCAAATCGGGCGAGCTGAGTGGGACGGGACGCGTGCGCCTTTTATTCTCCCTCCCTCTGTTGCTCGGTGCCGTGCGTGCCCAGTGCGCGCCCGCGCTCCTTTTTCTTTCTCCCTTCCGTCAGATCGGATTGTGGTTTTTTTATCGGATTGTTTGCTCTGCTTTGTGCAATGATTTGGTTTGTTTTTGCTGGGTGTTTCGGTTTGGTATATGCAGCCGGTGGGGCTGGGCCGGCACTTGGGTTGAGCTGTGTGTGTGGACTGTCGAGTCAAGCGGTGAGGAGGACGTGCTGCTACGTAGCGTAGCGTATCAGCTGCAGTGCAGGCCACCGAGAGAAGAAGTACAGCCACGAACGCCCCGCGGCCACGTCTCGCGATTATCACCCCATCTTTCCACTCGTTTTCAATCAATCAAGAAGAATAAAATCGAGTCTGGACGGCAGTACATATACCTTGGTCGAGCTACAGCGACCGACGCTTCCGTTTCGGAAAAGAAAAAGGAAAACTACAGCGACGTTTGCTGCTGTGAAAAAACGCCACAAAGATTTGGGCGCGGCCGATTTTTTGCCCGCGGGCCTCGCGTTCGCGTAGCTCCTCCTCTCTTCTCCACGATTATGTTCGGGGAATCCGACCTCCCTTTCCCCGTCTCGCGTTGCGTTGCCCCCTCGCAAAATTCCCGAAGACTTTCGGGAGCGTGACGGAAAAGGCCGTCGTTACAACACGACGATGGCTAGGGATTCCACTACGTGCGTGGAGGCTTCCCCACCTTCGGCTCTCTCTGCCCATGACGACACCGTGTGTTGGAATTTTGCTAGTAGGCCTTTGGCCCAAAGCCTAACTAAAATTCTGAAATTTTTTTGGTCCATTCATGCACACATGTGAGTGGAGTGAGTGAGGCTAAAGTTTAGTCCCACCTCGAAAGTTGAGAGAGAGTTGCATCTTTTTATAAGGTGAGCTCTTCTACCACTTGTATGAGCATGAGAAGAAGAGACCTACACGCGCGCTCCTCCAGTCATTATTTAATAATTAACGGACGCGTTAATTACTGAACCGTTTCCGATTCTTTTGGATCGTGACGACTCGGACGTGGGGTTTACTCCCACGACCTACCCGGCCCGCACTATATAGTCAGGCAGACGTCTACCCTAGCCGCAGCCGCTTCGTATGGTTTCTCACCACCGTTCCAGATCATTGCGCCGCCAAGCAAGTATTCTCCATCCCTCCTTCCGGCGTGCACCGCGAGAAGGGACAGCAGGCCTCCGGAACCCCGCCTCTCGTGATCCTGTACGGGAGAGGGGCGATCAGGTTTTTGGGGACCGCACTCACGCGACTGCTGGCAGCGACGACTTCTTCCCCGACCTCGGCAACCTCGTCCTCGACGACATGGGCGACAACGTCAACGCCGGCGGTGCTGCACCCGCTGCACCGTATGTGATTCTATCTTTCCTGTTTGAGATCGTGGTAGAATTCATGCTTCTAGTATGTGCCCTAGATGTGATATGTTCATCTGCTATGCTAGTTCGCATGATTAGTTTAATCTCTGCTGCTGTGGTCATGATTTATCTTCTGTTTATTCGGATTAAATCTCGTAGTAATTTGCTCATATTTTCAACAATCCAAAAACCTGATTATAGGCAATTTACTCCGAGTGGTTTTGCTGCGCATCTGAAGCCGCCTGCCTTTAAGGGGGCGCAATATAAGAGGTGGCGCACGAGAGCAGTCTACTGGTTTTAGACCATGGGCTGCTATGATGCCACCAAGGGCAAGCCTGAGGGTGATCTTAATCCAGCACAGCTGGAAGCTTTTGAGAAGATCGATACCCTCTTTAAATGCGCTCTTCTGAGTGTTCTTGATGACTCCATTGTGGATTCGTATATGTCGTTTGACAACGACAAGGACATGTGGGCTGCACTCGAGGCCAAGTTTGGTGCCTCGGACGCCGGCAGCGAGTTGTACGTCATGGAGCAATTCTATGACTACAAGATGACTGATGAGCGCCCTGTTGTACAGCAGGCTCATGAGATACAGTCGCTCGCAAAAGAACTTGAGTACTTCAAGTGTGTGTTGCCGGACAAATTTGTTGCCGGAGGCATCATTGCCAAGCTTCCACCTTCGTGGAACAATTTTGCTACTTCCCTGAAACACAAGAGAGAGAAGTTTTCCGTTGCGGATCTCATTGGTACTCTTGATGTTGAAGAAAAGGCGGGAGCAAAGGACACACGTGCTCGAGTTGCTGAGGGAAGTTCTAGTGCCCACATGGTACAGAAGAAGAACTCCCAGCCCAACAAGTTCAAAAACAATAAGAACAAAACTCAGGGCAAAGGCAAGTTTGATACAAAGAACAAGCCATCACATTGTACCAACTTCAAGAAGAATTCTCATAAGAAGGGGAAGGGACTTTGCCATGTCTGCGGTGATCCTAATCACTGGGCTCCGAAGTGTCCTAACCGCTTTGAGGAGCGCGAACATGAGAAGAGCGGCAAATCCGCTAATGTTGTCATCGGTGATACTGATATGAAGGAATCAGGATACGGTATTTTTTCTACCATCCTTTCAGTATTTCAATCCCCTCATTGGTTAATTGACACCGGTGTCAATGTACATGTTTGTGCTGACGCCTCCATGTTTTCTTCTTACCAGGCAACAGGGGACTTCACCCGTGCTGATGGGGAACGGGTCACATGCCATTGTTCGAGGTGTTGGTACGGTCGATCTGAAGTTTACTTCGGGGAAGACTGTGCGTCTAAAGAATGTTCATCATGTGCCGTCCATCAATGAAAATCTCGTTAGCGGTTTCCGTTTATGCCGAGATGGTTTTAAGTTGGTTTTCGAATCCAATAAAGTTGTAATTTCTAAGTGTGGACAATTTGTTGGAAAAGGCTATGAGTGCGGAGGCTTGTTCCGCCTATCTTTGTCAGATATTTGCACTAAAGTTATTAATAATGTTTGCCACAATAATGAGTCTGATATTTGGTATTCACGACTCTGTCATATTAACTTTGGTTGCATGACGCGGTTAGCCAATATGAATTTAATTCCAAAAATCTCTACTGTCAAAGGCTCCAAGTGCCAAGTATGTGTGCAAGCGAAGCAACCTCACAAGTCCCATAAGACTGCAGAGGTAAGAGACTTGGCGCCACTAGAGCTTATACATTCTGATCTTTGTGAGAATGGCGTGTTGACAAAAGGTGGAAAGAGATACTTCATGACATTGATTGATGACTCCACTAGATATTGTTATGTGTATCTTCTGAAATCAAAAGATGAGGCTTTGACTGTCTTTAAAAACTATAAAGCTGAGGCAGAGAACCAACTTGATCGAAAAATTAAACGGCTTAGGTCCGATCGTGGTGGAGAGTATTTTTCCAATGAATTTGATCTGTTTTGTGCGGAACATGGTATAATCCATGAGAGGACGCCTCCCTACTCACCCCAGTCAAATGGGGTAGCCGAAAGAAAGAACCGAACTCTAACTGATATGGTTAACACCATGTTAGACACTTCGGGTCTATCCAAGGAATGGTGGGGGGAGGTGCTAATGACTGCGTGTCATGTCCTAAACCGAGTTCCCACAAAGTATAAGACCATGACTCCATTTGAGGAATGGGAAAGGAAAAGGTTGAAACTCTCTTACCTACGTACTTGGGGTTGTTTGGCGAAAGTCAATATACCAATTCCCAAGAAGCGCAAGCTTGGACCAAAAACTGTGGATTGTGTTCTTGTGGGCTATGCTTTTCATAGCATCGGCTATAGATTTTTGATAATAAAATCTGAGGTATCCGACATGCATGTTAGTACGATTATGGAATCAAATGATGCAACTTTCTTTGAGGACATATTTCCTATGAAGGATATGTCGAGTTCATCAAATCAGGAGATACCTACTCCATCTAGTGAGGAATTCACTGTAATTCCTGAACCCACCATCGCGATGGAACACGTTGAGAATCCTGTTGAGGGTAACAATGGAACTCCTGTGAGGAGTAAGAGACATAGGACTGCAAAGTCTTTTGGTGATGATTTCATTGTGTACCTCGTGGATGACACACCCAGGACTATTTCAGAAGCCTATGCATCTCCTGATGCTGACTGCTGGAAGGAAGCTGTACGTAGCAAGATGGATTCCATCTTAGCTAACGGTACCTGGGAGATCACTAACCGTCCTTATGGGTGCAAACATGTAGGATGTAAGTGGGTGTTCAAGAAGAAGCTTAGACCTGATGGTACGATTGAAAAGTACAAGGCACGGCTTGTGGCCAAGGGTTATACCCAGAAAAAAGGTGAAGACTTCTTTGATACTTACTCACCCGTGGCTAGATTGACCACAATTCGGGTGCTACTATCACTAGCTGCCTCACATGGTCTTCTCGTTCATCAAATGGACGTTAAGACAGCTTTCCTCAATGGAGAGTTGAAGGAGGAAATCTACATGGATCAACCAGATGGTTTTGTAGTACCTGGTCAGGAAGGAAAGGTGTGCAAGTTATTAAAGTCTTTATATGGCCTTAAACAAGCTCCTAAGGAGTGGCATGAGAAGTTCGAAAGAACATTAACTGCTGTCGGCTTTGTAGTAAACGATGGTGACAAGTGCGTGTACTATCGCTATGGTGGGGGTGAAGGAGTTATTCTTTGTCTATATGTCGACGACATATTGATCTTTGGAACCAAACTTGATTTAATCAAGGAGGTTAAGGATTTCTTATCTCGCTGTTTTGAGATGAAGGATCTAGGAGTAGCTGATGTTATCTTAAACATCAAGCTGTTGAGAGATGAGAATGGTGGGATCACATTGCTTCAGTCTCATTATGTGGAAAAGGTCTTGAGTCGTTTTGGGTATAGCGACTGCACGCCTTCTCCAACTCCATATGATGCTAGTGTGTTGCTTCGAAAGAATCGACGGATTGCTAGAGATCAACTGAGGTATTCTCAGATTATTGGCTCGCTTATGTATTTGGCGAGTGCCACGAGGCCTGACATCTCTTTTGCCGTGAGCAAGCTGAGTCGGTTTGTGTCAAAACCGGGAGATGATCATTGGCATGCGCTTGAGAGAGTTATGTGCTATTTGGAAGGCACCGCGAGCTATGGGATTCACTACACCGGGTATTCAAGGGTACTGGAGGGTTATAGTGACTCAAATTGGATATCTGATGCTGATGAGATTAAGGCCACAAGTGCTTATGTTTTTACACTTGGTGGTGGCGCTGTTTTCTGGAAGTCTTGCAAGCAGACCATCTTAACGAGGTCAACTATGGAAGCAGAACTCACAACATTAGACACTGCCATTGTTGAAGCAGAGTGGCTTCGTGAACTCTTGATGGACTTACCTATGGTTGTAAAACCAATACCCCTTATCCTGATGAACTGTGATAATCAAACTGTGATCGTCAAGATAAACAGTTCTAAGGACAATATGAAGTCCTCAAGGCATGTGAAGAGGAGACTAAAATCTGTCAGAAAATTAAGAAACTCCGGAGTTATTACGTTGGATTATATCCAAACATCAAAAAACTTGGCAGATCCCTTCACAAAGGGTCTATCACGTAATGTGATAGATAATGCATCGATGGAGATGGGTTTGAGACCCACCGCATGAGTTGTCCATAGTGGTAACCCACTCTATGTGATCGGAGATCCCGTGAAGTAGAAGTGGGAGACAAGCTGTTGGTCAGCTGGGAGGAGAGTATCCCTATATTAATTATCCCACTCCGTGAAGATGCAATACTCTCCTGATTTGTATGGCAGGTTGATACTTATCTTAATGTGTTCCAAGTGGCTTATTCGGGTAAGCAGAGATGTTGTTCTGCAGAACATCTTTTGAGGAACACACCTATATGAATTTGACTGTTAACGTCGCAGTATGTGAGAATTGGGTGTTCTCTAATAAATTCATGAAAGGCCCTGGAGTATGACGTGTACGCTCCACCCGCGGGGAAGCCTTGCGGCAGCCCAATATCGGTCAAGAATTTGTGTGAAACTAGTTTCACAGAAAACGTGTAGTTCAACGCATAGTCCACTATTCAAGTTGTGATCTAGTGTAGCATAAATTTCTAAGTGGAAGTTCAACTTCACAGTCTCCACTAAGCACCGATATATAAAACAATATTTTGAAACTAAATGATGAGATGTGCCAATGAAACTTTGTGGGGGATTGTTGGAATTTTGCTAGTAGGCCTTTGGCCCAAAGCCCAACTAAAATTCTGAAATTCTCTTGGCCCATTCATGCACACATGTGAGTGGAGTGAGTGAGGCTAAAGTTTAGTCCCACCCCGGAAGTTGAGAGAGAGTTGCACCTCTTTATAAGGTGAGCTCTTTTATCACTTGTATGAGCATGAGAAGAGGAGACCTACACGCGCGCTCCTCCTCCTCGCTCGCCTCGCCACGCCACGCCACGCCACGCCTCGCCTCGCCACGACGCGCCGCGGGTTGCGGGATTGAGCCAAGCCGAGGACAGAGCTATGCAGACGTCTACCCTAGTCGCAGCCGCTTCGTATGGTTTCTCACCACCGTTCCAGATCATTGTGCCGCCAAGCAAGTATTCTCCATCCCTCCTTCCGGCGTGCACCACGAGAAGGGACAGCAGGCCTCCGGAACCCCGCCTCTCGTGATCCTGTACGGGAGAGGGGCGATCAGGTTTTTGGGGAGCGCACTCGCGTGACTGCTGGCAGCGATGACTTCGCGAACGATGACTTCTTCCCCGACCTCGGGAACCTCGTCCTCGACGACATGGGCGACAACGTCAACGCCGGCGGTGCTGCACCCGCTGCACCGTATGTGATTCTATCCTTCCTGTTTGAGATTGTGGTAGAATTCATACTTCTAGTATGTGCCCTAGATGTGATATGTTCATCTGCTATGCTAGTTCGCATGATTAGTTTAATCTCTGCTGCTGTGGTCATAATTTATCTTCTGTTTATTCGGATTAAATCTCGTTGTAATTTGCTCATATTTCCAACACCGTGGCCTCACGCATGGCCCGTCACTCAAGGAGAGCCGTGCCTCTTCCAACCGAGACCATACCTGCTTGCATGATCTTCACCTTTTTGTTTGTTTCGATTTTTGTTCTCTTTCTAAAGGGAATTGCACTAACAATCAACAGTTCGTGCTTTTCTTCTTTAACACAACACACACGCCGGTGGTTATACATACACACATACACTCACTCTTACACACACCCTATATGGGCGCTTTCGTGAAGAGGCCAGGGTAATTCCCTTTTCAAAAGAAAAAATGAGCATATTCGAGAGACAGAGTCGGCACATCATCTTAAGATTGACGAAATCACGCTCAATCGATTGCGATGATCATCATTGAAAGACTTGAAATAAATTCAGAAAAATGCAAACACCAGTGCCAAGTGTAGAACTTAAACTCTAGTGGGCTATTCGTTGTGATATCACTTTTTTCGAGAAAATTTTCAATCTATTCATCTTCAATCATGATGGTATAATGAAATTCAGAAATAATAAAAATTGCATCCAGATCTGTAGATCACCTAGCAACGACTATAAGCACTGAAGCGAGCTGAAGGCGCGCCGCCATCATCGCCCCTCCCCCGGAGTCGGGCAAAACTTGTTGTAGTAGATAGTCGAGAAGTCGTCGTACTAAGGCCCCATCGAAAAAACACCTTAGAACAACAACCGCCGTCGATGAAGAACAACATAGATCAAAAGGATCCAACCCAAAGGCACACGAACATAGACGAACAACAACCATATCCGAATAAATCCACCGAGAATAAATTCATCGGAGACACACCTCCACACGCCCACCAACGATGCTAGAAGCACCACCAAAACAAAGACTAGGCGGGAAGACCTTTATTCCATCTTTATAAAGCCGTCGCCGTCTCGCCTTTTTGAACTGGATACAAACCCTAACAAAACTTTAAAAAATGACTAACAACGAAGCCCCCCCGCCGGCTGTTGCAAGGATCCACCGCGTCCCATGGCCCTGGGGCACCGGAGACGAGGTGGTCCTGCAGCGGCTCACTGGGATATCACTGACCTTCTAATCTTTCAAACCACGTGCTAGCGTGTGCCATACGCGGCATAACTGTGTGACGTCTTCCTCCACGGGATTACTGGGATCGCACCACACGCCTTCCAAGAAATTTTCCATGGCATATAGAATCGTTTCTTTTGTATGAGCCTGTGGTGAGAGCACGCAGGCGGCAAAAGCCTCTCGAATAGGAGGGATTAACGTAATCGCTTACTTAGCACCGAGAGCGACTTTAGACAGTGCCCACTCTCCTGGCTTGTTCGAAAGAGCTTTTGGAAAACAGAAAGGCCAGCCTATGTGGCCAACTTGTCTTACGTATTTATTCGTTTTTTTGGGAGTGTGTGGCCGGACTTGTCAAGCCCTGTGATAGGGATAACACTGGCTCCGACACAGTACTGGCATTCTTCTTACCGAGACGCTATCCCGTTAGCAGAGCTAGTTGCGTATGATGGGTTTAGAAGCCCGGTTGGAGAGGCAGTCGTTGTCATTGACTTGTGCAGTGGTGGCCAAATTGGGAGGCTGCCTTCTGCCCAACAATGTCACTGGCCAAGTCGAGACCTTGTCAAAGGGTGCAAATATTCTCTTCTCTTTTTTTTTTTGCGAGAAATTTGTCTTTTTTTTAGCTGTTGAAACATGCTGTTTGTTCTTCCTCTGAGAAGGGTCGAGCCTTCGCTGAACCAACTCTGCCTTTCACAAGTAGATTGTATCACACTTAATTTGCTCAATCATGTGATCAAGCAAATTGTCTCTTTCCAAATGGTCCAAGCGACCAAAACGACCGAGCTATTGAGCAGCTTATATCGAGCATCGGGCCGAGAAAGAAACGCCAACAGGTGGAGCAACACCTGAAAGGCCAGGGGAACTTGGGGGCGACTTGCAAGGCATCGCTCCCCTGCTCGGTTCATCGGAGGGACTCTCGGTGTGTTCTCCTGCGCTCTACTTCTCATCTTAGGTGGGCGAGAACTATCTGGAGTTAGAAGGTGGGATAAGTGATATGGACCGGCACCTCATTCAGACTTTAGCAGGTGTTGTGATTTTGTGCCGGAATTATCGAGGTTTGGGGATGGATTCCACGGTTGGTGAGCTGCGCTAGTTGGTGCACACCTATCACCCATTGTCGGTGTCAAACTGGCGGATCTCGGGTAGGGGGTCCCGAACTGTGCGTCTAGGCCGGATGGTAACAGGAGGCAGGGAACACGATGTTTTACCCAGGTTCAGGCCCTCTTGATGGAGGTAAAACCATACGTCCTGCTTGATTGATATTGATGATATGGGTAGTACAAGAGTAGATCTACCACGAGATCAGAGAAGCTAAACCCTAGAAGCTAGCCTATGGTATGATTGTTGTTCGTCCTACGGACTAAAACCCTCCGGTTTATATAGACACCGGAGAGGGTTAGGGTTACACAGAGTCGGTTAAAATGGTAGGAGATTTACATATCCGTATCGCCAAGCTTGCCTTCCACGCCAAGGAAAGTCCCTTCCGGACACGGGACAAAGTCTTCAATCTTGTATCTTCATAGTCCGGGAGTCCGGCCGAAGGTATAGTCCGGCCATCCGGACACCCCCTAATCCAGGACTCCCTCAGTAGCTCCTGAACCAGGCTTCAATGACGACGAGTCCGACGCGCAGATTGTCTTCGGCATTGCAAGGCGGGTTCCTCCTCCAAGTACTTCATAGAAGATTTTGAACACAAAGGTAGTGTCCGGCTCTGCAAAATAAGTTTTCACATATTGCCATAGAGAGAATAATATTTATACAAATCTAATCTGCTGACGTATTCCGTAGCGTGACATCACACCACGGCCAAGTCTTTATTCGAATCGTTTTACCGTCCCACCTCAGCGCGTTTAGCGAGGCGGTTTCCTTGGCACGTCTTGTTAAAGCAGAGATCGTGTCCCCTTATTCCGGGATTCTCATCAATACGGGCATGGGTAACCCAACCGTACCCGTTGGTATATTTTCTCGATCAAAGGCGAGTCCCAAACGGTCATGGGGAAGGCCCTTGGTATTCAACCTCTTATAAAGAGACCAAGACCTTACTCCTTTCTTTCAATCTCAAACGAGTTCGCCCTTCGCCTCGAGTTCCAACACCCAAGGCTCCAGATTTCAGGCGCTTCGGACCTTCGACAATGTCCGTTTCCAACCTTCGAGGCCGATGGATGCCCTCCTCCATCACGGAGGAGGACATGCTGAAGTTGAGAGAGGCCAGGTTCTTGACCGGTGAAATCTCGCATAGGCTGCCTGCTCAAGGGCAGGTCATTCCCACTCCCAAGCCTGGTGAGAGTGTGGTGTTCATGTCTCACTTCCTTCAGGGGCTAGGCTTCCCGAGGGATCCCTTCGTGAGGGGGATCATGTATTATTATGGGCTGGAATTTCACGACTTAGCCCCGGAGTCCATCCTCCATATTTCCTCATCCATCGTCGTGTGTGAAGCCTTCCTCCGTATCACTCCTCACTTCGGACTATGACTCAAGACCTTCAAAGTAGAGCCGAAGATGATCGAGGGACGGCACGCGGGGTGCGGAGGTGCTTTTATAAGCAAGAATGTTGGTGCTCCATGGCCCGAGGGCTCTTTTCAAGAGGAGTCCAGCTTATGGCAACGAGAGTGGTTTTATATTACCGCTACCAGGGCCCCCAAGTGGATGGCGCCACCTGCCTTTCGCTCGGGTCCCCCGCCACGACTGGCGTCATGGGTCAATACGGGGCTGGACTGGGGGCCGGCAAAGGACGTGCCCCTGTTGCAGGGCCGCATCCGAGATCTCCTAGAAAGAGACATCAGTCTGGTCGTGGTGACGCAGGTTATGTTAATTCGCCGAGTTCTGCCCTGCAAACATTGCCCCCTCCGCCTGTGGGAGTTTAACCCGGAGGGACCACGAGTTCTCCAACATTTTCTTGGCATGGCGCCCGTGGAGATGTACAAATTGTTCTTCGGACCACAAGTAGTGTGTCCGGATTCTACGGAGGACGCAGGTCTGAGCTGCAATCGTCCGAATACTCAAGTAAGTAGCCTTGTGCCCGGACTCGCTATCCGTATATTTATCATAAAATTGCCCCTAAAAGAGTTGTCCTTTAAACAGGGGTGGATAGCGAAAGCAAAGCTAATCAGGTGTCTGGCCCCCCTCCCCGAGACCACGCCGGGTCCCGTGCTAGTCAGGCTGTTGGAGGTTGTGCCTTCAAAGGGAAGCGAGGGAGGGGACAAGGAAGCTACAGCCTCCTCGAAGGAGGTTGTTCGGAAGGGAGGAATCGAAAATTCCTCTCCTCAGGGGAAGAAGAGGACCGCCTCTGAAGACCCGGAGACCATGGCCTTAAAGCAGGGGAAGAAATCTTCGCCAGAGGGTCTTGTGCTGGGGGATACTTCGGCCGAATTATGCCCTCAAGGGGATCAGCCCTCCACCGAGCCATAAGTAGAGAGGACTTTTCTTTTTAAGAAACGAGAGAAATCCCTGCTTTATATCTGAGAAAAGTAATCGAAAATTTACCTTGTAGCTCGGACCTTAGCCCTTCTCAGCAGAGCTCGTCTTCGGGGATCTTCTTCCAGAGATGATGGAGAGCGGAACGCCTCCCCCTGCCGTACCTCCTTGTGAGGCGGGCGACCCTGAGGTATCGTTGCGGAGGGTTTCTCCGAATCCGGCGGGGCCGGAAGGTAGTCATATGGCCCCCCAAAGCCCTCTGCGTCTGGCCTTCGAAAAGGGCCATCGGACGAGTCCGGCGCCGTCTGGTGCGCGGTTGGAGGAGCTGAAGGATCTGCTAGGGCGAGCATCTATCTCAGAGGAGCACCGTGCATTGATGGGTACGGTGATTGAGAGGATTTCATCCGCGGAGAGCGGATTGCACGAGGCCGTCAGGAGTTTACTGACAGGTTTTGAGGTACGCGAAATAATGTACCCTTTTTGGACAGTTGCGCATAAATAAGATGCGCCCTGTGTAGATAGTAGCCCCTGAGACTCTGTGTGTTGTCAAAAGTGACGGCGCACAGAGGATCATAATCCCAGGTCTAATATGCCGCCTTTATACGTAGGTGGCGAAGTGTCCGGTGGCCAGCCGGACTGATGGATTTGCCGAGCTAAAGCGGCAACTTGACGTGGCAGATGCCGACATCGTGCTTGTCAACAAGCGGCTTGACGAGGCACAAGGCATGTAATTCCTTCGGCGGCGCCTGGTAAGAGGAGCTTTATGCCAGTATCTTACAATGTGTGCGCTTGATGCAGATGGTGCTGCTGCCATGGAGAATCTTCAGGCGGAACTTGCCCGAGCCAAGGAGCAAGCCAGGAAAAGTGATGCGGCTGCCGGAAAGGCAATTGAAGAGCTGAAAGCCGAACAGGCTGCTCACTGCTGAAGCAAGAAGGAAATGGTCGAGATGGCCATGAAGCTGAAGAACGCTGCTGACCGTTGCAAGCTTCTTGAAAAAGAAGATCGGGTGGAACAGACGGACCTGAAGAAGGCCGTTGCCGATACCAAGGATGCTCGCTCTGCGATGAGAGCTATGAAGGAGGAGCTGCGTCAGGCCGGAGAGATCATGACTGGAAAGCCCTTTATGCTGCGGAGGAAGTTCTGTGATCCTAAACATGCTCCGTTAGACCGGATGTGGAGTACGGCGGACACCTATCTGGATTTAGCAGCGAGTGCCGCAGATGCGGCCGAACACTTCCGAGATCAAGAAGATCGCGAAGTGGAAAAGCTCTTCTGGTCGCAGTTCCACAATCCAGAGCGTCCACTGTCATTAGCCGATCGTTTGGCCGAATGGGCCGAGCTAAATAGGTTGTCCGGACTCGCCATGAAGTATGTCATGAGTCATCTGTGGCCAGAGAGGCCAGAGCCGAAAAGTTATTTTAACTTGGTGCAGCAGTTCCTTGGTGCGGTGCCGCATATCAATGCGATGAAGAGGTCAGCGTGCATAGAGGGTGCGCGGATGGCTCTTGCCCGTGTCAAGACATACTGGGCGGAAATGGAAGCCGCCGCTGTTGCATCCCCAGACTCGGATGGAAGCCGAGTACCTGCCGAGCGCTATTTTCAGGAAGTTCTGCAAGGCGCTCGTTTAATAGAGACGCAGTGCTCGAAGGATACTATATTCGAATAGCATGTATTATTGTAAAACAATATTTTGATAAATTGTAGAAGCTTTTTATACTTGTGCCTGCAAGTATTATAATACATCTTGTGCGGCCGTTTAACATATATGTATATATAATCTGAAAGATGGCAGTCGTCGGCTTCAGCCCCCACGCACATAATGCGGGGGTGTTCGCAGAAGGCACATTTTCACACTTGATCCAACGTCTTGGTCCTACAAAGGAGGTGATGCTTTATCACTTTCACTTAGCCATAGGAGTTTGACATTGAGGCTACTTATATAGCCCCTGGTGGCGCCTGCGCTCGCACGAACTCGGGGCGCGTATGTGCCTGGCCGGGAAACGGCCCTTGGTTAATGCGGAGGAATCCTAAAGATTTTGGTAAGTCATCGAGTGGTTGACCAGTCTCACGCTATATCATGACACTCAGTTTTCGGTTTTCTCTACTGAGGTGCTCGCCTGGCCGAACCGGGGCACAATCGCAGTAGTTCTCCTGGTGCCGCCTTAGCCGATAGAGCGGAACGTAAGGCAGCAAAACACAGGAGCCGGGCAAACCCAACATTTGACCAAAGACATGATTCGGAGCTGATGCATATAAGGCCAAACTCGCGACGCCGAACACTCTCTAAGGTATTCGGTCTTTATGAGGGCGGGCGGGATAACGCCCTTAGTAATAAGCCCCTAGTGTCCAGGTACGCGCAAAACTCTGACGTGGCCACATGCCAAAACGCCAGCCTCCTCCTTGGTTATACCAAGAAACCAGGGGATGTGTATCAACAAGAGACAATACAAAAGGTTTACGCAGGGTCTTAATCTAAAAAGAATCCTTGGAACGGGTCCCTGCTGCACGTCTGCGCCTGTGTCTCTGTTGTGCCGTATCCTGGACGGGCATAGCACGGTGTTCATCTGTAGAAGAGAGGAACTTAGTTAAAGAAAGATCGTGTCGAACATGAGTTATACTAAATAAACAAAGTATAAATCGAAATGGGTAAATTGAGCTTTATTGTCTCTTGTTTTATATGCGCGGAGCCCCTAGTACAGGGGTATACGGCTATTAAGCCTTTATCAATTGTATGTTTATGCCGGACTCGTCTAGCCGTGTCCGTGGTCTTGACGACCTGTTTAGATGCTTTGGCTGGTGAAGCCGCTTTATTGTGGGGCTGTCAAGGCAGCCGCACTGTTTTCCACGCGGGAGGAACACTCAATGTTTTCCCTTTAATGAGATGATGCCTCGTGGACCGGGCATCATAAGTGTAAGAGATGCATAACGCGGTATTGCGTTAAAGCGGGCGAAAGCTTCGCGTCCCAGTAGTGCTTGATAGCTACTTGAGAATGGGGCGATGTGGAAAGTTAGCTGTTCGTGACGGAAGTTATCGGGGGAGCCGAACCTAACTTCTAGCCGGAGAGAACCCATGCAACAGGCATCAAGGAGGTTTTGCTATGGTGAATTTTTGTTGGTTCTATCCCCATGTTGCAGATTGTGTGCTGGTATAACAGGTTTAGACCACTGCCGCCGTCCATCAGGACATTTGTAAAATGGAGTCCGCCGATTATTGGATCTAATACCAAGGCAGTCCAGCCTGCGTTCCGGATACTTCTAGAGTAATCCTGATGGTCGAAGGTGATCGGTTTTAACAACCATTGGCGAGACTCCTTTGGGATAGGCCATATGGCGCGTATCTCTGGTGGCGCTGTTCTGTTCGTCACGCGAAGTAAGTGTACTGTTTTGACTTCTTGTGGGAAATTCTTTTGTTTCTTGGTGCTCTGCTTGTGGGGTTCGTCGTCATCCTCACTTGGTGTGTCGAGCCCCTTGTGTTCGGCGTTGAGTTTGCCGGCTTGCTTGAAAACCAAACAATCTCTATGGGTATGGTTCGCAGGCTTCCCGGGAGTACTGTGTATTTGACATATCTTGTCCAAGATTTTGTTTAGGTTGGATAGCTCGTCCCTGTTATCCTTGAGGGGCGGCTTTCTTTGATTCTGCTGCGAGCTTTTGAATCCGGCGTTGATCGCCGTGCTCTTTGGGTTGTTTCCCTTATTCCGGCGCTGGTCCTTGCTGCGTCGGGGTTTTCCGTTTCCATCCCTAACTTCGGATGTACTTGGGTCGCTGGTGCTACATCTTGCCAACCAGTTGTCCTCTCCTGCGTAAAAGCGGGTCATGAGGCTTGTTAATGCGGCCATTGTTCTTGGCTTTTCTTGGCCGAGGTGTCTGGCGAGCCGTTCGTCTCGAACATTGTGCTTAAAAGCTGCTAGGGCTTCAGCGTCCGGACAGTTGACTATCTGATTCTTTTTAGTAAGAAATATGTTCCAGAATTTCCGGGCTGACTCTCCGGGCTGTTGAGTTATGTGACTGAGATCGTCTGCATCTGGAGGGCGGACATTGGTCCCTTGAAAATTTGCCCGGAAAGCATCCTCAAGCTCTTCCCAACTTCCAATGGTGTTTTCGGGAAGGCTTTTGAGCCAATGCCGGGCTGGCCCTTTAAGCTTGAGGGGTAAGTATTTTATGGCGTGGAGGTCATCTCCTCTGGCCATGTGTATGTGGAGGATATAATCCTCGATCCAGACCCCAGGGTCTGTTGTTCCGTCGTACGCCTCTATGTTTACGGGCTTGAATCCCGCTGGAAATTCATGGTCCAGCACCTCATCGGTGAAACATAGGGGGTGTGCGGCACCCATGTATTTGGGTGTGCCGTGATGTTCGGATATTTGTTGTGTTGCATTGCTTACTAGAGCTTGCTTTCTTGGCCCGTATATAGATCTGGCTGGGCCGTCTTTCTGATGCGGATCCTTTGGTGGATCGTGTGCCGGCTTGTGTGCAGCGCTGCTTGCCGCTCCATGCTGGCCATGTGGTCGTCCATCCGACCGGATGGCTTTCCTATTTTTTGACTGCGGGGGCTCTAAGGCCTCCTCATCAAATTTAGGCAGTAGCTTTCACTTTGGATAGCTTTTTGTGCGGCGACTGCCGGCATATTTGTCTGCGGTGTTGCGTACTTTGCTCCATCTGATTCTGAGTGCATCTTCCGCAGTTTTGAGCTTCCGCTTCTGCTTTTTCAGGCTATGCGCAGTGGCGACGAGCCTTTTGTGGAGGTTCTTCTGCTCCATGAGTTTATCCGGCGTAAGGTCGTCCGGAATGTTGTTTTCGCCAGGGATGGGGTGTTCGGTTTGTTTATCCAAGTTGCCCTGTTCGGATGCTTGCTCGAAGGCATGTTCGTCGTCCACCGGCTCGTCCTGCTCTATGGCTGGGTCTGTATGGCTGCTGTCTCTGTCGAGGCGGGGCTTGGAGCGGCGCTTACGTCGCCGCTTTGATTGCTTTTCGAGTGAACGATCCCTCGTTGCATCCCTGTGTTCCTCGTCGTTGCTTCCTTTGGGTGTGTCCACCATGTATACATCATGAGATGAGGTGGCTGTCCAGTGCCTTATAGGCGTTGGTTGATGTTCATCTCCTACATCGTCGTCCATACCGTCGATGTCTTCGGAGTCGAAGTCGAGCACGTCGTTTAAACTATCGACAGTGGCTACGAAGTGGGTGGTGGGTGGACTTTGAATTTCTTCATCATTCGCATCCCAACCTTGTTGACCATAGTCCGGCCAAGGCTCTCCTGATAAAGAGAGAGACTTTAGTGAATTCAGAATATCGCCGAAGGGCGAGTGCTGAAAGATGTCCGCGGCGGTGAACTCCATGATCGGCGCCCAATCGGGTTCGATCGGTCGGGGCGTGAAGGGCTCGGAGTCTGGAGAGGAGTCCGGCTCCTTGGAGTCACGGGGTTCGGCTCGATCACCGTAGAGATTGCAGCCCCCGAGGCTGTGTCTAACCACCCATCCTCGATTGGTGTGATCGGCTCCGAGCTAGGGGTCGGAGCGGACACAGGTGCGGGCTCCAGGGCACTATTCGGCGGCAGAGCTAAATCATGCCCATCGTGACAGTGCGGCGCGCTCGGCTGTGGCTCGAATCTGTCGAAGATCAAGTCTCCGCGGATGTCGGCCGTGTAGTTCAAACTTCCAAATCTGACCTGATGGCCAGGGGCGTAGCTTTCGATCTGCTCCAGATGACCAAGCGAATTGGCCCGCAGTGCAAAGCCGCCGAATATGAAGATCTGTCCGGGGAGAAAAGTCTTACCCTGGATCGCATGCTGTTGATGATCGGAGAAGCCATCGGGCCTAAAAGTGACGACACAAAGGAACTCTCAATGAAAGCACCAATGTCAGTGTCAAAACCGGCGGATCTCGGGTAGGGGGTCCCGAACTATGCGTCTAGGCCGGATGGTAGCAAGAGGCAGGGGACACGATGTTTTACCTAGGTTCGGGCCCTCTTGATGGAGGTAAAACCCTACGTCCTGCTTGATTGATATTAATGATATGGGTAGTACAAGAGTAGATCTACCATGAGATCAGAGAGGCTAAACCCTAGAAGCTAGCCTATGGTATGATTGTTGTTCGTCCTACGGACTAAAACCCTCCGGTTTATATAGACATCGGAGAGGGCTAGGGTTACACAGAGTCGGTTACAATGGTAGGAGATCTACATATCCGTATCGCCAAGCTTGCCTTCTACGCCAAGGAAAGTCCCTTCCGGACACGGGACGAAGTCTTAAATCTTGTATCTTCATAGTCCGGGAGTTCGGCCGAAGGTATAGTCCGGCCATCCGGACACCCCCTAATCCAGGACTCCCTTACCCATCCCTTCTCTTCTTGTCCGAGACAAAGGTGAAGGATAAAAGGGCAAGAAACTTCTTGTGGTCATTGGGATTTTCAAATTCCTATGCAGTCAGCAGTGAGGGACAAAGTGGAGGCTTGTGTCTTCTTTGGCTATCTTCAGTAAATGTTTTGTTGAAGTCTTTCAATAACAGATGCATCGATGTTCATGTCAAGCCTAATCAGGGACCGGTATGGAGGACGACGTGTGTATGGTCCATGGATATGTTTGTTTGGGAAACGTTGCATGGAAAACAAAAAAATTCTATGCACACGCAAGATCTATCAAGGAGATGCAGAGCAACGAGAGGGGGAGAGTGTGTCTACATACCCTCGTAGACCGTAAGCGAAAGCGTTAAACAACGCGGTTGATGTAATCGAACTTCTTCGCGCTCCAATCGATCAAGTACCGAACGCACGACACCTCCGCGTTCTGCACATGTTCAACTCGATGACGTCCTTTGCCTTCTTGATCCAGCAAGACGGCGAGGTAGTAGATGAGTTCCGACAGCACGACAACGTGGTTACAATGATAGTGAAGTGATCTCCGCAGGGCTTCGCCTAAGCACTATGAAAATATGACCGAGGGAGTAAATGGTGGACGGTGGCACCACACATGGGTAAGACAATGTTGTGTCCTTGTATGGCGCCCCCTCCCCATGTATATATAGGTGGGAGGGGAGAGGGGGGCTGCTAGGGCAGCCAGGGCGCACCCCAAGGGGCTGGCCGCCGGCCCTAGGGCTCTTGGCCTCCTGCGCCCCCCTTTCCTTGTATGGACAAGGGGGAAAGGAAAGAGGGAGGGAGAGGGAAGGAAGTGGGAGTCCAACTCCACACTTTCCTTTCCTCCTCCCCTTTCCTTTCCCTCCTATTAGGCCGACCCTATAGAGGGCGCACCAGCCCCTTGTGGGCTGGTGTGTTGTAACACCCCAGATGTAACATTCCATATTTGTAACCCCAACTCTTGCCATTTCCGGCTATGTGATATGATTCTTCCTTCGTGGTTGGGTTTTTGTCTTCATTTTGCTTTTTGCTCATGTCATGCATTTTCCCATGTCATCATCCACATTTCATCTGCATGTTTTCAAGACTCGCGTCCATCCCGGTCTCCCCATTCCTTCAGTTGTCCGTTCTGAGCCCAGACACACTTGCACGCGCCCGCGGCACCTCTGAAATATTATTTTATAAGTGGTCGGAAAATGTTCTCGGAATGGGACAAAAGTTGGCGTGCGGTCTTATTATAGTGTAGTTAGACCGCTTGGCAAGTTTCGTCGCATTCAGAGCTCATTTGATAGCTCATCTGTTAAACATATAGCGACATTATAGTCGGTTTATTCGTCGGATGTTTCGGTCCCTGAAACTGCCGTCGGGCCTCTCCTTCTCTTCTCTCTCTTTTCTGAGCCCGTCAAACCCCTCACCTTCGTTGACCGTTCCGAGACCAACCGGGTTTTTGATTCCCTCTTGTCAAACCACCTAATCCCTCTTTGCACAGTGCATCAACCCCTCACGTGCGCGTCCGAAACTCCCCCCAACCGACCCGGACAATCATGTCCGACGTGTTTGAATCATCTCCAAAATATCTTCGTTTCTCCATTGGACTCCCTAACCTTTTATTCTTAACTGTCCGATCGCGATCTGATGATCAAATTTGCTCCAAACCCCCTCTAGTCCATATGCTATTTATAGCAGATGACCCCTAACCAAATTTGCCCCAACCCTAATTTCTAGGAGGTTTGTCCCCATCGCCGCCGCCACCCGGTCTCGATTCACTTCGGGATCCCCTTCTCCTTGATTACCTCCACCCACCAACAGGAGCCCGAGCTCTTTCTCCCCGACCCCGAGCACTTGATCCACCTCGCCGGTGCCTCCTCCTCCAAATCCGATCGAGAGAGGAGCTCCCTATCTGAAGCTTCCTTGTGCCCGCGGTCCAGCGCGCCCGTGCCCAAGGCCTCGCCTCTTCCTCCTCTGCCCGAAGCCTACAGTCTCTGCCATGGATTGGGAGCTCACCTCTGCTTCTGATCCGCGCCGCCCCAGGAACCAACGACACCAGAGCCCCTCCTCACCTCGTCACCTTCTTCACGGGAGCCGCCACGTGATACGTCTCCATCGTATCTATAATTTTTGATTGTTCCATGCCAATATTCCACAACTTTCATATACTTTTGGCAACTTTTTATACTATTTTTGGGACTAACATATTGATCCAGTGCCCAGTACCAGTTCCTGTTTGTTGCATGTTTTTGTTTCGCAGAAAATCCATATCAAACAGAGTCCAAACGGGATAAAAACTGATGGAGATTTTTTCCGAATATATGTGATTTTTGGGAAGAAGAATCAACACGAGACGATGCCCGAGGGGGCCACGAGGCAGGGGCGCGCCCTGGGCCTTCGTGGCCACCCAGTAATGCGGTTGCTGCCCTTCTTTCGCCGCAAGAAAGCCAATATCTGGATAGAAATCGTGTTAAAATTTCAGCCCAATCGGAGTTACGGATCTCCGAGAATTTAAGAAACGGTGAAAGGACAGAATCTGAGAATGCAGAAACAGAGTGAGACAGAGAGACAGATCCAATCTCGGAGGGGCTCTCACCCCTCCCATGCCATGGAGGCCATGGACCAGAGGGGAAACCCTTCTCCCATCTAGGGAGAAGGTTAAGGAAGAAGAAGAAGAAGGGGGACCCTCTCCCCCTCTCTTTCATTGGCACCGGGACGCCGCCGGAGCCATCATCGTCACCGCAATCTACACCGACACCTCCGTCATCTTCACCAACATCTCCATCACCTTCGCCCATCTATCTACAACGGTCCACTCTCCTGCAACCCGCTGTACCCTCTACTTGAACATGGTGCTTTATGCTTCATATTATTATCCAATGATGTGTTGCCATCCTATGATGTCTGAGTAGATTTTCGTTGTCCTATCGGTAATTGGTGAATTGCTATGATTGGTTTAATTTGCTTGTGGTTATGTTGCTGTCCTTTGGTTCCCATCATATGAGCGTGCGCGTGGATCAAACCATAGGGTTAGTTGTATATTTATAGGACTATGTATTAGAGGGCAAGAGTGATATAAGCTTCAACCTAGCATAGAAATTGATGGATACGGGATTGAAGGGGGACCAATATATCTTAATGCTATGGTTGGGTTTTACCTTAATGAACGTTAGTAGTTGCGGATGCTTGCTAATAGTTCCAATTATAAGTGCATAGAATTCCAAGTCAGGGATGACATGCTAGCAGTGGCCTCTCCCACATAAAACTTGCTATCGGTCTAGTAAAGTAGCCAATTGCTTAGGGACAATTTTGCAACTCCTACCACCAATTTTCCACACTCTCTGTACTAACTTTATTGCTTTTTTTACCTAAAAATAGCCCTTAGGTTTTATTTACGTTCTCTTTATATTCTTGCAAACCTATCCCGTTACACCTATAAAGTACTTCTAGTTTCATACTTGTTCTAGGTAAAGCGAACGTCAAGCGTGCGTAGAGTTGTATCGGTGGTCGATAGAACTTGAGGGAATATTTGTTCTACCTTTAGATCCTTGTTGGGTTCGACACTCTTATTTATCGAAAGAGGCTACAATTGATCCCCTATACTTGTGGGTTATCAAGACCTTTTTCTGGCGCCGTTGCCACGGAGCAATAGCGTGGGGTGAATATTCTCGTGTGTGCTTGTTTGCTTTATCACTAAGTAGTTTTTATTTTGGGTTTTGTTTTCTATCTTTAGTTATGGGTAGGAAACGCAAAATACCAAAAAAATAGTTGTACATACTACACAAATGGTTGAAGAACCACTCAAAATCTATCACACTCCTGAAGCTTTTTTACTTGGATCATCTTTGATCCAAATGTGCTCGTGCTGAAATCCCAACTAGATTAGTTGAGGGCAAATATTTAGATGAGCATGCTTGTTATGTGCGACACCTCTTATCTCAAAAGGGTAACTTTTACTGGATCAAATTCATCGTTTGCAATGATATGCTTAGAATTTATGTGAAATATATGATGTTACTTGTTGTTCTGAAAACCCTAAGAAACACCTTCCCTACCAATGTGAGTTTACTGATAATGGAATCGTATCTTCGTATGCTAAGGGTGTTTATAATTACTATGATGTTCAACAAAATGAAGAATTTTTTGCTTTTAAGGGTTCTTATGAAATTGCTTCTTTGATTGAAAAGTATGATGCTACTCTTTACAAGTCTAAATTTTTTGCCATACTTAAATATTGTTATGATAATTATGCTTATAATGCCTATGTTAAACCATATATTGAGGACTCCTCCGCTGTCCAAGAAGAGACTAATATTTTGCAGGAGTCTATGGAAGAAGGAATTGATGAAACTTTGGGCTCATTGGATGAAAAAAGATGATGAGGAGAGCGAAGAACAAAGGAGGAAGAGCGGATTAGCTACCTGTGCCCACCTTCTAATGAGAGTAACTCTTCAACTCACACATTGTTTAATTTCCCTTCGTGCTTACCGAAGGATGAATGCTATGATGATTGTTATGATCTCGTTGATTCTTTTAAAATATTCCTTTTTGATGGTGCTTGCTATTCTTGTGGCCAAGATGCCAATATGAATTATGCTTATGGAGATGAACTCGCTATAGTTCCTTATGTTAAACATGAAATTTTTGCTAGTGCACTCACGCATGATAGTCCTATTATGTTTTTGAATTCTCCCGACTACACTATATCGGAGAAGTTTGCCCTTATTAAGGATTATATTGATGGGTTGCATTTTACCGTTGCACATGATAATTTTGATAGATATAATATGCATGTGCTTGCTGCTCCTACTTGCAATTATTA
This sequence comes from Triticum dicoccoides, assembly GCF_002162155.2. Lineage (NCBI taxonomy): Eukaryota > Viridiplantae > Streptophyta > Magnoliopsida > Poales > Poaceae > Triticum > Triticum dicoccoides. The sequence continues at coordinate 493,507,786 of NC_041380.1, read as the reverse complement.
TGAGAGAGGAACTACATCTCCGCCTCTCCATGTTTCCAATATGATAAAATTGCAAGAAATTGTTTATACTATGCATTGGCCTTTACTATGTGTGCATGAATTGTTCTTTTATGACATGCTGATGCATAGGAAGAGAGTTAGACTTTGTTGTTGCATGATATATGTTACTTTGTGCTCACTACTAAATGACAAAACATTGTTAATTAAAATTGGCTTTGATATACCTTGGGATTTGGGTGGATCCATTACTTGAGCACTATATGCCTAGCTTAATGGCTTTAAAGAAATCGCTGCCAGGGAGACAACCCGGAAGTTTTAGAGAGTCATTTATTTCTGTTGTGTGCTTTTATAAAGTTTAAAAACAAGAATAATGTGCCAAGATTTGCCTTTAGGATGTTTACATTGCTTGTTGGTTTGTGCGGTGCAAGACAGAAACTTTGGCTGTAGTGCACGATTTTACATTTTTAACTGGAATGTCAAACGGTTATGAAACTTTTTGCACTGTCTTTCTATACAATTTTTTTATTTTTCCTAATTGTTTCAGAATCTTTGGAGTACCAGAAGTATGGTGAATGTTCAGATTACTACAGACTGTCCTGTTTAAGACAGATTATGTTTTTGATGCATAGTTTGCTTGTTTTGATGAAACTATCGATTTCTATCAGTGGATTAAGCCATGGAAAAGTTGTATTACAGTAGCTACAATGAAAAAACAAAATATGAATTGGTTTTCAACAGTACTTAGAGTAGTGATTTGCTTTATTATACTAATGGATCTTACCGAGCTTTCTGTTGAGTTTTGTGTGGATGAAGTGTTCGAAGATCGAGGAGGTATCGATGTGAGGAGAAGGAGGAGAGTCAAGAGCTCAAGCTTGGGGATGCCCAAGGCACCCCAAGTAAATATTCAAGGAGACTCAAGCATCTAAGCTTGGGGATGCCCCGGAAGGCATCCCATGTTTCTTCAACAAGTATCAGTATGTTTTCAGATTCGTTTCGTTCATGTGATATGTGCAAATCTTGGAGCGTCTTTTGCATTTAGTTTTCAATTTTCTTTGATGCACCATGCTGGTATGAGATAGTCCATGGTTGATTTATAGAATGCTTTTTGCACTTCACTTATATCTTTTCAGTATGGCTTTATAGAATGCTTCATGTGCTTCACTTATACCATTTGAAGTTTGGATTGCCTGTTTCTCTTCACATAGAAAACCGCCGTTTGTAGAATGCTCTTTTGCTTCACTTATATTTGTTAGAGCATGGGAATATATTTTGTAGAAAAAATTAAACTCTCTTGCTTCACTTATATCTATTTAGAGAGATGACAGGAATTGGTCATTCACATGGTTAGTCATAAAATCCTACATAAAACTTGTAGATCACTGAATATGATATGTTTGATTCCTTGCAATAGTTTTGCGATATAAAGGTGGTGATATTAGAGTCATGCTAGTGGGTAGTTGTGGATTCTAGAAATACATGTGTTGAAGTTTGTGATTCCCGTAGCATGCATGTATGGTGAACCGTTATGTAACGAAGTTGGAGCATGAGGTATTTATTGATTGTCTTCCTTATGAGTGGCGGTCGGGGATGAGCGATGGTCTTTTCCTACCAATCTATCCCCCTAGGAGCATGCGCGTAGTACTTAGTTCCGATGACTAATAGATTTTTGCAATAAGTATGTGAGTTCTTTATGACTAATGTTGAGTCCATGGATTGTACGCACTCTCACCCTTCCATCATTGCTAGCCTATTCGGTATTGTGCATTGTCCTTTCTCACCTTGAGAGTCGGTGCAAACTTCGCCGGTGCATCCAAACCCCGTGATATGATACGCTCTATCACACATAAGCCTCCTTATATCTTCCTCAAAATAGCCACCATTCCTACCTATCATGGCATTTCCATAGCCATTCCGAGATATATTGCCATGCAACTTCCATCATCATCACATACATGACTTGAGCATTTATTGTAATATTGCTTTGCACGATCGTAAGATAGCTAGCATGATGTTTTCATGGCTTGTCCATTTTTTGATGTCATTGCTACGCTAGATCATTGCACATCCCGGTACACCGCCGGAGGCATTCATATAGTCATATCTTTGTTCTAGTATCGAGTTGTAAATATTGAGTTGTAAGTAAATACTAGCACATATGCCCGTGCGTTGCAACGGGGAACTTTATGTTTTGTGCAAGCATAATGTTTCATAGCACCAGATTCACTATGCAGAACATACTACAACGCAGCTCCTTCTACAAAAGGAACATAAAAAATATGTTGCAATTTAGCATTGTTCATAATTTCTTTGCCGGGCATAATCTCCCACTGATTCCATTTAAGCATAATCCTTTTTAGTGGCATTTATGTATAATTCTTTCATTAATTACCATGACGTCTTCACCCATTTTAGTCGGGAATCAAATCCTTTTTTTCTAATTTAGTAGCCCCAACACATTGAGCCTACAGATCTTTCCTTTTAATTATTCTACCTTTTTACCTCAAATTCTTCATGTAGAATTTATTAAGATTACAATCTTTCTTTTAGTTATTCCACCGGTTTACCCATAATCCTTTATTTAATTAGCCATGTCAAGTTACATGTTCTATTTAAGCTCACAATCCTTCCTTTATTAGGAGTTTTATTGCATGATTGAGATCCGGTTACATTCAGCTAAGAAGGTGCTAACTAAGGAGGCACCTCCATTGAAAGGGTAGTCGGGTTTCGCGCAAAGATCAGCCGAACAATTGGCTTCTCTTGCGACATGTTGTAATCGAAAAGGAAACGGAGTTTGTAGCTATTTCCTTGATTTCATCGAAGATAGGCTTCAAAATCGATTTTGGGACTATGATGCGAGTTCCAGAGTTTCGCTACCTCCAAGCAACGCACCTCCATTGCCACGTGCGAGAAACCCCTCAGCTGGGCAAATATCACTCCTTCTTGCAATGCTAGAGTTTTGGCAATGGAAGGGTCCGTAACACCTGGGATTGGCTTGCTCCATGCACCCATGAAGGAGAGATGCGAGCGGGTAACTCCTCCTGTGCCTCCCACCTGGAGTTGTGTGTCAAGTATGCCATCCGTGTTGATTTTGATCCACCCGGGTTGCGGTGGACTCCACTTCTGAATCCGCGTGATGTGTCGCTGGATCGGAGGCAGATCGAGTATAGCTAGGTCGTCTCGAGCCCATTTGATTGCGATTTATTTTGATCCAATTATTTTTCGCGGTCCTTAAGAAAGCCCATAAAAAGCCCATCAACATAGAAGTACCTGGCCCAGATCGCTTAACGTGTGTAAACCAAACGAAAAGGACTAAACCAAACCAAGAATACCTATTCCCTTTAATAGTAGGTATAGAAAAGTGTGATGATCATCATTATTAGAACACTGTCCCATGTGAGGTTATCAAAATAAAAGTGGCCAAAGAAGCCCCCCCCCCAAAGAGAGAGGCCAAAGAAGCCTACAAAAAAAGAAAAAAAAGAGAAAAAAAGAGAAAAAAATGAGAGAAAAGAGAGAAGGGACAATGTTACTATCCTTTTACCACACTTGTGCTTTAGAGAACACCATGTTCTTCATATAGAGAGTCTCTTGAGTTATCACTTTCGTATACTAGTGGGAATTTTCATTATAGAACTTGGCTTGTATATTCCAACGATGGGCTTCCTCAAGTGCCCTAGGTCTTCATGAGCAAGCAAGTTGGATGCACACCCACTTAGTTTCAGTTTGAGGTTTCATACACTTATACCTCTTAGTGCATCCGTTGCATGGCAATCCCTACTCCTCACATTGACATCAATTGATGGGCATCTCCATAGCCCATTGATTAGCCGCGTCGATGTGAGACTTTCTCCTTTTTTGTCTTCTCCACACAACCTCAACCATCATATTCTATTCCACCTATAGTGCTATGTCCATGGCTCACGCTCATGTATTGCGTGAAAGTTGAAAAGGTTTGAGAACGTCAAAAGTATGAAACAATTGCTTGGCTTGTCAACGGGGTTGTGCATGATTTGAATATTTTGTGTTGTGAAGATGGAGCATAGCCAGACCATATGATTTTGTAGGGATAACTTTCTTTGGCCATGTGATTTTGAAAAGACATGATTGCTTTATTAGTATGCTTGAAGTATTATTGTCTTAATGTCAAATGATAGACTGTTGCTTTGAATCACTCGTGTCTTAATATTCATGCCATGATTAGATTACATGATCAAGATTATGCTAGGTAGCATTCCACATAAAAAATTATTTTTTTTATCATTTACCTACTCGAGGACGAGCAGGAATTAAGCTTGGGGATGCTGATACGTCTCCGTCATATCTATAATTTTTGATTGTTCCATGCCAATATTCTACAACTTTCATATACTTTTGGCAACTTTTTATACTATTTTTGGGACTAACATATTGATCCAGTGCCCAGTGCCAGTTCCTGTTTGTTGCATGTTTTTTGTTTCGTAGAAAATCCATATCAAACAGATTCCAAACGGGATAAAAAATGGCGGAGATCTTTTTTGGAATATATGTGATTTTTGGGAAGAATCAACGCGAGACAATGCCCGAGGGGGCCACGAGGTAGGGGGGCTCCCCAGGGGGTCAGTCGCACCCTAGGCCCTCGTGGCCACCCCGTAAGGCGGTTGGTGCCCTTCTTTCGCCGCAAGAATGCCAATATCTGGATAGAAATCGTGTTAAAATTTCTGCCCAATCGGAGTTACGGATCTCTGGGAATTTAAGAAACGGTGAAAGGGCAGAATCTGAGAACGCAGAAACAAAGAGAGACAGAGAGACAGATCCAATCTCGGAGGGGCTCTCGCCCCTCCCATGCCATGGAGGCCATGGACCAGAGGGGAAACCCTTCTCCCATCTAGGGAGAAGGTCAAGGAAGAAGAAGAAGAAGAAGGGGGGCCCTCTCCCCCTCTCTTCCGATGGCGCCGGAACACCGCCGGCCATCATCGTCACCGCAATCTACACCAACACCTCCGTCATCTTCACCAACATCTCCATCACCTTCCCCCATCTATCTACAGCGGTCCACTCTCCTGCAACCCGATGTACCCTCTACTTGAACATGGTGCTTTATGCTTCATATTATTATCCAATGATGTGTTGCCATCCTATGATGTCTGAGTAGATTTTCGTTGTCCTATCGGTAATTGGCGAATTGCTATGATTGGTTTAATTTGCTTGTGGTTATGTTGCTTTCCTTTGGTGCCCATCATATGAGCGCGCATGTGGATCACACCATAGGGTTAGTTGTATGTTGATAGGACTATGTATTGGAGGGCAAGAGTGACAGAAGCTTCAACCTAGCATAGAAATTGATGCATACGGGATTGAAGGGGGACCAATATATCTTAATGCTATGGTTGGGTTTTACCTTAATGAACGTTAGTAGTTGTGAGTGCTTGCTAATAGTTCCAATTATAAGTGCATAGAATTCCAAGTCAGGGATGACATGCTAGCAGTGACCTCTCCCACATAAAACTTGCTATCGGTCTAGTAAAGTAGTCAATTGCTTAGGGACAATTTCGCAACTCCTACCACCAATTTTCCACACTCGTTGTACTAACTTTATTGCTTTTTTTTACCTAAAACAGCCCTAGTTTTTATTTACGTGCTTTTTATATTCTTACAAACCTATCCCGTTACACCTACAAAGTACTTCTAGTTTCATACTTGTTCTAGGTAAACCGAACGTCAAGCGTGCGTAGAGTCGTATCGATGGTCGATAGAACTTGAGGGAATATTTGTTCTACCTTTAGCTCCTTGTTGGGTTCGACACTCTTACTTATTGAAAGAGGCTACAATTGATCCCCTATACTTGTGGGTTATCACATCGCCTCTCTGTGCTCCCTTCTCGTCGCGCGCCCAAGGGACGCGCCCGTCCCGAGCTCCTCATGCTCATCCCCGAGATCCCTTGTCTTTGTGCCTACAGGAGCTTCCGCCGCCGCGCCGAGGTGTTGTTCCCCTACTTCGTCATGTTCGGGGTCTCTACCTCGCCAGATTCGAGAACCCGCCGCCCCCCAAGTACCTCGTCGGAGCACCGCATCGCCCGCTTGTTCCCCTGCTTCAACAGAGCGCGGCGCCATGTCTGCCTCCTCTGCCTCGCGCTCATTCGCCGCCACCAAGTCCCTGCGCCCCAGCCTCGTCCCTGCCTCCAGGTCGCCGCTCTGCCACCGGAGACCTAGTTGCCGGAGCCCCAAGCCCCTGCGCCTCTCCGTCGCCCGCTCGCTTCCTATGCTTCGAACGAGACGGCCAGCGTCGCGCCCTGGTTGACTTGTCCCAGCGCCAGCGTGGACGAGATCCGCGTCGCCCTTCACCCGCTCAGCCCCGCTTGCCTCCTCGCTGGGTCGCCGATCCAGCGTCCCTGACCCAGCTCCGCGCCCTCACCAAGGCCCACACTAGTGCGCCCCTGCCGGCCTTCCTCTCCACCGCGTGGGCTAAGCCCCTCTGGTGAGGCCCAATCCACCTCAGATTTGGCCCACGTGGTTTTTTTCCCATCTGACGAATTTGTCTATTATTCCAGGAACTGCCAGTTTTACAGATTGGACCCTAAACTTCATTCATATAACAACTCATGAACCGTGCATCATATTAAAATGTTATATATATATATATATATATATATATATGTAAAATGCTTAGTTTATCATGTACTTTCATAATATGCAACATTCATCCATGTTAAAAATGTTTAAATTGCTGTTTGCATTAATTTTCTTAAATGACATGTTAAAATGATTTATTTCATAACTAATTAACCGTACTCTGAATTAAATAAACTTCATATGTAAATGGGGTAGAAAAATGCATAGTTTAACATGTTGCACTTTATTTTCCTGTTTAACAACAATAAAATATGGTTTTAGGCAGCATAGTACCAAAGCAAAGATATGCACATGCGGATTATACGGAATTGTTGTTTGTTGTTCCGGCCTCATTTAAACTTGCCTAGATAAGTAGTTTTATTATGCTTCACCTCTTGCCATGTTTAACAACATTTAATATTGTTGGGTACATAAACGGGAGAGAACTAAATAAATGAATGTGGTGCTTCGTCGATATGCAACTCGTTGCATATTGAGCTCCACTTAACTTGTAGTATTGTTTGGTGCACTTTGCCATGCCATGCCTTTTTAAATCGTACATGCATCATACTTGGTTGTACATCATGCCATGTTTATGCTTGTTGGTTCACCATGCCGTTTGCTTCTTTCCGGTTGTTACTTCTTCTTGATAGTTCTGGTAACGTTGCGTTTGTGAAGATCCGTTCGACTATGTTGGTTTGTCTACTTCATGGTTTCGGTCTTCTTCCTAGCGGGATTGCAGGCAAGATGACCATTACCCTCGATATCACTTCTATCTTTGCTTGCTAGTTGTTCGCTTTATCATTATGTCGCGCTACCTACCATTTGTTTATCACGCCTCTCATATTGCCATTTCAAGCATCTAACCCACCTTCCTAGCAAACCGTTGTTTGGCTATGTTACCGCTTTTGCTCAGCCCCTCTTATAGCGTTGTTAATTGCAGGTGAAGTTGAAGATTACTCCATGTTGGGATATCACAATATCTCTTATTTTAATTAATGCATCTATATACTTGGTAAAGGGTGGAAGACTCGGCCTTATGCCTGGTGTTTTGTTCCACTCTTGCCGCCCTAGTTTCCGTCATACCAGTGTTATGTTCCTTGATTTTGCGTTCCTTACACGGTTGGGGTTATGGGACCCCCTTGGCAGTTCGCTTTGAATAAAACTCCTCCAGCAAGGCCCAACCTTGATTTTACCATTTGCCACCTATACCTTTTCCCTTGGGAGCTGCAGCCCCGAGGGTCATCTTTATTTTAACCCCCCCGGACCAGTGCTCCTCTAAGTGTTGGTCCAACCTAGATTAACTTGCGGTGCCACCCCTTCACCCGGGGTTTTCAGTTGTTGTACGTAGTGTTCATCTGGTGTGCCCTGAGAACGAGATATGTGCAGCTCCTATCGGGATTTGTCGGCACATCAGGCGGCCTTGCTGGTCTTGTTTTACCATTGTCTAAATGTCTTGTAACCGGGATTCCGAGACTGGTCGGGTCTTTCTGCGAGAAGGAATATCCTTCGTTGATTGTGAGAGCTTGTGATGGGCTAAGTCGGGACACCCCTCCAGGGTATAAACTTTTGAGAGTGTGCCCACGGTTATGTGGCAGATGGGAATTTGTTAATATCTGGTTGTAGAGAACTTGACACTTGACTTAATTAAAATGAATCAACCGCGTGTATAGCCATGATGGTCTCTTTTTGGCGGAGTCCGGGAAGTGAACACGGTTTGTGTTATGTTTGAACGTAAGTAGTTCAGGATCACTTCTTGATCACTTTTAGTTTCACGACCGTTGTGCAGCTTCTCATCTTACTCTTGTACTCGTATGTTAGCCACAATATTTTCTTAGCGCTTGCTACAACTCCACCTTATTACCACATCCTACCCATAAGCTTAAATAGTCTTGATCGCGAGGGTTTTGAGATTGCTGAGTCCTAGTGACTCATGGATACTTCAGTTGCAGGTGCCGATGATACCAGTGCAGGTGATGCAACCGAACTCAAGTGGGAGTTCAATGAGGACCTTAGTCATTACTATGTATCGTTCTCTGATGATCAGTAGTGGAGCCCAATTGCGACAATCGGGGATTTAGCATTTGGGTTTTATCTTCCTTTTCATTTGGATTTGACCGTAGTCGGTCTATGAGTGTATTTTGGATGATGTATGAATTATTTATGTATTGTGTGACATGGCGAGTGTAAGCCAACTCTCTTTATCCCTTTCTTGTTTATTACATGGGATTGTGTGAAGATTACCCCTCTTGCGACAAAACCACCATGCGGTTATGCCTCTATGTCTTTCCTCGACACGTGGGAGATATAGCCGCATCGTGGGCGTTACAAGTTGGTAATCAGAGCCATCCCCGACTTAGGAGCCCCCTGCTTGATCGAATCGCTGACGTTGTTGAGTCTAGAACAAAAATGTTTTGAGTCTTAGGATTATATATAACGAAGAGTAGGATTCTTTTTACTCCTCAGTCCCTTCGTCGCTTTGGTGAGGCCTCCTAACATAGATGTTTTGTCTTTCCTCTCCTCAAATTCCACAAAAAAATTAGGATCACGCGGGTATCTTGGGATTGTTCCGATATTCTTGTGACAAGAACATTGTTCTTGGTGCCTCCTGACATTTAGGGGTTGTGGCAGTGTCTCGGGGAGTTGAGCTCCGAGATGTTGTCGTTGCAATTTTATCATGGTAGTTCTGGAATACCTGAGTTCGCCGACATCGAAAATCTCTTTTATGCAGTTGTTGGTGAGATAACCTCGATGCCACCCAGTACTAGGGTGGGAGTTCGGGAGTATTGCCATAACTCGTATAACGGATGCTTTTCGAAGGTTGAGGTACAGAATTTTCCGGAGTTTTCTTGGTTATGTATTGACAAATGGATACAGTTGGAGCGTAGGCTTGTTAGTTGTGTGATATATATTGTGCCTCCCTGTGTCCCCAACACCAGATGGGAATTCAAGTTTCGGGAGTTTATAGGTGGGAATTCAAGTATCACGCAGGATGTCTTTCCAACAGACACATGATAGGATATGGGATCTATCATATGTTTGTTTCCGGCTTATTTGGCAAGCCTGTCCTTTGTTTTGTTTTGAGTTGTGGTATTTGAGTTGCTTCGATGTCAAGTGTTGATTCCATACCTTTTCTAAGCGGTGTTCTCATATTTCTATGTGAATACTAATATTTCTTGATCATCAAGGTTTTCATCTTATTTTTTTCCAACCGGCGTGCTTCTCTTCAAGTGGATCCTATCATTTCTCCCATTCGCGAGATAAATTCTAAGTTTTCTCAACGGTATCCATTCCATCTGTCTCAAGTTGCATTTGTTTTACCCACCCTCCCACCCTTTTTCTTCAAGGACTCAGATTGCTTAATCAACTATCCATCTTATTGATGTGAAGTATCTTCATTCTTTTCCTCCATGGTCTTACCTGGTGATTCTCATGAAGATGCTAAGGGAGCTTTAAGTTTATCATTCTTCGTTCTCTTTCCTTCTCCAGTGGATTCAACTCAAGTTTTCGGTGTTGATCATATCCCTTTCCTCCTTTCAAATGCTTTCTCATGCTGCTGGAACTCTTAATCATTCACTTCTCGCTATTCAAGGGTTCCGGAGTGTTGAAGATCTCTCAGAAGATTCACGTTTCCATTCTCAATCGGTCCAAGTTATTTCGAGGTTGTTATCTCATTCGAGCCATTTAACTAAACCGGTGCAATCTCTCTTTCAAGTAATCATTTCTAACGGTTTTCTCTTTTGAGTGGGCCCTAACCCATAGGTCTTTTCCCAGGATCTTACCTGACTCTTCCAATTTTCCCGGAGCTATTCCCAAATTCTTTTCGAAGTTTGACGTAAGAATGAATTTTCATCAGTCAAAATGCCTTCTCCAAGATCGCTTTCAAAACATTGTCATCGTTGGTTCATCATTTCTATTCTTCATTTTTCTGGAGTGGCTCATCAATTGTCATGGTGGTTCTCATCATCTTTCTCAACATTTGAAGACCGAAGAAGAGTTTTTCCTCCAAATCTTATCCGTTTCTCTCAGAGATGCGTAGTTCTAGCTTGATGCCATCCTCTCATAATTGTTTTCGATTGTGAGAATTGTTTTCACCCATCCGGAGCAATTCGGGAGTCTTTTCAGTTTGATTCTCCGGAGCCCATCATCTCAGAAGTATTCATTCCAGCTTTCAACTCTCGTTCTCCAAATCTTACCGGTGCATCGTTCAAGTATCCTCTAGTCAGCTCGTGATCTATTCGTTTTCTTGTATCTAAATTCTCTCAAGTATCTTCGCTCTTTTTCTAAATCTTCCCGGTGTTTCGCTATCTTTTCTTTGTTCATTTTTTAATTCTTACGGCGGTTTGTTCGAGATTCCTCTTCCTATGTTCTCATATTAATTTATTCGCTGTTTTCAATCTTACCGGTGGTTCGTTGAAGACCTTCTCAAGTTTACACTATATCTCTCTTAATCTGTGGTACCCCGGCTCAGAGAAATTGCAACGCCCTGTATTCCAGCCCAGAGATCAAGGAGAAGTCTCTGGAATACGGCACTGCTTGACATAGAACAAATCAGCTCTTATTACAAGAATAATAATACAAGGGTCTGATGTTACAAAGAAGCACATCAACACGGTGATACTACGCCTGCGATACTACACCTGCTCTATGCTAGCAGTGGAACAACTTGAAGCAGCGGAATACTTCTAGCAGCGGAACAACGATGAAGGTGGTGAACTCCACTCTGCAGGGACTCTGGCTGGGACACGATCTAGCTCGCACGCACGGCAACCTCGACAAGCAATCAAGCAATCATGGCATCACCTACAATCTGGCATGACACGCCAAGTCAGTACATTGAATGTACTTGTAAGCTAACAACAACCATAAACATCAAGGCAAGACAATAACATAGCATTAAACATGTTAATTAAATTAACAACTATGATGAAGCAACTACTAAGCATGGTATGAAACTACTATCATACTGATAAACCAACATCTCAGATCTCCATAACCATATCACTCTTGGCTAACCAGCCAAGTAATATACCATCTCGATTACCTCATGATCAAAACCAAACAGTGATCACTCATGGATCACAAACAGAACCACACTTGGTTCAATGGGTTACCTCGTAACCAAATGGTGAACATTCACGGATCACAAACGGAACATCCACATGATCACCTCGTGACCACATCACAAACTGAATGATCATCCTCCAGATCATCCCAACATCATCATCAACACCCTGCCAAACTGTTACTGCTCAAAGTACATCAACATATAAATCACCTATAAGTCATTCCATCATGTGAGTGTTGATCGAACGGTGTGACCTAGTACGAACTTGTGCCCAATGACCGAGGATGCGGCTATCGATAGATTCAACACACACACACACACACACACACTCTGCAGAGGTAGCGCATTTTACCCACACCACGGAACCCATGGCCTCGCACTCCCATTCGGGTGGACCAACATAATTCCGACAAAACCGATCTACTGCCATGACACTCTCCCAGCCACTCCGACCAACACCCCCTTTGGGTTCAGTCCTAGGTGGCCCCGTGCCTACCAAGGGCACCAACGGCCACCGTCATGGAAAAACAAAAACGGTCCCAAACGGGGACAAAAGGGCGCCTAACAACTACTATGGGCACACAGGGTTATGTCTGCTTACCGGGCCAGTGTACCGCACGCCCATAACCTTCCCTCATTGGAGGCACCGGCGAGAGGCATGACAATAGACCGCGTTAGGGCCTTCCCATAAAAGGAAAATGTGGTTGCACTAGAAAAAGCCTGGTTCGGTGGCACCTGACCAACTTAATGACGAAATTTATCCCCAAAATATAATAGTGATGACTGATACTCCGATATCATCTATCAACCTATAATCCAAGTTATAGCTCTATCCAACAAATTATCCAAAGCTTAATATTGTCTTACCAAAATACTCCGAGGACAGTATAACACTACTATCATGATGAATCCAAGAATGATAATACTACTACTCAAATATCAAGAACCAGCTATCCAACTATGATCCACATGAAAGCATCATCTCCAACATCATACTCCAAAACATAATATCATCTAGCATCATGATGAAAATAATACTAGCCACTAATAATCCAAAGGCAACATGTCATCCAAAGTAATACTTCAAAATACAACATCACATACCAACATGAAAATAATCATCACTTAAGCCACTAAGAATCCAAAGGCAACATGTCATCCACATAATCATCAAAATATAAGTCCTAGAACTCCAAGCAATATCAAGATCAAAACAATACTCCGAGAAATGCCATGAGAAAAATCATACATAGCTGAAGCAATATTTTAAGAAAGTTCAAATAAATAAACCATGTCACTGCATTGCAATCATGCAAATGGAGGGTGTGGCTTGCCTGGGGTGGAAGAAATCGCCGGAAAACGTTTTTTCCCGGAGGGGGCTGATTAAGCGCAAGGGAAAAACGAACATTTTCAGAATGTTAAAACATGGTGAAAATGATACCAACAGAATGGGCTCAATGAAATGAAGAAGTGGACTTTGGATTCACCTCATTTGGAGTTAGGATAAAAAGATATGAAGGTTTTTCTACCAGGGACCCATCTGTAATAAAATCATCACAAACAGGCCCTTGGCTGAAAAAGTAGAACACGCCTCTCTGGAAGTACGCTTTCTCTGAAGTGAAAACGTATTCCGGGCTAAAGTAGAAGAAGAATGTGCCTTCTGGAAGGGAAGACATATGCCAGTGGAATACGTCTCCACTTATCCATGCTAGCAAGCGCGGGGCCGGTGGTTGGCTCAATAACGCGCGTTCTCTACTTCTTCAAGATGCCGCTCGCGAACCAGAGGAAGGTCGCCGACGTCGGCGGCCGATCCGACGTCACCGGCCACCGTTTGCGATACCCGGACCACCGCTGGAGTCGGGAAAGAGTACCGCATCCATCCAGGCACGACGCGCCCGCCGGGGAGCACTGAGCCGGGCGGAGCATCAGGCGTGGCGGAGAGTGGCTTCGGGCTGATGCGGACATGGCGATGTGGCTGCTCCGGCGGCAAGGCGTGGGGCCGGGGAGGCTCACAGGAGCACGAGGTGGATGAGCAAGGCGTTGAGCAAATTTAGGTCGAGGCCGATGCGGGCACGGCAGACATGGAGGGAAAAAAGGAAGCTCTTTGAGCTCGGGAGAGTAGCGGGGCGAGGTCCTGAGAGGTGGAGGAGTGGCTTGGTAAGGCCGAGGGCGCCCGGGGCTGCTTAAATAGCCAAGGGGGAGGAGCTGCCGCACTAGCGTCGCCGCAGACGCGTGAGCACGCGCATGAGCTTGGAGTTAGGCGACGAGAGGGAACATGAGGGACAACTCACGGGGAAGAGGCAGCCAAGGGAGCGCAAGGAGGAAGAAGACGGCAAGCTCCGAGCCAAACTGCCATTATTTGCCTGTGGGCGCACGACGGCTTGCGTCGGTGAGGAAGCGGACGGAGGGGGAGAGGGGTCTAGGGCAACGACGACGACGAGGTGAAGCCAAGGGACATGCTCACGCGCGCTAAGATGACGATAGGGGAGCGGACGAAGTAGAAACGGCGCGCTGGACGCGGCCACTACGCACAGAGCGCGCGCACAGGCTTGCCAGCTGCGCGGTCACCATGGGACAATGCACAGGGAGCTCACGAGAGGCAAGTAAATGGTGTCTAGCGTTATGTCCATCCAAGAGGAGCATTTATGATGCCATGGCTTGATCTGGGGTGCTATGGTTAAATGGTAATCATCGTCTGAAGTTTACTGTAGTAAACTTGGTCGTTCACTGGTGATCTACAGGAACTTGTTTGGGCCAAATCAATTTGTCTGAGGTGATTAACTAATGAAGAATTACAATCCTAGAGAGTTTGAGGGGAAATGGAGCAAGGATTAATGTAGTTGCTTTGCAACTGACCAAAATGGTCCAGAAATGAGATTAAGATGATGCACTCAAATGGTGATTCCACTTGGGCTGAAATTTGGCAAGGCTTGATGATTTGGATAGATAGAGGTGCTGTAAAAAAATTCATACCAATTGGATTCACCAAAATGGTACTTCCTTCACAACTATTCTCTCTGTCCAGAAACTTGCAAAAATCCTAGAGAAATATTGGTTTGATGAATTGGTCCCAAATTTGGTGGAGAGATGTTATTTGGGTAGGATCACAATCTGGTAATTTCTCATAATTAATGAAGCAATAAAAATTATACTTGCTTCACGACCTGAAAATATTAATAGAATCAAATATTTGACCCTGTGCTCACATAGATGATTGGATGTGGCTACAATTTGGAGGAGTGTGATGATATGACCACATTAAGGAGTTTGCAAAATTTCAACCTATTTGGATAGCCCTAGCTAGTACCTCCTTCACAATGCCTTCTATCTGACAAAAAGTTTGAAAAATTGCTGAGGAAGATTGGCTAGGCAAATAAAGTTGAATTTTGGCATGAGGCAATGATTTGGATATAAGAGAATGCCCAAAAGGTTTGGGAGCAATCAGGAAAGGATAGGTGGAACTTCCTTCAGAGAAAGCCACACTGGGCAGAAATGAAGAATAATTATTGGGGAATTATTCTTGGGCTAGGGCAGGAATGTTTGGTCATATTTGAGCAACATATGACCCAAAGAAATTATGAGAATTAATTGGTATTTTTGGGAGTGACAGAAATATAGGTTGCTTCACAACCTAGGGCAGACAGGGTTATTCCTTTAATATAAAAAGGAATATTCCTGAGAAAAGAATTTTAGGGTCAGGCTAGAATAGAAATGGAATGATCTTGGGAAAGTTTTGAGAATTATGAGCCACATGGGAGGGGAATGGGGATGATTTCCCAGGTGGCAAGGCCACAGAACCACTCCAAACAGAACAAAAACCAATAAATCAAGAAGAAAAAGTAAGGGCCAAAAGCCAGGCTGTTACAACTCTTACCCCCTTAAAGAAATATCGTCCTCGAGATTTGGTTGCTCAGGGAACAAGTATGACTCGAGGACACCGTTTCCAACTTGGGTATCCATTTCCTTTATTTATTCTTCCCCGAGAATTTCAGATGATCAACTTACCTTGCTCTGGGGTGGTTTGCTTCACCTTGCCCAAATCCTGTCAGATTTTTGCTCATATACCAATTCCTTTTTACTGACGTTGATTTTCCATACCTGTGGTGATATCCAATGGATCTGAGCATAAGTTTTCTTTTGGTCATGAAAACCTTTTTACTTCTGTCATGGGGTTGCTTCAATTAAATGCATGCCTTCTGGTTTCAATAAATGCTGAGAATTAATCATGGCCATCTTCTGACGGGATCTGACTGCTCATAGGTGGTACTAATGTATTTTGATTTATTCCTTTGGCTCGAGTCTGAGATATGTGCCAAAGATTCGACTGCCTTTTGTCATGAGCAATATAATGGTGTATGGAGTTATAGCTGTGTCATACCTCAAAAATTTACATCTTGAGACTGGCCCGACAGGGGGCTGACAGACAAATGCTTTTCCTAACAGACTCACTGTGTACTTGATTCTGTCGGTGAGTATACCGGGTCTGAGCTGATTGTTCAACTTTTGATTTTCTCATTTTGTTGGTATACCCAATTGGATTTTTCCACACTAACCATTCCAAGCGGGTCAGCGGGATATGAAATCATTGTAAAACAGAGTGGGCCGCTAAGAGTATGCCTTTGTGAATCCATATGGAATTACGGCCTCCAACTGATTTGGGTATCCGGACCCTGATGGTCGTGCAAAAATCATCATACCTTTGTTGTCAATCTCACCCTTTAACGGTCATGATTTTCTTGGTTAAGATATCTCACTGAAATAACTTGGCCACACCTGTCCTTGATTCTTCGTATGACCATGGATGTGATTAGTGCAATATTTTTGACATTATTCCTTGTGCCTATTTTCTGACCTGGGTCCGCACACATATGACATATACCCGGGGTTTGTAGCTGTACGGAGCTCATTGCTGAGTTCAATCATACAAGAAGGTGACAAGGTTTTAGGACATCTCCTTGTCAGTTGCGGGAATAATGACCTTGATGACCATTGTCAAGGCTGTTGATTCTGTGATGTCATCCCTAGATCTTGTCGATCATTGTAATTCATGAGATGTATCTCTGCTTTTTTTCCTTTTCCTGACTTGTGAGGTTGTGGGATCCTTACCTTTCTTAGGTATATCTGTTTGACCATTGGTGTATCCTGTATGAGTGACTGATCTGACCGGGGATACGTGCTCACCATATGTATAAGAATCATATGCAACCGAATACCCGATTCTTGCGGCAGGCATATGTCTTAACTGAAGTGTACCTCTGACAAAATATTGCTGATCTGACTCTTGAAATGTACTACCATACATTGGCAACTCATCATATAACCTCTGAGGACGGTGTAATAGTATGATACTGATGCAGACTGAATGGCTTACGAGAGAAGTCATCCGAGTAGCTTGCTAAGGAAGACTTGTTAACTTCTGCTCAAATCTTTTGTTGGGGCATCGTGCAGAAGAAGGCTCTATAGCTTACACACGAAGCTTGGTCTGATTATTGTGCTGGAGAAGCCTGAGTTCCATACTTGAGAAGCTTCTCCTCGGGTTTGCTTGTTGAGAAAAATTCATTTCCGTCTGTCGGAAACTTTTACCGAGGTATCTTGTTGAGAAAGACCGGGTATCTTGGACTGGAAATTGTTCACATATCATGCTGAGGAAAATTGAGGAGCCTTGCGTCGTAAATTTCTTCCAATAACGTGTGGAAGAAGACTGAGTTTCTTACATCCAAAGCTTCATACTAATATGCAGACTGAAATCTACACACATGCCCATAATATTCTGTGGTTGATTATTTGCATGAGAAAATTTGTTTGACTGTCTTCCTTGAGCATATCACATTCTGACTTTATTTCGGATGATAACATATTTCAAGCATCATGCATTGCTGAGCCAAAATTTTGTATATGATCCATACCTTTGACTGAAAATATGTCGTTGAGCTTGTACCTGCCTTGTCTTGCTGCTGACTTGATCATTACTGCTGTGAGGATTTTGTACTGATGTAGACTTGAGGCTGATAGTCGATCCAATACTCCATTGGTATTCTGAGCAGATATTAATGCTATAATGCAGTTGACTGGGCAGACCATACTATTTAGCTGAGCTCTTCCCAATATTTGAAATCCTTATTACTTCTTTGAGTCCGGTGTCAGTTGATGAGCAACTCTTTATAGGGAAAAAATAATGTAACACCGGGGCCCAAAAGAAAGAAGCAAAAGAAAACTCAACTAAACAAAAGCACACAACAACAATCACTACACACTCAAACAAAGTCACATAGTACTGCTAGTCACACAATATGCATGCCTACTTAAGCACACAAATTTCGCGGAAACTCCGGGATTACGATCTAGCATGTTGTGACAGTGTGCACGAGGATGAACAAATGTGTGGAAGAATTCGTGTAAATAGTACTACACCAAGTGATGGTTTAGTCAGGTACCAACCTGGACTATCCCGGAAGCAAGGAAGTACTTGGTAACCATGTAGTAGGACACGAATGTCGTGACCACATAATTATCAAGTGGACGGGAAAAGATCCGTACTCGTCCAAGAAATAGGATAACGGGGAAAACCGAGTTTGTTGGTATTGCCCTTTCGTGATGACTAAGATCATTAAGGGTTGCCAACACGACGAGGTAAAAGGACGATCCGTGATAGAAGCATGTCTATCATGGAAACGCTAGGCGGGGCTGGAAGAAGGATATCGGCGCGATACCTGAACACCATTTTTGCAAACAGTGTCGGGATCACTTGGCATCACCCTGCTGGGACAGAAATGACGCCAAACACCAAAGAATGAGCAAGAAAGAAACTGGAAGAAATGTAGGAGCTGGGCTGTAGTGGATCCGGACCGATGCCAGCTACACTCATCAAAAGAAACCGTTAGCAACAAATAATAAGGCTATATGCATGCTATGCAACAAACAAATGCAGCAACCAAATGCAACAAACAAGGCAGACTATATACTACTGATTTCTACCGATTTCAACTGCTCACGCTGACTAGGGCGTCCTACAGCCAGACCTGCTTTGATACCAAGCCTGTGGCACCCCGGCTCAGAGAAACCAGAACGCCCCATATTCTAGCCTAGAGATCAAGGAGAAGTCTCTGGAATACGACACTACTTGACATAGAACAAATTAGCTCTTATTACAAGAATAATAATACAAGGGTCTGATGTTACAAAGAAGCACATCAGCACGGTGATACTACGCCTGCGATATTACGCTTGCTCTATGCTAGCAGTGGAACAACTCGAAGTAGCGGAATACTTCTAGCAGTGGAACAACGACGAAGGTGGTGAACTCCACTCCGCAGGGACTCTGGCTGGGACACGATCTAGCTCGCACGCACGAAAACCTCGACAAGCAATCAAGCAACCATGGCATCACCTGCAATCTGGCATGACATGTCAGGTCAGTACATTGAATGTACTTGCAAGCTCACAACAACCATAAACATCAAGGCAAGACAATAACATAGCATCAAACAGGTTAATTACATTAACAACTATGATGAAGCAACTACTAAGCATGGTATGAAACTACTATCATACTGATAAACCAACATCACAGATCTCCATAACCATATCACTCTTAGCTAACTGGCCAAGTAATATACCATCTCGATCACCTTGTGATCAAAACCAAACGGTGATCACTCACGGATCACAAACGGAACCACACTTGGTTCAACGGGTTACCTCGTAACCAAACGGCTATCATTCACGGATCACAAATGGAACACCCACATGATCACCTCGTGTCCACATCACAAACTGAATGATCATCCCAACATCATCATCAACACCCTGCCAAACTGTTACTACTCAAAGTACATCAACATATAAATCACCTATAAGTCATTCCATCATGTGAGTGTTGATCGAACTATGTGACCTAGTATGAACTTGTGCCCAATGACCAAGGACGCGACTATCCATAGATTCAACACACACACTCTAGAGAGATAGCACACTTTACCCACACCATGAAACCCATGGCCTCGCACTCCCATTCGGGTGGACCAACGGCATTCCGAAAAAACTGATCTACTGCCATGACACTCTCCCAGCCACTCCGACCAACACCCCCTTTGGGTTCAGTCCTAGGTGGCCCCGTGCCTACCAAAGGCACCAACGGCCACTGTCGTGGCAAAACAAAAACAGTCCCAAATGGGGACAAAAAGGCGCCTAACAACAACTACGGGCACACAAGGTTATGTCTGCTTACCGGGCCAGTGTACCACACGCCCATAACCTTCCCTCATTGGAGGCACCGGCAAGAGGCACGACAATAGACCGCGTTAGGGCCTTCCCAGAAAAGGCAAATGTGGTTGCACTGGAAAAAGCCCAGTTTGGTGTTACCTGACCAACTTAATGACGGAATTTATCCCCAAAATATATCAGTGATGACTGATACTTCGATATCATCTATCAACCTATAATCCAAGTCATAGCTCTATCCAACAAATAATCCAAAGCTTAATATCGTCTTACCAAAATACTCCGAGGACAGTATAACACTACTATCATGATGAATCCAAGAACGATAATACTACTACTCAAATATCAAGAACTAGCTATCCAACTATGATCCACATGCAAGCATCATCTCCAACATCATACTCCAAAACATAATATCATCTAGCATCATGATGAAAATAATACTAGCCACTAATAATCCAAAGGCAACATGTCATCCAAAGTAATACTTCAAAATACAACATCAGATACCAACATGAAAATAATCATAACTTAAGCCACTAAGAATCCAAAGGCAACATGTCATCCACATAATCATCAAAATATAAGTCCCAGAACTCCAAGCAATATCAAGATCAAAACAACACTCCGAGAAATACCATGAACAAAATCATACATAGCTAAAGCAATATTTTAAGCAAGTTCAAATAAATAAACCATGTCACTGCATTGCAATAATGCAAATGGAGGGTGTGGCTTGCCTGGGGTGGAAGAAATCACCGGGAAGAAGTGTGAGAAGCTCGCAGAAAGAATCATTGGAAAACGTTCTTTCCTGGAAGGGGCTGATTAAGCGCAAGGGCAAAATGGTCATTTTAGAATGTTAAAACATGGTGAAAATGATACCAACAGAACGGGCTCGACAAAATGAAGAAGTGGACTTTGCATTCACCTCATTTGGAGTTAGGATCAAAAAGATATGAAGGTTTTTATGCCAGGGGATGTAGCGACCCAACCTCAAATGGTAAGTCTCTGTGCTTCAGTGTCATCCCTGGATCGGTAATGCTGACACATAGTACTCGAAGGATTTATGACAGAGTGCAATCACACACTTATCACATCAAATGTCTCAAAAGAGAACTTATTACAATAAATATGGCTTAATGCCATCTAAAACGATAACAGCGGAAGACTTGTAAGATAAAGTGAGTCCATCAACTCAAACGGCATAGCTGAGTGCATGACAAATGACCTATCGCGTCTTACTCCTCGTCTAAAAAGTCTGCAACATAATACGTTGCAGCCCGAAAACGGGTAATCACATGGAATATGCTGGCAATGTAACACCGTAGAGCAATGAATAGATAAATGCGATCACTACATGCATATATGGCTGGTGGAGGCTCTATGGTTATATGGTTTTTGCGAAAAGTCAATTTTTCCCTACAACAAAGGAATATATTTTATTTAACTATTATGGTAGTTGAAACATTGAGAATGGTACCCCCATCTCAATCCCAATTAAAAGTAATTATCATCCCAACAAATTAAATTAGAGTGATGAGATACAGTAGGATAATCCAAGTACTAGATACTCAAGATGTCCATAACCGGGGACATGGCTAACCATGATTATTTTGTACACTTTGCAGAGGTTTGCGCACTTTTCCCCACAAGACTCGATCTCCTCCGTTGTATTTCTCGCACTGCACGGTGTTTGAGAAATGGATGACCAAGACATAGTCTTTCAGAAGCATTAACTCTTTACTCCGGGTGGACAGTTACACCTACTTTCCCTCTACATCTGCTAGCCCACCATTGAAAAAGGTCACACAACATACTCAACTATGCCAGAGCCCATAATGGCTTGTGGCTGCACACGGAAGTTTCTAGCATGAATAATCTTTTGATCCCTTTGAGCCTGGGTGGCGGACCATAGGAGGATCACACTTTATATCCCCGAGATCTCCTAGGACAACACTGCTATATCCCCAGGTGCCCAAAACAAGCAATCCACCCAGATGTGTATTAAAGTTGCCACCTTAAGTTGAACCATTAATTAACAATCTCACATCTGTCATGGATACACTCAAACCCAATCCACGTCTACGAGCATAGCATATCAATATAAGCATAACGTAGAAGTAACTCCCAGGGTTTGATTATAAAACATGGCAATAGGTTCTACCTCATCATCTACTTCCCAATACCCACAAGTTAATCACATCCTAATCATGCAATGTTTGGGGATTGGAACTAATGCATAAAAACTGGGTATGAAAGAAGTTTGATCAAAGTGTTACTTGCCTTGCTGATGATCTGCAAAACCTAGAGACTCGTAGTAGCACGCTTCGCACTTCGGGTGTTCTATCGCAAACAAACAATAGCATACATAAGCAATCAAGCAAAGATGCACGGGTAAATCTCAAATAAGAAGATCTAACCAGAAAGTTCAACTGAAGAACTCCGGTTTGCAAAAAGAATCAAATCAAACGGAGCAACGAAACACAAACTAAAAAAGAAACAAGATCCGATTACTAATCTGGACTAAAGTCAAATTTTTACAGTACCAAAATCTTATTAAAGTTGGTCAAACAGAAATAGGGTTTTGAGACGAAGATCCAGGCGCTTGAATCGCCTGATTCCGATAAATGAGCGAAAAGATAAACTAAAACGAAAATCGGGTCAGAAATCACGGTCGAAAATAATCACGAAAAACCCTGGAAAAAGAAAAATTGACGAACAGGCTAACGAACGAACGTTCGCTATCTGCGGTTAATGGGTGAAAATCATTCGTTAAAACGAACGTACGAATGGGCGTTCGCTAAGTAACTAAACCGCGGAAAAAATAAAATCGATCTAAAATAAAATAATCGAGGGTTTCTAAATAACCATACGGTTTTCTAACGAAAATCGGCAGCTACCTCGGGACGCGTGACGGCGGCGGCGTGCAACTTCGGCAAGGTGGCCTCCGGCAGCGCGGATCGGCAACGGTGAGCGGATCGAGGTGCGCGGCGGCTGGCGGCTAGGGTTCAGGAGGCGCGGGGCTGGGGTGGCGCGGCGCCTCGGGCTTTAAAGGCCCGGCCGGGTCTGTGTCCCAGGCGGACACGACCCGGTAAGGTCGGTTCATTTTTTTATAATAATCCGACGCGCAGAAAAACAAAGAAAAGAAATACTAAATAGACTCCAAAATTCCTAAAATAAAATTTTCCCGTCCTCTAGAAATACGCCGGACAAGGTGAACATTTATTTGGGCCTGTAATGCAATTTTGAAAAACGAATTTTTTTCCTAATTCAAATAAAATAGCAATAAAACTCCAAATAAAAATAAAAATTGATTTTAATATCCCCCCCCCCAATATTTCATTTATTTTAGAGAAGTCATATTATCTCCTATCATATATTTTGATATGAAATATTCTCAGGGAGAAGAATTAATTAAAACCAAGGTGATCCCCAACTCTCTCTGAGGGTCCTTGAGTTGCTTAGAATTTCGAGGATCGCAAAACGGAAATGCAATAAAATATGGTATGCATGAATGACCTATGTATAACATTCCAAATTGAAAATTTGGGATGTTACAAACCTACCCCCCTTAAGATGAATCTTGTCCTCGAGATTCAGGTTGGCTAGAAAATAGGTGTGGGTCGTCTTTGCGTAGATCATCCTCTCGTTCCCAAGTGGCTTCATCCTCGGTATGGTGGCTCCACTGAACTTTGCAAAACTTGATAACCTTACTACGAGTAACTCGGCTAGCAAACTCGAGAATCTTGACTGGTTTCTCCTCATATGTCAAATCACTATCCAATTGTATTGCTTTCAGAGGCACTGTATCCCTCAGAGGAATATCGGCCATCTCTGCATGACACTTCTTCAACTGAGAAACGTGAAACACATCATGAACTCCCGACAGTCCTTCGGGTAATTTCAACTTGTAAGCAACCTCTCCCATGCGTTCCAAAACATGGTACGGTCCCACAAATCTCAGGGCTAACTTTCCCTTAACTCCAAAATGCTTAACTCCTCGAAGTGGTGACACTCTCAGATATGCCCTGTCTCCGATTTCATAGACTACCTCCTTGCGTTTTGAGTCTGCATAACTCTTCTGTCTGGACTGAGCTACCTTCAGTCTATCTTGAATCAGTTTAACCTTCTCTTCGAACTCCTTAATCAAATCCGGTCCAAACAACTAGCGGTCTCCAACTCCATCCCACATCAACGGTGTTCTGCACCTTCTTCCATACAGGGCCTCGAACGGTGCCATCTTAAAACTAGCCTGGTAGCTATTGTTGTACGAGAATTCTGCGCAGGGCAAATAATCATCCCAACTAGATCCATAGTCTAGTGCACAAGCTCTCAACATGTCCTTCAGAATCTGATTGACTCTCTCTGTCTGTCCATCTGTCTGCGGGTGAAAAGTTGTACTGAACTCCAACCTGGTTCCCAAAGTCTGATGCAGCTGGTGCCAAAACTTTGAAGTAAACTATGTTCTTCTATCTGATACGATGGTCCTTGGAACTCCGTGCAGACATACGATCCTGGTCATATATATCTTGGCCAACTTCGCACTTGTATAAGTGGTTTTCACTGGGATAAAGTGAGCTACTTTGGTCAAGCAATCCACTACTACCCAGATTGAATCATATCCCGGTCGAGTCCTGGGCAATCCAGTGATAAAGTCCATGCCAAGCTTATCCCACTTCCATTCGGGTATCGGCATAGGCTGCAGTAATCCTGCAGGCTTCTGATGTTCTGCCTTCACTCTCTGACATACATCACATACAGCTACATACTCGGCAATATCCTTCTTCATACCAGTCCACCAGAAACGCTCCTTCAAATCCAAATACATCTTGGTGTTTCCAGGGTGTATCGAGTATGGTGAATCATGAGCTTCTTGTAATATCAACTTTCTGAGCTCCGCACTATTGGGCACATATATACGGTCTTCAAACCACAAGGTGTCGTGCTCATCCTCACGAAAACCTTTGGCTTTGCCTTCACTCATCTTCTCCTTTATTTCGGCAATTTCTTTGTCATCCTTCTGAGCTGCTCGAATCTTTTCCAACAATGTCGTCTGAACCTCCAATGCTGCAACAAAACCTTTAGGAACTATCTCCGAACGTAGCTCCCTAAGATCTTCTACCAACTCCTTTGGCATTCCTCCGCTTACGAGGGTGTTGACATAAGTCTTCCAGCTCAAAGCGTCTGCTATGACATTTGCCTTGCCTGGATGATAGTGCAACTTCATATCGTAATCCTTTATGAGCCCCAACCATCTCCTTTGCCTGAGGTTCAGCTCCTTCTGAGTAAAAATGTACTTCAAACTCTTGTGATCCGTGTACACATCACAACGGTTTCCGATCAGAAAATGTCTCCGGGTCTTGAGTGCATGCACTACATCTGCTAACTCCAAATCATGTGTGGCATAATTCAATTCGTGCGGTTTAAGTTGTCGTGGGGCATACGAAACAACCCTTCCGTCTTGCATAAGTACTCCTCCAAGTCCTAAGCGAGAGGCATCACAATACACGTGGA
The DNA here is from genome assembly GCF_002162155.2 of Triticum dicoccoides. NCBI lineage: Eukaryota > Viridiplantae > Streptophyta > Magnoliopsida > Poales > Poaceae > Triticum > Triticum dicoccoides. Next base: position 493,482,400 of record NC_041380.1, on the reverse strand, counting down.
AATCCTTGCGTATATCCGGTAGAATCAGCAGTGGGGCTGTAGTCAAACATTTCTTCAACTCCTGAAAACTTGCTTCACATTCTTCAGTCCAATGGAACTTGATGTCCTTCCTCAACAATGCCGTCATGGGCTTTGCAATCTTAGAAAAATTCTCAATAAATCTCCGATAGTATCCCGCGAGTCCTAGAAAACTGCAGATCTCTCCAACCGAGGTGGGTGCCAACCACTCAGTTACTGATTTAACCTTGGTAGGGTCCACTGCTATACCTTCTCCTGATATAACATGTCCAAGAAATCCAACTTCCTTCAACCAAAACTCACATTTGTTGAACTTGGCATATAACTGATGTTCCCTGAGCTTCTCGAGAACTAACCGCAAATGCTCCTTATGTTCCTCTTCATTCTTTGAGTATACTGAAATATCATCAATGAACACCATGACAAACTTATCCAAGAACTCCATGAACACCTTGTTCATCATACTCATGAAATAGGCGGGGCGTTAGTCAATCCAAATGACATAACCGTATACTCATATAGCCCATACCTTGTGGTGAACACTGTTTTGGGTATATCTTTTTCCCTATTCTTCAACTGGTGGTAACCTGATCACAGGCCGATCTTCGAAAACACCTTTGCTCCTTGTAGCTGGTCAAACAAATCATTGATCATCGGCAGTGGGTACTTATTATTGATCGTTACTTCATTCAATGCCCGATAATCAACAACCATTCTTAGGGACTTATCCTTCTTCTCAACCAATAGCACTGGGGCTCCCCATGGTGATGAGCTCCATCAAATGTAACCTTTCTCCAATAACTCCTTAATTTGTTTCTTAATCTCCTCCAGATCATTTCGGGCATCCGGTATGGTCTCTTTGATATTAGCCCGGTGCCTGGCAACAGCTCTATCAAGAACTCTATGTCTCGATCTGGCGACATGCCTGGTAACTCCTCTGGAAATACATCTGGGTAATCTTTCACGACAGGCACTTCCCCCTGAACAACCCCTGTGAGAGAATGTACTTGGGTTCTCCTTGGCGAATGCCTGGATACATACTTGATCCTTTTTCCCTTCGGGGTGGTGAGCAAAATCGACTTACTCGCGCAATCGATGTTTCCCCCATACATCGATAGCCAATCCATTCCTAGTATCACATCCAATCCTTGTGACTCCAAAATTATTAGGTTTGAGGGGAAAACATGGCTTCCAATGGTCAATGGCATCTGAAAACATCCTTGACTTGCCATATACTCGGCTCCTGGCGAACTTACTAGCATGGGTGTCCTAAGTACCTTAGTGGGCAACTTATACTTATCCACGAATCCCCTTGATATTTATGAATGCGATGCACCAGTATCGAAAAGAACAATTGCAGTAAACAACTTGACCAAAAACTTACCGATAACTGCATCAGACTGCTCCTCAACTTCCTCCACGTTCACGTGGTTCACTTGTCACCTATTGAAAGGGTTGGGTTCTTCCGAGGGCTTCCATTGCCATTGTCGTTCTTCAATTCCGAACAATCGTTGGCGTAGTGCCCAGTCTTCCCGCAGTTGAAACAAGTAATGTGACTTCGATCCTTTGTGGCGGGTGTGGCTGGGTTAGAGTGGTTCTGATTGTTGCTTGCTCCATTCCCATTCCCATTCCTTGGGCCATTATGATTATGGGAACTTCCTCCATTGTGAGTGTGTCCTCCGTGGTTATGGACAAGTCCTCCTGAGTTCGGGGTGAGACGGGGCTTCTGCTGAGCTCCAGATTTGTACTTCCCCTGTCCATACTTCCTCTTGCGATTTTCAATCTGTTACTGCTTCCCTTCAATCATAAGAGCCTTGTCTACCAACTCCTGGTAGTTGTTGAATGTTGCCACCATCAACTGCATGCTCATCTCATCATTTAGCCCTTCCATAAACTTCTCCTGCTTCGTCGCATCTGTGGCCACATCATCAGGGGCATAATGAGATAGCTTACTAAACTCATCTACGTACTGGGCTACGGTACGATTTCCCTGGCGCAAGTTGCGAAACTCACGCTTCTTCATGCTCATAGCTCTAGTGGATACATGGGTTGTGCGGAATGCTTGCTGAAACTGCTCCCAAGTGACATTGGCTATAGGAAAAGTGGTTGTGTAATTCTCCCACCATGCGGCTGCTGGTCCATCCAATTGGTGTGCGGCAAAACGCACCTTCTCCGCATCTGTGCAACCTACGGTGGTCAACTCCCTTCCTATCCTGCGTAGCCAATCATCAGCAACTATGGGCTCGGTGCTACTGGAAAACACCGGCGGCTGCAGCCTCAGAAAACGGGCTAAGTTGTCAACTGGAGGTGGTGGCGGTGGGTTGTTGTTGTTGTTGTTGTTGTTGTTGTTGCCTTGGTTCTGAACTAACATCCGCATCGAGGTATTCTGCTGCTGGATCATCTGAGTGAGCTCCGGTGGGAAAGCAAAACCGGGGTCACGTCTCGGAGGCATCTGATGGGTTTAGGGGGAAGAGTTTAGAATAGAATGAGGTCTAGTGAGAAAGCACTACCCATATGCACATGAGACAAACACAATCATATCATATCACTCAATCAAGCAAGCAAGGGAATACAAACGGTCTAGAACTATCGTTAAAAGTGCTCGGACTACTACTATATACATGGGGGAAAACTACTAGTCATATGGTGGTCATCTAGAAATATTGCTCGGTGGAAGACTCCATGATATCCGCTCCAGCTTCGTCTTCATAGTTATCATCACTATCGTCGGGGTCGGAGTCGGTGTCATCGATGATGATGTAGTTCACCAGACAAGTGGAATCGTCGTCCTCTCCTCCCGGTGCAGGGTCTCCCATGAAAACTCCTAGCTTCCTTGTTAGGTCGTTGAGGGAGTCCTGGATTAGGGGGTCTCCGGACAGCCGGACTATATCCTTTGGCCGGACTGTTGGACTATGAAGATACGAGATTGAAGACTTCGTCCCGTGTCCGGATGGGACTCTCCTTGGCGTGGAAGGCAAGCTGGGCAATACGGATATGTATATCTCCTCCTTTGTAACCGACCTTGTGTAACCCTAGCCCCCTCCGGTGTCTATATAAATCGGAGGGTTTTAGTCCATAGGACAATATAAAATCATACCATAGGCTAGCTTCTAGGGTTTAGCCTCTCCGATCTCGTGGTAGACCAACTCTTGTACTACTCATATTATCAAGAATAATCAAGCAGGACGTAGGGTTTTACCTCCATCAAGAGGGCTCGAACCTGGGTAAAACATCGTGTCCCCTGCCTCCTGTTACCATCCGCCTTAGACACATAGTTCGGGACCCCCTACCCGAGATCCGCCGGTTTTGACATCGACATTGGTGCTTTCATTGAGGGTTCCTCTGTGTCGTCACCGTTAGGCTTGATGGCTCCTTCGATCATTGATAGCGATGCAGTCCAGGGTGAGACTTTTCTCCCCGGACAGATCTTTGTATTCGACGGCCTCGCACTGCGGGCCAACTCGCTTGGCCATCTGGAGCAGATTGAGAGCTACGCCCCTGGCCACCAGGTCAGGTTTGGAAGCTTAAACTACACGGCCGATATCCGCGGAGACTTGATCTTCTACAGGATTCGAGCCCCTGCCGAGTGCGCCGCACGGTCACGATGAAAATGATTTAGCTCCACCATCGGACAGTGTTCAGGAAACCGCACCGGCAACCGCTCCGACCCTCAATTCGGAGCCAGTTGCGCCATCCATGGACGGGCGGATATACCCCGCCACGGAGGTCGTATCCTCAGCGGCGATCGAGCCGAGTATCGACCTTACCCTTCACGAGAGCCATGATGCCAAGCTGCCGGATCCTTCCCCGGCCATGGACTCCGAACCGCCTGCGCCTGTGCCTATCAAATCCGACTGGGCGCCGATCATGGAGTTTACCTCCGCGGATATTTTTCGGCACTCGCCCTTCAGCGACATACTGAACTCATTAAGGTCTCTCTCCTTGTCAGGAGAGTCCTGGCCGAACTATGTCCGGCAGGATTGGGATGCGGATGACGAAGAAATTCGCCGCCCACCCACCACCCACTTAGTAGCCACTGTCGACGATTTGACCGACATGCTCGACTTCGACTCCGAAGACATCGACGGCCTGGACGACGATGCAGGAGACGAACAGAAACCACTGCCCACAGGGCACTACGCCCACTTCATCATACGATGTATACATGGTGGACACACCCGAAGAAAACGACGACGAGGAACGGAAGGACACATCGAAGGGTTGTTCCCTCGAGAAGCAGTCAAAGCGGCGGCGTAAGCGCCGCTCCAAATCCCGCCTCGGCAGAAACGGTGATCATATAGACCCAGCGATAGAGCATGGTGAACAATCGCCCGACCACGGCAACACGAAGAATCAAACCGAACAACCCTACTCCATCAAAGATAATAGTCCGGACGACATCACACCGGATAGGCACCCGGAGCAACAGAATGCCCATCAAAGGCTTGTTGCCACTGCGAGGAGTCTGAAAAAGTAGAAGCAAAGGCTAAGGGCTGCACAAGACACACTCAGAATCAGATGGAGTGAAGTACTCAACACTGCAGTGAAGTACGGCGGTAATCGCCACACCAAGAGCTACCCGAAGCGAAAGTTGCTACATGAATTCGATGAGGAGGCCTTAGATCCCCCGCAATTAAAAAACAAAACGGCCATCCGGTCGGATAGACGACCTTGTGACCAACATAGAGCGGCAAACGATCCCGCACAAAACCCAGTACACGATCCATGCGAGGGCTCGCATCAAAAGGACGACGCAACCAGATCCATATACGGGCCACGCAAGCGCGCTCCAACATGCAATGCAACACAACAAACATCCAAACACCACGGTACACCCAAATACAGGGGTGCCGCACACCCCCTGTGTTTCACCGATGAGGTGCTGGACCATGAATTTCCAGAGGGATTCAAACTCGTAAACATAGAGGCGTACGACGGAACGACAGACCCTGGGATCTGGATTGAGGACTACATCCTCCATATCCACATGGCTCGAGGAGACGATCTCCACGCCATCAAGTACTTACCCCTCAAGCTCAAAGGGCCAGCTCGGCATTGGCTTAAAAGCCTCCCTGAAAACTCCATTCGAAGCTGGGAAGAGCTCGAGGACGCCTTTCAGGCAAATTTTCAAGGGACCTATGTCTGACCACGGGATGCAGACGATTTAAGTCATATAACTCAACAGCCCGGAGAGTTAGCCCGAAAGCTTTGGAACAGGTTCCTCACTAAAAAGAACCAAATAGTCAACTGTCCGGACGCCGAAGCCTTAGCAGCTTTCAAGCACATCGTTCGAGACGAATGGCTTGCCAGACACCTTGGCCAAGAAAAGCCGAGAACAATGGCAGCATTAACAAGCCTCATGACCCGCTTTTGCGCGGGTGAGGATAGCTGGTTAGCCCGATGCAGCACTAGCGACCCAAGTACATCCGAAGTCAGGGACGGAAACGGGAAATCACGACACAACAAAAATAAGCGCCGGAATAAAGAAGACAACCCGAAGAGCATGGCAGTAAACGCCGGATTCAGAAGCTCTCGGCCAGGTCAGCAAAAGCTGCCCTCCAAAGGCAACAGAGACGAACTGTCTAGCCTAAACAAGATTCTGGACCAAATATGTCAGATCCATAGCACCCCCGATAAACCTGCAAATCATACCCATAGAGAATGTTGGGTCTTCAAGCAGTCTAGCAAGCTCAACGCCGAACATAAGGGGCAGGATACACCAAGTGAAGAAGAGGACGAGCCTCGCAAGCAAAGCACTGGGGAACAGAAGAAATTCCCACCAGAAGTCCAAACAGTCAACGTGTTACACGTGATAAAGGGGAGAAAGAAAGTGGCACTCCCAGAGACACATGCCCGAGGGCCTATCACCGCGGAGTTCTGCCACTAGTCATCCCAACCGATCACCTTTGACCATCGGGATTACTCGGCAAGTATCCAGCGTGCAGGATGGGCTGCCTTTGTATTAGACCCAATAATTGACGGATACCACTTCACACGAGTCCTGATGGACGGCGGCAGCAGTTTAAACCTGATATATCAGGACACAGTCTGCAACATGGGGATAGACCCAGCAAAAATTAGCCATAGCAATACTACCTTTAAAGGAGTAACGCCAGGCCCAGAAGCCCGTTGCACGGGCTCCCTGCTACTAGAGGTTATATTCGGCTTTCCCGATAACTTCCGTAGCGAAAAGTTGACCTTCCACATCGCTCCAATCCAAAGTGGCTATCAAGCACTACTCGGAGGCGAAGCTTTTGCTCACTTTAACGCAATACCGCATTACGCTTCTCTCATGCTTAAGATGCCCGGTCCACGCGGCATCATTACAGTAAATGGAAATATTGAGCGCTCCTTGCGCGCGGAAGACCGTGTGGCTGCCTTGGCAGCCGCACACTAAACGGCCTCACCAACTAAAGCATCTGACATGTCGTTAAGACCACGGACGCGGTTAGACAAGTCCGGCGCAGCTATATGTAATTGATACAGGTTTGATGGCTATACCCCTATTACAATACAAGTGGCTCAACGTGTGCAAACAAGTGGCAATTAGGCTCAACTTTACTCATCTTGAACTGTACATAGTTTCTTTAGTATAACCTACCTTTTTGCACGACAACTTTTCAACTAAGTTCCTCTCTTTTACAGATGACCATCGTGCTACACCCATCCAGGATATGGCACAACGGAGACACAGGCGCAGACGTGCAGTAGGGACCCGTTCCAAGGATTCTTTTTAGATTAAGACCCTGCGTAAACCTTTTTTACTATCTCTTGTTGATACACATCCCTCGGATTCTCAGTACAATTGAGAAGGATGCTGACGCATTGGCATGTGGTCACGTCAGAATATTGCACGTACCTGGACACCAGGGGCTTATTACCAAGGGCACTGCTTAAGCCCGGTTTCCACCATAAAGACCGAATACCTTAGAGAGTGTTCGGCGTCGCGAGTTTGGCCTTATATGCATCAGCTCCGAATCATGTCTTTGGTCAAATGTTGGGTTTGCCCGGCTCCTGTGTTTTGCCGCCTTACGTTCCGCTCTATCGGCTAAGGCGGCACCAGGAGAACTACTATGATTGTGCCCTGGTTCATCCGGACGAGCACCTCAGTAGAGAAAGCCGAAAACTGACTGTCATGATATAGCGTGAGACTGGTCAACCACTCGATGACCTAGCGGAATCTTCGGGATTCCTCCGCTTTAACGAAGGGTCGTTTCCCAGCCAGGCATGTACGCACCCTGAATTCGGATGAGTGCGGAGCCACCAGGGGCTATATAGTAGCCCCACTGTCAAACTCCTCTCGCTAAGTGAAAGTGTTAAAGCATTATAGTCCGGTTGCCTAGTTCGCTGCGCTATCACCTCCTTAATGGACCAAGACGTTGGATCAAGTGTGAACATGCGTCTTCTGTGAACACCCCCGCATTATATGCGTGGGGGCTTAAGCCGACGACTGCAATCTTTCAGGTTATATACATATATACATAAACAGCCGCACAGGAGGCATCATATCACTTTTGGGCAAAAGTATAAATACAGCCTTGATAAATTCAATAAAACATTGTTTTTACAATGGGAATACATGCCATTCAAACATAATATTCTTCGAGCACTGAGCCTCTATCGAACGAGCGCCTTCAAGAACTTCTTCAAAGTAGTGCTCGGCAGCCACTCGGCCTATGGCTGAACCCTGTGCCGCAACAGTGGTGGCATCCATCTCTGCCCAGTATGTTTTGACATGGGCAAGGGCCATCCGCGAGCCTTCTATGCACGCCGACCTCTTTACATCATCGATGCGTGGCACAGCGCCAAGCAATTGTTGCACTAAGCTAAAGTAGCTACTCGACCTTGGCCCTCCTGGCCACAAATGATCCACAACAGACCTCATGGCCAGTCTGGATAATCTATGGAGCTCGGCCCAACCAGTCAATCGCTCATTCAGCAACAACGGACGGACTGGAGCGTGAAACTGTGACCAGAATAGCTTCTCCACTTCAGGACCTTTCTGATCCTTGAAGTACTCGGTCGCATCCGCAGCACTCGCAGCACATCCATGTACTCATCCGCAGAACTCCATAGCCGGTCCAGAGGAGCATATTTCGGATCTCCGAACTTAGTCCGCAACAAGAAGGGCTTCCCAGAAACGATATCCGTAGCTTGATTCAGCTCCTCCTTCGTCGCTCTAATTTGGAGCGGGCCTCCTTGGCAGCCACCCGGGCCTTCTCCAGGTCCGTCGCCTTCACCCGGTTTTCTTCTTCAAGAAGCCGGTAACGGTCAGCAGCATCTTTTAACTCCACGACCATCTTGGCAATTTTTTCTTTGCTCCCGCAATGTGCGGCCTGTTTGGCCCTTAACTCTTCGGCCGCCTTTAAAGCGGCTGCAGTACTACTCCTGGCTTGCTCCTTGGCTCGGGCAAGCTCCGCCCGAAGGGTCTCCATGGTGGCAGCTCCATCTGCAGTCACAACATATTAAAGATACTGGCATCATGCTGCTCTTACTTTGTGACATTCACCAGAAAAATCACCTACCCTGTGCCTCGTCAAGCCGCTTGTTAACAAGCACGATGTCGGCATCTGCCGCATCCAGTTGCCGCTTTAGTTCGGCAACCCCATCAGTCCGGCTAGCCACCGGAGCTTCAACCACCTGCACATAAAGGCGGTCTGGTTATTACCTGGGACTACGATCCTCTGTTTGCCACTGTTCTCGACGACAACTAGAGTCTCAGGGGCTACTATCTACACAGGGCACACCTAAAAATGTGTGGTATTGTCAAAAATGTACATCATTTCACGTAGCTCAAAACCCGTCAGCAGACTCATAAAGGCTTCATGCAACCCGCTTTCGGCGGACGAAATCCTTTCAATCACCGTACCCATCAATGTACGGTGCTCTTCTGAGATAGTCGCTCGCCCTAGCAGATCCCTCAGTATGTCCGACCGCATACCAGATGGTGCCGGACTCTTTTGATTGCTCTCTTCAAGAGCCGGATACTGGGGACTTCTGGTGGCCATAGGATTACCTTCTGGCCTTGTCGGATCAGGAGTAACCCTCCGCGACGACACCTCGGGGTTGCCCGCCTCATGAGGCGGTGTGGCAAGGGGAGGCGTTTCACTCTCCATCATCTCTGGAAGAAGATCCCCCGAAGACGAGCTCTGCCGAGAAGGGCTAAGATCTGAACTGCAAGATAAATGCTTCGGTTATTTTTCTCAGAAGTAAGGTAGGATATCTTCACTATTAAGTACTTTTTGATTACTTACAGCTCGTTAGAGGGCTGATCCCCGCGCGGACATTGTGCGGCAAGAACACCCTCCGAGGCAGGACCCTCTGGCGGAGATTTCTTCTCCCGTTTGGAAACCTTGGTTTCCGGATCTTCAGAGGTAGTTCTCTTCCTTCCCCGGGGGGAGAGAATGTCAGATTCTTCCCCTTGGTTATCCTCCCTCACAGAGGCGCTCATTCCCTCGGTTGGAATAGGTAGTAATGGAGGCCCGCTTTCGCCCTCTTTATTCCCCCCTTCATCTTCCTTTGAGGGCACCAGACAAGGTGCAGGCTCGAGCATCTTTTCCAGCACCGGATTGTCCAAGCCTTCAGGAAGGGGGGCCGAACACCGGATCATCTTCGCCTTTGTTATCCAGTCCTGGTGAAAGAGCAATTCTTCATAATGATGTCATGATAAATAAAAGGACAGTGTGTTCGGCCATGGGGTTACTTACTTGGGCAGTGGTGCGGTTGCTGCTCAGGCCCACGTCCTCGGTAGTGTCCGGACACTCTATTTGGGGTCCGAAGAACGATTTGTACATCTCCTTATGCGTCATGCCAAGGAAATTCTGAATAGTGCGCGGTCCTTCCGGGTTGAATTCCCACATGCGGAGGGGCCGGCGTTTGCAAGGCTGGACCCGACGAACCAGCATAACTTGCATTACCATAACCAGACTGAAATCTCCCTCGAAGAGATCTCGGATACGGCTCTGTAGTATTGGCACGTCCTTGGCTGGACCCCAGCTCAGCCCCCTGCTGATCCATGACATCAGTTGTGGTGGAGGGCCCGAGCGAAAGGTGGGGGCAGCTACCCACTTGGCACTTCGGGGAGCTGTGACGTAAAACCACTCTTGTTGCCACAATCCGGACACCTCTGGAAAGGAACCCTTTGGCCATGGAGCGTTAGCAATTTTGCTTATTAGAGCACCTCCGCACCTCCGCACGCTGCATACTGCCCTTCGACCATCTTCGGCTTCACATCGAAGGTCTTGAGCCACACGACGAAGTGAGGGGTAATGCGGAGGAAGGCCTCACAAATGACAATAAATGAGGAGATGTGAAGAAGGGAATCCGGGGCCAGATCGTGAAAATCCAGCCCATAATAGAACATAAGACCCCTAACAAAGGGATCCAGAGCGAGGCCTAGTCCTCAAAGGAAGTGGGAGACGAACACAACACTCTCGTTGGGTTCGGGAGTAGGGACGACCTGCCCTCGGGCGGGCAGCCTATGCGAAATTTCAGCGGTCAGATATCTGGCCTCCCTCAACTTCTTGATATCCTCCTCCGTGACGGAGGAAGGCATCCACCGGCCTTGAAGGCTGGATCCAGAAATGATTGAAGGTCCGAAGCACCTGACCTGGGCTTTGGGTGTTAGAGCTCGAGGCGGGGGAAGGATTCGATTGAGCATGGGAGGGAAAAAAGTAAAAGCCTTGTCCCTTTATAAAGAGGGTGAATATCAAGCATCCTCCTCGTGGCCGTTTGGGACTTGCCTAAGATCTAGGAGTCCTAGGCACGGTTGGGTTACCCACGTCCGTATTAATGAGAATCCCGTAATAAAGGGAACACGGTCTCTGTTTTGACAAGACGTGTCAAGAAACCGCCTCACGTTATGTGCGGGGCTGGTTAAAGAAAAACAGTTCAAATAATTGCCGGGCCGTGGCGTGATGTCATGCTGCCAAAACATGTCAGCAGATTAGATCTGTGGAAATATTATTCTCTCTACGGTGGTATGTGGAACTTATTTTGCAGGGTCGGACACTATCCTTGTATTCAAACTCTTCCATGGTGTATTCGGAGGAGGAACCCGCCTTGCAATGCCGAAGACAACACTGCACGCCGGACTCATCGTCATTGAAGCCTGGTTCAGAGGCTACTGAGGGAGTCCTGGATTAGGAGGTCTCCGGACAGCCGGACTATATCCTTTGGCCGGACTGTTGGACTATGAAGATACGAGATTGAAGACTTTGTCCCGTGTCCGGATGGGACTCTCCTTGGCGTGGAAGGCACGTTGGGCAATACGGATATGTATATCTCCTCCTTTGTAACTGACCTTGTGTAACCCTAGCCCCCTCCGGTGTCTATATAAACCGGAGGGTTTTAGTCCGTAGGATAATATACAATCATACCATAGGCTAGCTTCTAGGGTTTAGCCTCTCCGATCTCGTGGTAGATCAACTCTTGTACTACTCATATTATCAAGAATAATCAAGCAAGACATAGGGTTTTACCTCCATCAAGAGGGCCCAAACCTGGGTAAAACATCATGTCCCCTGCCTCCTGTTACCATCCGCCTTAGACGCACAGTTCGGGACCCCCTACCCGAGATCCGCCGGTTTTGACACCGATAATCGTCATTCTTCTCCACTAGTATGATGATTTCCTCCTCATAATCGTCACGTGTAGCCTTGAGTTCCTCTTCTAGCTCAGCGATCCTGGTCATTGCCTTCTTCAAATCTATCATGCTTGCGCACATCTGGTTCTCCTGGCGACGAATGTGTTCGTTTAACTCCTGGATGAATGCTGCAATGGATCTATCCCTCCTGGTGCTGATCATCTCCCATTGCTCGTCTCGGTGCCCACATATCTGGTATATAGTGTCCTTCAGCTCTTGTTTGTAGACTTCTCCAATACGTCCCATAGCAATGTGGGCTGCCATGCTCTTGCCTAGACTCCAAGTGGGTGCATCAAAGGAAAACTCTATAGGATCTGTAACTGGCGTGAATGTCCTTCCTGGAACTTGAATTCGAATCATCCAGGGCTCCTCTTCTAGTAAAGTGGCATTGTAGATCTCGGTGAAGCTTGGTATTCCAATGTTCAGGTACTTAGTGACCTCCTTCAAGTGTCGTCCAAAAGGTGTGTCTTCATCCGGTTGTGCAAACTTGTTCCTCGTGTCCGCCATCCTAAAGAGTAGAAAATGGAGAGGAGTCAGAAATCAGTAGAGAAGAGTGACCTATGGCTTTTCTTAGTGGTCGTGTCCTACATTCAGCGTGTGCTCTGACACCATCTTGTAGCGACCCGACCTCAAATGGTCAAGTCTCTGTGCTTCAGTGTCATCCCTGGATCGGTAATGGTGACACATAGTACTCGAAGGATTTATAACAGAGCAGCAATCACACACTTATTACATCAAATGTCTCAAAAGAGAACTTATTACAATAAATATGGCTTAAGGCCACCTAAAACGATAACAGCGGAAGACTTGTAAAATAAAGTGAGTCCATCAACTCCAACGGCATAGTTGAGTGCATGACAAACGGCCTATCGCCTCTCACTCCTCGTCTAAAAAGTCTGCAACATAATACGTTGCAGCCCAAAAACGGGTCATCACATGGAATATTCTGGCAATGTAACACAGTAGAGCAATGAATAGATAAATGCGATCACTACATGCATATATGGCTGGTGGAGGCTCTATGGTTATATTGTTTTTGCGAAAAGCCAATTTTTCCCTACAACAAAGGAATATATTTTATTTAATTATCATGGTAGTTGAAACATTGAGAATGGTACCCCCATCTCAATCCCAATTAAAAGTAATTATCATCCCAACAAATTAAATTAGAGTGATGAGATACAGTAGGATAATCCAAGTACTAGATACTCAAGATGTCCATAACCGGGGACATGGCTAACCATGGTTAGTTTGTACACTCTGCAGAGGTTTGCGCACTTTTCCCCACGAGACTCGATCTCCTCCGTTGTATTTCTCGCACTGCATGGTGTTTGAGAAACGGATGACCGAGACACAGTCTTTCAGAAGCATTAACTCTTTACTTCGGGTGGACAATTACACCTACTTTCCTCTACATCTCCTAACCCACCACTGAAAGAGGTCACACAACATACTCAACTATGCCAGAGCCCATAATGGCTTGTGGCTGCACATGGAAGTTTCTAGCATGAATAATCTTTTGACCCCTTTGAGCCTAGGTGGTAGACCATAGGAGGATCACACGGTATATCCCCGGGATCTCCTAGGACAACACTGCTATATCCCCAGGTGCCCAAAACAAGCAATCCACCCAGATGTGTATTAAAGTTGCCACCTTAAGTTGAACCATTAATTAACAATCTCACATCTGTCATGGATACACTCAAACCCAATCCACGTCTACGAGCATAGCATAGTAATATAAGCATAATGTAGAAGTAACTCCCAGGGGTTGATAATAAAACATGGCAATAGGTTCTACCTCATCATCTACTTCCCAATACCCACAAGTTAATTACATCCTAATCATGCAATGTTTGGGGATTGGAACTAATGCATAAAAACTAGGTACGAAAGAATTTTGATCAAAGTGTTACTTCCCTTGCTGATGATCCGCAAAACCTAGAGACTCGTAGTAGCACGCTTTGCACTCCGCGTGTTCTATCGCAAACAAACATTAGCATATATAAGCAATCAAGCAAAGCTGCACGGCTAAATCTCAAATAAGAAGATCTAAACAGAAAGTTCAACTGGAGAACTCTGGTTTGCAAAAAGAATCAAATAAAACGGAGCAACGAAACACAAACTACGAAAGAAACAAGATCCGATTACTAATCTGGACTAAAGTCAAATTTTTACAGTATCAAAATCTTGTTCAAGTTGATTAAATGGAAAGAGGGTTTCGAGACAAAGATCCAGGCGCTTGAATCGCCTGATTTCGATAAACGAGCGAAAAGATAAACTAAAACGAAAATCTGGTCAGAAATCGTGACCGAAAATAATCGCGACAATCCCTGGAAAAAGAAAAAACTGACGAACAGGCTAACGAACGAACATTCACTGTCTGCGGTTAACGGGTGAAAACCGTTCATTAAAACGAATGTACGAACGGGCATCGCTAAATAACTAAACCAGGAAAAAAAATAAAATCGATCTAAAATAAAATAACCGAGGCTTTCTAAAAAAACCATACGATTTTCTAACGAAAACCGGCGGCTACCTCAGGACGTGTTACGGCGGCAGCGGCGGGCAACTCTGGCGAGGCGGCGTCCGGCGGCGCGGGTCGGCGGCGTGGGTCGGCG
>NC_041380.1:493328579-493467695 GCF_002162155.2 Triticum dicoccoides | reverse complement strand
GGCGGCGACGTGCGGCAGCGGCTTCGGCAAGTGGCGGCGGCGGCAGCGAGCGGATCGAGGCACCGGCGGCTGGCGGCTAGGGTTCGGGAGGCGCGGGGCTGGGCTGGGGCGGCTCGGCGCCTCGGGCTTTAAAGGCCCGGCCGGGTCAGTGTCCCAGGCGGACACAGCCCGGTAAGGTCGGTTTGTTTTTTTATAATAATCCGACGCGCAGAAAAACGAAGAAAAGAAATACTAAACGTACTCCAAAATTCCTAAAATAAATTATCCTCGTCCTCTAAAAATACGCCGGACAAGGTGAACATTTATTTGGGCCTCTAATGCAATTTTGAAAAACGCAAAATTTTCCTAATTCAGATAAAATAGCAATAAAAATACAAATTGATTTTAATATTTTCCCCCAATATTTCATTTATTTTGGAGAAGTCATATTATCTCCTCTCATATATTTTGATATGAATTATTCTCGGGGAGAAGAATTAATTAAAACCAAGGTGATCCTTGTTTCCATATTTGATAAAATTCAAATATGACAAACGGTGAAGTCCCCAACTCTCTCCGAGGGTCCTTGAGTTGCTTAGAATTTCGAGGATCGCAAAACGGAAATGCAATAAAATATGGTATGCATGAATGACCTATGTATAACATTCCAAAATGAAAATTTGGGATGTTACAGGGGATCATCTGTAATAAAATCATCACAAACAGGCCCTTGGCTGAAAAAACAGTACGCGCCTCTCTAAAAGTACGCTTTCTCTGAAGTGAAAATGTATTCCGGGCTAAAGTAGAAGAAGAATGTGCCTCTGGAAGGGAAGACGTATGCCAGTGGAATACGTCTCTGCTTATCCATGCTGGCAAGCGCGAGGCCGGTGGCTGGCTCACTGACGTGTGGGACCCACGGGGCCCATAGCCGGCTGGTAGGGAGGGGGCTTCGTTCCCTACTTCTTCCCGATGCCTCTCGCGGACCAGAGGAAGCTCGCCGGCGCTGACGGCCGTTTCGGCGTCACCGGCCATCGTTTGCGACGCCCGGACCACCGCTGGAGTCGGGGAGGAGTGTCACATCCATCCAGGCACGACGTGGCCGCCGGGGAGCACCGAGCCGGGCGGGGCATTAGCCATGGCGGAGAGTGGTTTCAGGCTGATGCGAATATGGCAATGTGGCTGCTCCGGCGGCAAGGCGTGGGGCTTAGGGAGGCTCACAGCAGCACGGGGAAGACGAGGGTGGTGGTGTGAAGGGTGGACGAGCTCGGCGTTGAGCAAATTTAGGCCGAGGTCGATGCGGGCATGGTAGCCATGGAGGGAAACAGAGAGCTCTTTGAGCTCGGGAGAGTAGTGGGGCGGGGTCCTGAGAGGTGGAGGAGTCGTTTGGTGAGGTCGAGGGTGCCCGGGCTGCTTAAATAGCCAAGGGGAAGGAGCTGCCGCACTAGCATCACCGCGGACGCGTGTGCACGTGCATGAGCTTGGAGTTAGGCGACGAGAGGGAACATGAGGGAGAGCTCACGGGGAAGAGGCTCAAGGGAGCGATGGGAGGAAGAAGACGGCAAGCTCCGAGCCAAACCGCCACTATTCGCCCGTGGGCGCGCGGCGGCTTGCGTCGGTGAGGAAGCGGACGGAGGGGGCGAGGGGTCCAGGGCAACGGCGATGACAAGGTGAAGCCAAAGGACATGCTCACGCGCGCTAAGACGACGAGATGGGAGCGGACGAAGCAGAAACGTCGGACGCGGCCACTGCGCATAGAGCGCGTGCACAGGCTTGCCAGCTGCGCGGTCACCACGGGACAATGCACATGGAGCTCACAAGAGGCAAGTAAATGGTGTCTAGCGTTATGTCCATCTAAGATGGAGCATTTACAATGTCATGGCTTGATCTGGGGTGCTATGGTTAAATGGTAATCATCGTTTGAAGTTTACTGCAGTAAACTTGGTCATGCACTGGTGATCAACAGGAACTTGTTTGGGCCAAATGGATTTGTCTGAGGTGATTAACTAAGGAAGAACTACAATCCTGGAGAGTTTGAGGGGAAACAGACCAAGGATTAATGTAGTTGCTTTGCAACTGACCAAAATGGTCCAGAAATGAGATTAAGATGATGCACTCAAATGGTGATTCCACTTGGGCTGAAATTTGGCAAGGCTTGATGATTTGGACAGATAGAGGTGCTGTAAAAAAAATTCATACCAATTGGATTCACCAAAATGGTACTTCCTTCATAGCTATTATCTCTGTCCAGAAACTTGCAAAAATCCTAGAGAAATATTGGTTTAATGAATTGGTACCAAATTTGGCGGAGAGATGTTATTTGGGTA
The DNA here is from genome assembly GCF_002162155.2 of Triticum dicoccoides. NCBI lineage: Eukaryota > Viridiplantae > Streptophyta > Magnoliopsida > Poales > Poaceae > Triticum > Triticum dicoccoides. The sequence continues at coordinate 493,465,392 of NC_041380.1, read as the reverse complement.
GGATCACAATTTGGTAATTTCTCAGAATTAATGAAGCAATAAAAATTATACTTGCTTCACAACCTGAAAATATTAACAGAATCAAATATTTTACCATGTGCTCACATAGATGATTGGACGGGGCTGAAATTTGGAGGAGTGTTATTATATGAGCACAATAAGGAGTTTGAAAAATTTCAACCTATTTGGATAACCCTAGCTAGTACCTCCTTCAAATGCCTTCTGTCTGACAGAAAGTTTGAAAAACTGCTGAGGAAGATTGGCTAGGCAAATAGAGTTGAATTTTGGCATGAGGCAATTATTTGGACATAAGAGAATGCCCAAAAGGTTTGGGAGCAATCAGGAAAGGATAGGTGGCGCTTCCTTCACAGAAAGCCATAATGGGCAGAAATGAAGAATAATTATTGGGGAATTATTCTTGGGCTAGGGTAGGAAAGTTTGGGCATATTTGAGAAACATATGACCCAAAGGAATTATGAGAATTAATTTGGATTTTTTGGAGTGACAGAAATATAGGTTGCTTCACAACCTAGGGCAGACAGGGTTATTCCTTTAATAAAAAAGGAATATTCCTGAGAAAAGAATTTTAGGGTATGGCTAGAATGGAAATGGAATGATCTTGGGAAAGTTTTGAGAACTATGAGCCACATGGGAGGGGAAGGAGGATGATTTCCCAGGTGGCGAGGCCACAGAACCACTCCAAACAGAACAAAAACCAATAAATCAAAAAGAAAAGGAAAAGGGCCAAAAGCCAGGCTATTACATAATCCTTTCTACGAGAATAAGTAGTATGCCAAATATGTTTCTTGTCATCAATTTAAATTGGTGAAGGATAAGGATAATGTAATTCTTATTATTGTTTCATCCAAGTGATCTAGTTCATCATGTCACATTTCTCAGTTCTTGAGGTTTTATCTTTTCTTTTGTGGAGTTCCAAGTTTTCCGTATTATCTCATCGCGAAGCTCCATCTGAATCATTGCAAGGCTTCACGTTGTGTTCTCAACTTCTCTTTCTTTCTATCATCCTTCTATTACCAGAGTTCTTCATGGAGGCTCTACATGGTGGTTCGTCAAGGATTCTTTTCATTCTTCAATTGTTCTTCAAGATTTCTCTCGAAGTTATGATCCGCCAAGCTATACTCAAAATTAAACATGGTGTTCAACACATGTATTGCTTTGAGGAGTTCAAGCATTCTTCATCTTGCATCCGAAGTGCACTTCTTCATATCTTATCTTTTGAGATGGTGTTATGTCATTATTGATCATTTCCCTTCGTGTTTCATGATTCACAAATTGTCAAGAATGAGATATTTTAAATCCATAATTTTCTCTTCGCTCAAGAGATCTTTTCAACCAATCAATCTCTTTGTTGGAGTTATCTTGGGTTATATTTCACCTACAGCCTTCCCTAAGGAATGTTGTTATTGTGGTGCTTATCTATGATCGAAGTTTTCTCATATCCTCTCGCCGGAAGAAGTTTTTCATCTCCTCGTCGATCTAAAGCAAGCAATTGTTTCCGTTTGTGGTAGGATTTCACACCAACTTTTGAGATGTTTTCCATAAGCCCAATACAAACTTATTCGTTTCGTTGTTTGTTTTCCAACAACCACGTTATAACCTTCTTGGAAGGGTGCTTTCCAAGCTCATTTGTGGCAGAAGTTGGCATTTTCTTCTCCATTCTTATTCCAATTATCTATCTTCTATTATTTCTTCCGGAGGCATTGTGATGTTGCTCTTTTCACTCATCATCTTGAATTGTGAGGATCATGTTCTTTTCGTGCTTATCCATTTAATCGGTGTGTCGTGCCCTCTTTTCAAGTTCTAACCATCTAGTCAAGTTTTACTTCTCTTTCCTGCCGGAGTGTGATGTCTACTACACAACCTTCTTCTTGTAGACGTTGTTGGGCCTCCTAGTACAGAGGTTTGTAGGACAGTAGCAAATTTCCCTCAAGTGGATGATCTAAGGTTTATCAATCCGTGGGAGGCGTAGGATGAAGATGGTCTCTCTCAAACAACCCTGCAACCAAATAACAAAGAGTCTCTTGTGTCCCCAACACACCCAATACAATGGTAAATTGTATAGGTGCACTAGTTCGGCGAAGAGATGGTGATACAAGTGCAATATGGATGGTAGATATAGGTTTTTGTAATCTAAAAATATAAAAACAGCAAGGTAACTAATGATAAAAGTGAGCACAAATGGTATTGCAATGCTAGGAAACAAGGCCTAGGGTTCATACTTTCACTAGTGCAAGTTCTCTCGACAATAATATCATAATTAGATCATATAACTATCCCTCAACATGCAACAAAGAGTCACTCCAAAGTCACTAATAGCGGAGAACAAACGAAGAGATTATTGTAGGGTACGAAACCACCTCAAAGTTATCCTTTCTGATCGATCTATTCAAGAGTCTGTAGTAAAATAACACGAAGCTATTATTTCCGTTCGATATATCCTAGAGTTCATACTAGAATAACACCTTAAGACACAAATCGACCAAAACCCTAATGTCACCTAGATACTCCAATGTCACCTCAAGTATCCGTGGGTATGATTATACGATATGCATCACACAATCTCAGATTCATCTATTCAACCAACACAAAGAACTTTAAAGAGTGCCCCAAAGTTTCTACCAGAGAGCCAAGACGAAAACGTGTGCCAACCCCTATGCATAAGTTCACGAGGTCACGGAACTCGCAAGTTGATCACCAAAACATACATCAAGTAGATCACGTGAATATCCCATTGTCACCACAGATAAGCACATGAAAGACATGCATCAAGTGTTCTCAAATCCTTAAAGACTCAATCCGATAAGATAACTTCAAAGGGAAAAGTCGATCCATTACAAGAGAGTAGAGGGGAGAAACATCATAAGATTCAACTATAATAGCAAAGCTCGCGATACATCAAGATCGTGCCAAATCGAGAACACGAGAGAGAGAGAGAGAGATCAAACACATAGCTACTGGTACATACCCTCAGCCCCGAGGGTGAACTACTCCCTCCTCGTCATGGAGAGCGTCGGGATGATGAAGATGGCCACCGGAGAGGGATTCCCCCCTCCGACAGGGTGCCGAAACGGGTCTAGATTGGTTTTCGGTGGCTACGGAGGCTTGCGGCGGCGGAACTCCCAATCTAGGTTATGTTCTGGAAATTTGGGTATATATAACAGGTGCTGGCGTCGGGGACAAGCCAGGGGGTCTCCGAGGCGGCGACAAGGTAGGGGGCCGCGCCCAGGGGGGTAGGGCGCGCCCCCACCCTCGTGTGTGCCTCAAGACTCTTCTGGCCCATCTCCGATACTCAGTGGGGTTCTTCTGGTCCAAAAATAATCTCCGTGAAATTTCAGCTCAATCCATTTTGTTTTCCTTTTCTGCGATACTCAAAAACAAGGGAAAAAACAGAAACTGGCACTGGGCTCTAGGTTAATAGGTTAGTCCCAAAAATCATGTAAAATAGCATATATATGCATATAAAACATCCATGATTGATAATATAATAGCATGGAACAATCAAAAATTATAGATACGTTGGAGACGTATCAGAGTGCCGCCTGCATTCTTTCGCTCTCATTCCTTGCTTATTTTATTTGAACCGGAGTGGTTACTTGTCCTTCCTTGTCGCTGCAGCTCTTCATTCATGTCTTTGCAACCCCAAGGTTTTCGCAATGTTCCTTGTTCCTCTTTTCTAACGGAGTGTTTTCAACTTCGTTCATCTCCGTTGTATTCTTTTCTCAAAATTGTGTAACCTCTCAAGGTTCTTTGGGTTTCACTCGCTGGACAAGAAGCAACTTAGTTTACCTTTCCTCTTCCTTTTCTGTTTCTCCCCGGTGCCAACCTAGATCTCGGGACGAGATCCTCTTATAGTGGTGGAGTGTTGTAACACCCCGGATGTAACATTCCATATTTGTAACTCCAACTCTTGCCATTTCCGACTATGTGATATGAGTCTTCCTTCGTGATTGGGTTTTTGTCTTCGTTTTGCTTTTTGCTCATGTCATGCATTTTGCCATGTCATCGTCCGCATTGCATCAGCATGTTTTCAGAACTCGTGTCCGTCTCGGTCTCCCTATTCCTTTCGTTGTCCGTTCCGAGCCCACACACACTTGCACGCGCCTGCGGCACCTCTGAAATATTATTTTATAAGTGGCCGGAAAATATTCTCGGAATGGGACGAAAGTTGGCGTCCGGTCTTATTATAGTGTAGTTAGACCGCCTGTCAAGTTTCATTGCATTTGGAGCTCGCTTGATAGCCCATCCGTTAAACATATAGCGGCATTATAGTCGGTTCATTCGTCGGACGTTTCGGTCCCCGAAACTGCCACTGGGCCTCTCCTTCTCTTCTCTCTCTTTTCTGAGCCCATCAAACCCCTCACCTTCTTTGACCATTCCGAGACCAACCGTGTTTTTGATTCCCTCTTGTCAAACCACCTAATCCCTCTTTGCCTAGTGCATCGACCCCTCGCGTGCGCGTCCGAAACTCCCCTCAACCCGACTCGGACAGTCATGTCCGACGTGTTTGAATCGTCTCCAAAATATCTTCGTTTCTCCATTAGACCCCCTAACCTTTTATTCTTGACTGTTCGATCACGATCCGATGATCAAATTTTCTCCAAACCCCCTCTAGTCCATATGCTATTTATAGCAGATGACCCCCAAACCAAATCTAACCCAACCCTAATTTGTACGAGGTTTGTCCCCATCGCCGCCGCCGCCCAGTCTCGATCCACCTCGGGATCCCCTTCTCCTTGTTTACCTCCACCCACCAATAGGAGCCCGAGCTCTTTCTCCCCGACCCCGAGCACTTGATCCACCTCGCCGGTGCCTCCTCCTCCAAATCCGATCAGGAGAGGAGCTCCCGATCTGAAGCTTCCTTGCGCCCGTGGCCCAGTGCGTCCGTGCCCAAGGCCTCGCCTCTTCCTCCTCTGCCCGGCGCCTACCATACCCTCCATGGATTGGGAGCTCGCCTCTGCTTCTGATTTGCGCCGCCCTAGGAACCGACGATGCTGGAGCCCCACCTCACCTCATCACCTTCTTCGCGGGAGCCGCCTCGCCTCCCTGTGCTCCCTCCTCGTCGCGCGCCCAAGGGACGCACCCGTCCCGAGCTCCTCATGCTCGTCCCCAAGCTCCCTTGTCTCTGTGCCTACAGGAGCTTCCGCCACCGCGTCGTGGTGTTGTTCCCCTGCTTCATCACGTTCGGGGTCTCTACCTTGCCATATTCGAGAACCCGCCGCCCCGCCAAGTACCTCGTCGGAGCACCACATCGCCCGCTTGTTCCCCTGCTTCAACAGAGCGCGGCGCCATGTCTGCCTCCTCTGCCTCGCGCTCGTTCGCCGCCGCCAAGTCCCTGCGCCCCTGCCTCATCCCTGCCTCCAGGTCGCCGCTCTGCCGCCGGAGACCAAGCTGCCGGAGCCCCAAGCCCCTGCGCCTCTCCGCCGCTCGCTCGCTTCCTCTGCTTCGAACGAGACGGCCAGCGCCGCGCCCTGGTTAACTTGTCCCAGCGCCAGCGTGGACGAGATCCGCATCGCCCTTCACCCGCTCAGCCTCGCTTGCCTCCTCGCTGGGCCGCCGATCCAGCGCCCTTGGCCCAGCTCCGCGCCCTCAGCAAGGCCCACACCAGCGCGCCCCTGCCGGCCTTCCTCTCCACCGCATGGGCTGAGCCCCTCTGGCGAGGCCCAATCCACCTCAGATTTGGCCCACGTGGTTTTTTCTCTTCTGGCGAATTTGTCTACTATTCCAGGAACTGCCAGTTTTACAGATTGGACCCTAAACTTCATGCATATAAAACTCATGAACCATGCATCATATTAAAATGTTTTATATATGTAAAATGCTTAGTTTATCATGTACTTTCATAATATGCAACACTCATCCATGTTAAAAATGTTTAAATTGTTGTTTGCACTAATTTGCTTAAATGACATGTTAAAATGATTTATTTCATAACTAATTAACCGTAACTCTGAATTAAATAAACTTCATATGTAAATGGGGTAGAAAATGCATAGTTTAACATGTTGCACTTTATTTTCCTGTTTAACAACAATAAAATATGGTCTTAGGTAGAACAGTACCAAATCAAAAATATGCACACGAGGATTTTCTGGAATTGTTGTTTGTTATTCCGGCCTCATTTAAACTTGCCTAGATAAGTAGTTTTATTATGCTTCACCTCTTGCCATGTTTAACAACATTTAATATTGTTGGATACATAAACTGGAGAGAACTAAATAAATGAATGTGGTGCTTTGTCGATATGCAACTCGTTGCATATTGAGCTACACTTAATTTGTAGTATTGTTTGGCGCACTTTGCCATGCCATGCCTTTTTGAATCGGACATGCATCATACTTGGTTGTGCATCATGTCATGTTTATGTTGGGTTTCGTAGTAATTTCAAAAAAATTCCTACGCACACGCAAGATCATGTGATGCATAGCAACGAGGGGAGAGTATTGTCTACGTACCCAACGCAGACCGACTACGGAAGCGATGACACGACGTAGAGGAAGTAGTTGTACGTCTTCTCGATCCAACCGATCAAGCACCGAAACTACGGCACCTCCGAGTTCGAGCACACGTTCAGCTCGATGACGATCCCCGGACTCCGATCCAGCAAAGTGTCGGGGAAGAGTTTCGTCAGCACGACGGCGTGGTGACAATCTTGATGAACTACAGCAGCAGGGCTTCACCTAAACTCCGCTACAGTATTATCGAGGAATATGGTGGCAGGGGGCACCGCACACGGCTAAGGAATCGATCACGTGGATCAACTTGTGTCAACTTGTGTGTTTAGAGGTGCCCCTGCCTCCGTATATAAAGGAGGAGAGGAGGGGAGGCTGGCCGGCCAAAGGGGGGAGGCGCAGGAGAGTCCTACTCCCTCTGGGAGTAGGATTCCCCCTCCAATCCTAGTCCAACTAGGATTCCCCGGAGGGGAAAGAGGAGGAGGGGGCCGGCCACCTCTCCTAGTCCTAATAGGACTAGGGGAAGGGGGGCGCGCAGCCCAACTAGGGCAGCCCCTTCTCTTTTCCACTAAGGCCCACTATGGCCCAAATAGCTCCCGGGGGGTTCCGGTAACCCTCCCGGTATTCCGGTAAAATCCCGATTTCACCCGGAACACTTCCGATATCCAAATATAGGCTTCCAATATATCAATCTTTACGTCTCGACCATTTCGAGACTCCTCGTCATGTCCGTGATCACATCCGGGACTCCGAACAACCTTCGGTACATCAAAATGCATAAACTCATAATATAACTGTCATCGTAACCTTAAGCGTGCGGACCCTACGGGTTCGAGAACAATGTAGACATGACCGAGACACGTCTCCGGTCAATAACCAATAGCGGGACCTGGATGCCCATATTGGCTCCTACATATTCTACGAAGATCTTTATCGGTCAGACCGCATAACAACATACGTTGTTCCCTTTGTCATCGGTATGTTACTTGCCCCAGATTCGATCATCGGTATCCAATACCTAGTTCAATCTCGTTACCGGCAAGTCTCTTTACTCGTTCCGTAATACATCATCTCACAACTAACATATTAGTTGTAATGCTTGCAAGGCTTATGTGATGTGTATTACCGAGAGGGCCCAGAGATACCTCTCCGACAATCGGAGTGACAAATCCTAATCTCGAAATACGCCAACCCAACATCGACCATTGGAGACACCTGTAGTACTCCTTTATAATCACCCAGTTACGTTGTGACGTTTGGTAGTACCCAAAGTGTTCCTCCGGTAAACGGGAGTTGCATAATCTCATAGTCATAGGAACATGTATAAGTCATGAAGAAAGCAATAGCAACATACTAAACGATCGGGTGCTAAGCTAATGGAATGGGTCATGTCAATCAGATCATTCTACTAATGATGTGACCTCGTTAATCAAATAACAACTCATTGTTCATGGTTAGGAAACATAACCATCTTTGATTGACGAGCTAGTCAAGTAGAGGCATACTAGTGACACTCTGTTTGTCTATGTATTCACACATGTATTATGTTTCCGGTAAATACAATTCTAGCATGAATAATAAACATTTATCATGATTATAAGGAAATAAATAATAACTTTATTATTGCCTCTAGGGCATATTTCCTTCAGTCTCCCACTTGCACTAGAGTCAATAATCTAGATTACACTGTAATGAATCTAACACCCATGGAGCTTTGGTGCTGATCATGTTTTGCTCGTGGAAGAGGCTTAGTCAACGGGTCTGCAACATTCAGATCCGTATGTATCTTGCAAATCTCTATGTCTCCCACCTGGACTAGATCCCGGATGGAGTTGAAGCGTCTCTTGATGTGTTTGGTCCTTTTGTGAAATCTGGATTCCTTTGCCAAGGCAATTGCACCAGTATTGTCACAAAAGATTTTCATTGGACCCGATGCACTAGGTATGACACCTAGATCGGATATGAACTCCTTCATCCAGACTCCTTCATTTGCTGCTTCTGAAGCAGCTATGTATTCCGCTTCACATGTAGATCCCGCTACGACGCTTTGTTTAGAACTGCACCAACTGACAGCTCCACCATTTAATGTAAACACGTATCCGGTTTGCGATTTAGAATCATCCGGATCAGTGTCAAAGCTTGCATCAACGTAACCTTTTACAATGAGCTCTTTGTCACCTCCATATACGAGAAACATATCCTTAGTCCTTTTTAGGTATTTCAGGATGTTCTTGACCGCTGTCCAGTGATCCACTCCTGGATTACTTTGGTACCTCCCTGCTAAACTTATAGCAAGGCACACATCAGGTCTGGTACACAGCATTGCATACATGATAGAGCCTATGGCTGATGCATAGGGAACATCTTTCATATTCTCTCTATCTTCTGCAGTGGTCGGGCATTGAGTCTTACTCAATTTCACACCTTGTAACACAGGCAAGAACCCTTTCTTTGCTTGATCCATTTTGAACTTCTTCAAAATTTTGTCAAGGTATGTGCTTTGTGAAAGTCCAATTAAGCGTTTTGATCTATCTCTATAGATCTTAATGCCTAATATGTAAGCAGCTTCACCGAGGTCTTTCATTGAAAAACTTTTATTCAAGTATCCCTTTATGCTATCCAGAAATTCTATATCATTTCCAATCAGTAATATGTCATCCACATATAATATCAGAAATGCTACAGAGCTCCCACTCACCTTTTTGTAAATACAGGCTTCTCCAAAAGTCTGTATAAAACCAAATGCTTTGATCACACTATCAAAACGTTTATTCCAACTCCGAGAGGCTTGCACCAGTCCATAAATGGATCGCTGGAGCTTGCACACTTTGTTAGCTCCCTTTGGATCGACAAAACCTTCTGGTTGCATCATATACAACTCTTCTTCCAGAAATCCATTCAGGAATGCAGTTTTGACATCCATTTGCCAAATTTCATAATCATAAAATGCGGCAATTGCTAACATGATTCGGACGGACTTAAGCATCGCTACGGGTGAGAAGGTCTCGTCGTAGTCAATCCCTTGAACTTGCCGAAAACCTTTTGCGACAAGTCGAGCTTTGTAGACAGTAACATTACCATCAGCGTCAGTCTTCTTCTTAAAGATCCATTTATTCTCAATTGCTTGCCGATCATCGGGCAAGTCAACCAAAGTCCATACTTTGTTCTCATACATGGATCCCATCTCAGATTTCATGGCTTCAAGCCACTTTGCGGAATCTGGGCTCACCATCGCTTCTTCATAGTTCGTAGGTTCATCATGATCTAGTAGCATGACCTCCAGAACAGGATTACCGTACCACTCTGGTGCGGATCTTACTCTGGTTGATCTACGAGGTTCAGCAGTATCTTGATCTGAAGTTTCATGATCATTATCATTGGCTTCCTCACTAACTGGTGTAGGTGTCACTGAAACAGTTTTCTGTGATGAACTACTTTCCAGTAAGGGAGCGGGTACAGTTACCTCGTCAAGTTCTACTTTCCTCCCACTCACTTCTTTCGAGAGAAACTCCTTCTCTAGAAATGATCCATTCTTAGCAACGAATGTCTTGCCTTCGGATCTGTGATAGAAGGTGTACCCAACAGTTTCCTTTGGGTATCCTATGAAGACACATTTCTCCGATTTGGGTTCGAGCTTATCAGGTTGAAGCTTTTCACATAAGCATCGCAGCCCCAAACTTTAAGAAACGACAACTTTGGTTTCTTGCCAAACCACAGTTCATAAGGCGTCGTCTCAACGGATTTTGATGGTGCCCTATTTAACGTGAATGCGGCCGTCTCTAAAGCATATCCCCAAAAAGGTAGCGGTAAATTAGTAAGAGACATCATAGATCGCACCATATCTAGTAAAGTACGATTACGACGTTCGGACACACCATTACGCTGTGGTGTTCCGGGTGGCGTGAGTTGTGAAACTATTCCACAGTTTTTCAAATGTACACCAAACTCGTAACTCAAATATTCTCCTCCACGATCAGATCGTAGAAACTTTATTTTCTTGTTACGATGATTTTCAACTTCACTCTAAAATTCTTTGAACTTTTCAAATGTTTCAGACTTATGTTTCATTAAGTAGATATACCCATATCTGCTTAAATCATCTGTGAGGTGAGAAAATAACGATATCCGCCACGAGCCGGTATGTATGATTTCCAACAAATCTGTTGCTCTCTCCATAGTACCGGAGAACGGTGTTTTAGTCATCTTGCCCATGAGGCACGGTTCGCAAGTACCAAGTGATTCATAATCAAGTGGTTCCAAAAGTCCATCAGCATGGAGTTTCTTCATGCGCTTTATACCGATATGACCTAAACGACAGTGCCACAAATAAGTTGCACTTTCATTATCAACTCTGCATCTTTTGGCTTCAATATTATGAATATGTGTATTACTACTATTGAGATTCAATAAGAATAGACCACTCTTCAAGGGTGCATGACCATAAAAGATATTACTCATATAAATAGAACAACCATTATTCTCTGATTTAAATGAATAACCGTCTCGCATTAAACAAGATCCAGATATAATGTTCATGCTCAACGCTGGCACCAAATAACAATTATTTAGGTCTAATATTAATCCCGAAGGTAGATGTAGAGGTAGCGTGCCGACTGCGATCACATCGACTTTGGAACTGTTTCCCACGCGCATCGTCACCTCGTCCTTTGCCAGTGCCCGCTTATTCCGTAGTCCCTGTTTCGAGTTGCAAATATTAGCAACAGAACCAGTATCAAATACCCAGGTGCTACTGCGAGCTCTAGTAAGGTACACATCAATAACATGTATATCACATATACCTTTGTTCACCTTGCCATCCTTCTTATCCGCCAAATACTTGGGGCAGTTTTGCTTCCAGTGACCAGTCTGCTTGCAGTAGAAGCACTCAGTTTCAGGCTTAGGTCCAGACTTGGGTTTCTTTCTCTTGAGCAGCAACTTGCTTGCCGTTCTTCTTGAAGTTCCCCTTTTTCTTCCCTTTGCCCTTTTTCTTGAAACTAGTGGTCTTGTTAACCATCAACACTTGATGCTCCTTCTTGATTTCTACCTCCGCAGCTTTCAGCATTGCGAAGAGCTCGGGAATAGTCTTGTTCATCCCTTGCATATTATAGTTCATCACGAAGCTCTTGTAGCTTGGTGGCAGTGATTGGAGAATTCTGTCAATGACGCAATCATCCGGAAGATTAACTCCCAATTGAATCAAGTGATTATTATACCCAGACATTTTGAGTATATGCTCACTGACAGAACTGTTCTCCTCCATCTTGCAGCTATAGAACTTATTGGAGACTTCATATCTCTCAATTCAGGCATTTGCTTGAAATATTAACTTCAACTCCTGGAACATCTCATATGCTCCATGACGTTCAAAACGTCGTTGAAGTCCCGATTCTAAGCCGTAAAGCATGGCACACTGAACTATCGAGTAGTCATCAGCTTTGCTCTGCCAGACGTTCATAACATCTGGTGTTGCTCCAGCAGCAGGCCTGGCACCCAGCGGTGCTTCCAGGACGTAATTTTTCTGTGCAGCAATGAGGATAATCCTCAAGTTACGGACCCAGTCCGTGTAATTGCTACCATCATCTTTCAACTTTGCTTTCTCAAGGAACGCATTAAAATTCAACAGAACAACAGCACGAGCCATCTATCTACAATCAACATAAACAAGCAAGATACTATCAGGTACTAAGTTCATGATAAATTTAAGTTCAATTAATCATATTATTTAAGAACTCCCACTTAGATAGACATCCCTCTAATCCTCTAAGTGATTACGTGATCCAAATCAACTAAACCATGACCGATCATCACGTGAGATGGAGTAGTTTTCAATGGTGAACATCGTTATGTTGATCATATCTACTATATGATTCACGCTCGACCTTTCGGTCTCCGTGTTCCGAGGCCATATCTGCATATGCTAGGCTCGTCAAGTTTAACCTGAGTATTCTGCGTGTGCAAAACTGGCTTGCACCCGTTGTAGATGGACGTAGAGCTTATCACACCCGATCATCACGTGGTGTCTAGGCACGACGAACTTTGGCAACGGTGCATACTCAGGGAGAACACTTCTTGATAATTTAGTGAGAGATCATCTTATAATGCTACCGTCAATCAAAGCAAGATAAGATGCATAAAAAGATAAACATCACATGCAATCAATATAAGTGATATGATATGGTCATCATCATCTTGTGCTTGTGATCTCCATCTCCGAAGCACCGTCATGATCACCATCGTCACCGGCGCGACACCTTGATCTCCATCGTAGCATCGTTGTCGTCTCGCCAATCTTATGCTTCCACGACTATCACTACCGTTTAGTAATAAAGTAAAGCATTACATCGCGATTGCATTGCATACAATAAAGCGACAACCATATGGCTCCTGCCAGTTGCCGATAACTCGGTTACAAAACATGATCATCTCATACAATAAAATTCAGCATCATGCTTTGACCATATCACATCACATCATGCCCTGCAAAAACAAGTTAGACATCCTCTACTTTGTTGTTGCTTGTTTTACGTGGCTGCTACGGGCTTAAGTAAGAACCAATCTCACCTACGCATCAAAACCACAATGATAGTTTGTCAAATAGACTCCGTTTTAACCTTCGCAAGGACCGGGCGTAGCCATACTTGGTTCAACTAAAGTTGGAGAGACAGTCGCCCGCAAGCCATCTCTGTGCAAAGCACGTCGAGGGAACCGGTCTCGCGTAAGCGTACGCGTAAGGTTGGTCTGGGTCGTCTCGTCCAACAATACCGCCGAACCAAAATATGACATGCTGGTAGGCAGTATGACTTGTATCGTCCACAACTCACTTGTGTTCTACTCGTGCATATAACATCAACAACAATAACCTAGGCTCTGATACCACTGTTGGGTTTCATAGTAATTTCAAAAAAATTCCTACGCACACGCAAGATCATGTGATGCATAGCAACGAGGGGAGAGTATTGTCTACGTACCCAACACAGACCGACTGCGGAAGCGATGACACGACGTAGAGGAAGTAGTCGTACGTCTTCTCGATCCAACCGATCAAGCACCGAAACTACGGCACCTCCGAGTTCGAGCACACGTTCAGCTCGATGACGATCCCCGGACTCCGATCCAGCAAAGTGTCAGGGAAGAGTTTCGTCAGCACGACGGCGTGGTGACGATCTTGATGAACTACAGCAGCAGGGCTTCACCTAAACTCCGCTACAGTATTATCGAGGAATATGGTGGCAGGGGGCACCGCACACGGCTAAGGAATCGATCACGTGGATCAACTTGTGTCAACTTGTGTGTTTAGAGGTGCCCCTGCCTCCGTATATAAAGGAGGAGAGGAGGGGAGGCTGGCCGGCCAAAGGGGGGAGGCGCAGGAGAGTCCTACTCCCTCTGGGAGTAGGATTCCCCCTCCAATCCTAGTCCAACTAGGATTCCCCGGAGGGGAAAAGAGGAGGAGGGGGCCGGCCACCTCTCCTAGTCCTAATAGGACTAGGGGAAGGGGGGGGGCGCGCAGCCCAACTAGGGCAGCCCCTTCTCTTTTCCACTAAGGCCCACTATGGCCCAAATAGCTCCCGGGGGGTTCCGGTAACCCTCCCGGTATTCCGGTAAAATCCCGATTTCACCCGGAACACTTCTGATATCCAAATATAGGCTTCCAATATATCAATCTTTACGTCTCGACCATTTCGAGACTCCTCGTCATGTCCGTGATCACATCCGGGACTCCGAACAACCTTCGGTACATCAAAATGCATAAACTCATAATATAACTGTCATCGTAACCTTAAGCGTGCGGACCCTACGGGTTCGAGAACAATGTAGACATGACCGAGACACGTCTCCGGTCAATAACCAATAGCGGGACCTGGATGCCCATATTGGCTCCTACATATTCTACGAAGATCTTTTATCGGTCAGACCGCATAACAACATACGTTGTTCCCTTTGTCATCGGTATGTTACTTGCCCGAGATTCGATCGTCGGTATCCAATACCTAGTTCAATCTCGTTACCGGCAAGTTCTTTACTCGTTCTGTAATACATCATCTCACAACTAACATATTAGTTGTAATGCTTGCAAGGCTTATGTGATGTGTATTACCGAGAGGGCCCAGAGATACCTCTCCGACAATCGGAGTGACAAATCCTAATCTTGAAATACGCCAACCCAACATCGACCATTGGAGACACCTGTAGTACTCCTTTATAATCACCCAGTTACGTTGTGAAGTTTGGTAGTACCCAAAGTGTTCCTCCGGTAAACGGGAGTTGCATAATCTCATAGTCATAGGAACATGTATAAGTCATGAAGAAAGCAATAGCAACATACTAAACGATCGGGTGCTAAGCTAATGGAATGGGTCATGACAATCAGATCATTCTACTAATGATGTGACCTCGTTAATCAAATAACAACTCATTGTTCATGGTTAGGAAACATAACCATCTTTGATTAACGAGCTAGTCAAGTAGAGGCATACTAGTGACACTTTGTTTGTCTATGTATTCACACATGTATTATGTTTCCGGTAAATACAATTCTAGCATGAATAATAAACATTTATCATGATTATAAGGAAATAAATAATAACTTTATTATTGCCTCTAGGGCATATTTCCTTCAGTTTATGCTTGTTGGTTTACCATGTTGTTTGCTTCTTTCCGGTTGTTGCTTCTTCTTGATAGTTTCGGTAACATTGCGTTTGGGAGGATCCGTTCGACTACGTTGGTTCGTCTACTTCATGGTTTCAGTCTTCTTCCTAGCGGGATTGCAGGCAAGATGACCATTACCATCGATATCACTTCTATCTTTGCTTGCTAGTTGTTCGCTCTATTGTTATGTCGCGCTACCTAACATTTGTTTATCATGCCTCCCATATTGCCATGTCAAGCCTTTAACCCACCTTCCTAGCAAACTGTTGTTTGGCTATGTCACTGCTTTTGCTCAGCCCATCTTGTAGTGTTGTTAATTGCAGGTGAAGTTGAAGATTGCTCCATGTTGGAACATGTTTATGTTGGGGTATCAAAATATCTCTTATTGTAATTAATGCATCTATACACTTGGTAAACGGTGGAAGGCTCGGCCCTATGCCTGGTGTTTTGTTCCACTATTGTCGCCCTAGTTTCCGTCATACCAGTGTTATGTTCCTTGATTTTGTGTTCCTTACACGGTTGGGGTTATGGGACCCCCTTGACAGTTTGCTTTGAATAAAACTCCTCCAGCAAGGCCCAACATTGGTTTTACCATTTGCCACCTATACCTTTTCCCTTGGGAGCTGCAGCCCCGAGGGTCATCTTTATTTTAACCCCCCCCCCCCCGGGGCTAGTGCTCCTCTGAGTGTTGGTCCAACCTAGAGCCACTTGCGGTGCCACCCCCACCCGGGGTTTTTGGTTGTTGTACGTAGTGTTCATCCGGTGTGCCCTGAGAACGAGATATGTGCAGCTCCTATCGGGATTTGTCGGCACATCGGGCGGTCTTGCTGGTCTTGTTTTACCATTGTCGAAATGTCTTGTAACCAGGATTCTGAGACTGATCGGGTCTTTTCGGGAGAAGAAATATCCTTCGTTGATCGTGAGAGCTTGTGATGGGCTAAGTTGGGACACCCCTGCAGGGTATAAGCTTTCGAGAGTCGTGCCCGCGGTTATGTGGCAGATGGGAATTTGTTAATATCCTGTTGTAGAGAACTTGACACTTGACTTAATTAAAATGAATCAACCGCGTGTGTAGCCGTGATGGTCTCTTTTCGGCGAAGTCCGGGAAGTGAACACGATTTGTGTTATGTTGGAACGTAAGTAGTTCAGGATCACTTCTTGATCACTTGTAGTTTCACGACCGTTGCGTAGCTTCTCATCTTGCTCTTGTACTCGTATGTTAGCCACCATATTTGCTTAGCGCTTGCTGCAACTCGACCTCATTACCACATCCTACCCATAAGCTTAAATAGTCTTGATCGCGAGAGTTTTGAGATTGATGAGTCCTTGTGACTTATGGATACTTCCAAAACAATTGCAGGTGCCAATGATACCAGTGCAGGTGACGCAACCGAACTCAAGTGAGAGTTCGACGAGGACCTTGATCGTTACTATGTATCGTTCCCTGATGATCAGTAGTGGAGCCTAGTTGGGACGATCAGGGATCTAGCATTTGGGGTTTATCTTACTTTTCATTTGGATTTGACCGTAGTCGGTCTATGAGTGTACTTTGGTGATGTATGAATTATTTATATATTGTGTGACGTGGCGACTGTAAGCCAACTCTCTTTATCTCTTTCTTCTTCATTACATGGGACTGTGTGAAGATTACCCCTATTGCGACAAAATCACCATGCGGTTATGTCTCTAAGTCGTGCCTCAACATGTGAGAGATATAGCCGCATCGTGGGCGTTACAAGTTGGTAATCAGTCGGTGATCATTTCGACCATTTCGAGATAGTCATCCAATATATCAATCGTCATGTCCGTGATCACATCCAGGACTAGTCGAATATAGTCGAATATAGCCGAATATAGTGGTCCAATATATCAATCTTTATGTCTCGACCATTTCGAGACTCCTCGTCATGTCCGTGATCACATCGGGGACCCCGAACTACCTTCGGTACATCAAAACACATAAACTTATAATACCGATCGTTATCGGACGTTAAGCATGCGGACCCTATGGGTTCGAGAATTATGTAGACATGACCGAGACTCGCTTCCGGTCAATAACAAATAGCGGAACCAGGATGCCCATATTGGCTCCTACATATTCTATGAAGATCTTTATCGGTCGAACCGTTATGACAACATACGTAATTCCCTTTGTCTATCGGTATGTTACTTGCTAGAGATTCGATCGTCGGTACCTTCATACCTAATTCAATCTCGTTACCGACAAGTCTCTTTACTCGTTTCGTAATACATCATCGTGCAACTAACTCATTAGTCACTTTGCTTGCAACGCTTCTTATGATGTATATTACCGAGAGGGCAAAAGAATTGCTTAATGTACATTTGAAAAAAAATCAACAAGTATTCAGAAAATGTTTAACATATATTTGAAAAATGTTCACTATGTATCTAAAACTGTTTTTATACATATTAAAAAAGGTTCAACCTGTATTAAAAAATGTTCCTATTGCGACGGCTCATTCAAAAGATCGATGAAGGCGAGAGGAGCAAGCATCTCGCACTAAGTGATACAATGCTCTCTCGGACCGCGTGGGTGTTGAACAAACGCACGTGTACAACGTGTCGCGCTCTTATCTTGATCTTCCGGTTTTATGAAGGTTAAGGAACATTTTGGTTAGGGTTTTTTTCACGAGTTTTATGGATTTTATTTTGGTTTTTACACTTTTTATTCTCTTATTTTTTTGAAGGTTTTTGAAAGTCAGGAATAATTTTGACATTCTATAATTTTTTTTGAAATCCTAGAACATTTGTAATTGATGAACGTTTCTAAAATGTCCTGAATGTTTTCAAAATTTCATGAACATTTCTGAGAATTCATTTTTTTAAAAGTTCTGACATTTTGTAATTTTGGAACATACATTAAATTAGCGAATATTTTATCAACACTATAAACATTTATAAATTCCTGATCTTTTGCAAAATATGTGATTTTAGAGAAGACCGTGAACATTTTTCTAGCATTTTTTAATTCGTGAGCACTTTATATATGCTGGGACTTTTTAGTGTGCGAATATTTAAAAGACCTGCAGGCGGTACTGAAAAAATTGGATTGACCAATTAACGTGCGGATCCACGAGGGGAGCGCCAAGTGCGCGTTTGCTCGAGAGGAGCGCTCGCTTACAGGGTTTTTTTTTCCTTCTCCCCGTTTCTCTGTCGGTTTTCCTGTTTTTCATTTTAGGTCTTTTACTTTGTGTCCAGATTTTTTATATTTTTTTGGTTTCTTATTTTTTTAATACTTTTTCCCTTTCCTTTTTCATTTAAAATTTATGAATTTTTAATCCATCCAGCCTTAGTATACAAACATTTTTTTCTATGGCATGGATTTTTCCAAAAAGCTATGGCAATTTTTTTACGTTTTCATGGATTTTTTAAAACATGTGAAACATTCTAAAATGCTATGAACTGTTTTGAATGGCATAACTTTTTCGCAAAAAATGGGTGAACAATTTTTTACATTACATGAACATTTTTTAGAAATATTATGAATATATTGTTAGACATATGAACACTTTATTGAATGATACAAACCTTTTCAAAAATCAGTAAACAATTTTTTATATTTTATTAACATTTTGTCTAAAATTTCATAAACACATTTAAATGTGTGATTGAGGTATGAGCATTTTTGAAATGTCATGAAGTTTAAACTTTCATGAACATTTATTTCCACGGAACGCATCGGCTTTCTTCTAGAGATGCGTTGGTCTCTCAAATAACAAAAAACTTTCACGCATGCCACCCGGCAGTCCATTAAGCTAAGCTAGAATCATAACAAATCAAATGACGCAAAGAACAAATCAACCACATACGAAAAGCTTAGGTTTGAGCTGGCTGGTTTCCTACCGCTTGTCTACAACACAATCACCAATGAGCTGGCCCAGAAATCCATTTGTTCTGTGTACGCTCAGCTCTCTCCTATGTTGTTTTTTTCCTACCGCTCAAAATGTTGTTTTTTTCCTAGTGCTATTGTACTTTGCTACATTTCACCACCACCCCCCCCTAAAAAGAGAATTTGTTATCATTCTTTCATTTTTTTTGTAAATTCCAAAATATTATAAATACCTATATTCCAAAAAACTTATTTCACTAGAAAAAAATTGCAAACCATGAATTTGATTTTTTAAACTCTGTGTAAAAATATAGCTTAATAAACATAATGCTGATCAGAGTCAATAAAATATTTGTGACTCTTAAAAAGTGCGCACGTGTTTCAATTTTTTTGTCAATTTATTAAAATATTGATACAATAAAAAAATTAAAACATATATTTTGTAGCATTCAGAAAAATGCATGTTAGGTTTAAAAAAATCACACATATAAAAAATATGTCTATTTTAAAAATGTTTCATCATGCATTCGAAAAATGGTTTGACACATTAAAAAATTAGAAACATTTATTTGAAAATAATAATTATCATGTATTTGAAAAAATACGAAAACTATATAAATAAAATAGATATATACCAAAAGTATACGATGCATTTGAAAAACAATAGACATCAAAACATGTATTTCAAATAATGTGCATCACTTATTTATTTCTAAAGTAGACATCAAAACATATATTTGAAAATATGTTATTGTCTATTTGAAAAATATTACATATGTATAAACTGTACAATGTGTATGGAAAATGCGGACATGTATTGAAATAAAAAAAACTGATAAACTAGAAATCCAAGGAGTACCGGTGAAGAAACAGAGAAAATCGAAACCCAAAAGAAAATTGCTGTCAACCGACACAGAAAACCAAAAAAAATAAAATTAAAAATAAATATTTAAAAAAATGATGAAAACCATAAATGAAAGCACGGCAAAAGAAAGAAAAAGGAAAAAAAATAGTAAAAGACAAGCCAGTCGGTCTGACGAAAACACCATACAATGCCCGAGCGGGCATTCGCTACAGCAACCCATGTGAGCGAACGCGCTAACTAGAAACCCTAATTGCTAGGCCGACCCATACGCACGGACCAGTCGGTTTAGCAACCACAGTATTTGAGATGGATGACTACAATTGCGCGAGATTAGTTAATCACATGATGATTAGTACTCTCTCTGTAAAAATAAATAAGAGCCCCACCCACACTCTTATATTCTTTTACGGAGGGAGTAATTCAGACTGCATCAAACATTTCTTCCCAAACTTTACCGAAAAAGGCTTTCGCCCCGCTTTATATATAAAGCAAACCACCAGAGCCATACAGTACCACAAGGTTAACCCACACACACACAGAGTAGCACAACACGAAGTACAAGGGGTTCTGCTGAGGGCGCATCTCAACAAGCCCTGGAAATAAACAAAGGGGAGCGGTACAACCGCAACGTTCGACATAGCATCAAAGGATCTAATCCGGCTCGGGGGGTGGCGGGGGGAGCGACGGAGCAAAGCGGAGAGCCATCAAGCGAAGGTCGGTGATGATGGAGGTGATGGCGTCGCGATCCTGGTGACGGCTAAGCGGCCGCCAAAGCTGCAAGAAGCCATACAATTTGAACACAGCGTCAGTAGCACGTTGAAGGGGGACCCGTTGAATGATAAGCTTATTTCGAACGGTCCACAACGTCCAGGCGAGCACCCCAACGAGCAGCCACCTAATGTGGCGGCTGGAGAAGGGGGAGGACTGAACCTCAAAGAGGAGATCAGGGAAGTTGGTATGACACCAATGGCCACCGATGACCTCTCGGAGGCAGCCCCAAAGAAACTGGGCGGACACGCACCAGAAGAAGATGTGATTCGAGGTTTCCGCCGTCCCGCATAGGGGGCAGATACCATCACCGGGACCCTGGCGCCTCAGGACCTCCACGCCCGAGGGGAGCCGGCCACGGATCCATTGCCACATGAAGATTCTAATCTTGAGGGGGACGCGTATAGACCATATGGAGTCGAGGACGCTTGGTCCGGGAGCATGCGCAATGGCGCAGTAAAGAGACTTCGTGGAAAAGCGGCCCGAGGGCTCGAGGCGCCAAGATAGGCGGTCGTCAAGGTGCTGCGATAAGTCAGGCTCATGGAGGGCCACCGTGTCAAGGAGCTCATGCCAAGCGGCAACCTTCGGCGGCCCAAATGGCCGCTGGAACGTGAGACGCCCTAAGTCAATAAGGGCCGACTCGACGGAGATCCTGGGTTCGACCGCTATGGAGAATAGGTCAGGGAACCGGGCCGCGAAAGGGAGATCCCCTGCCCATCGATCAAACCAAAAGAGCATGGCCGAACCGGTGCCAACGACGATGGATGTCCCAATGCGCAGGACTAGGAGGAGCTGAACAACAGACTGCCAAAACTGAGAGCCACCCGACCTGACGCAGAAAGCGAGGGGCTAGTCGCGCAGGTACTTGCGACGGATGATTTGCAGCCACAAGCCACCATCGCCGTTAGCAATGCGCCAAAGCCAGCGAGTGATGAGGGCCAGGTTCATGCGTTTGGAGGACATGATACCGAGACCGCCCTGGTCACGGGGCTTGCAGATGTCCGGCCAGCGGACCATGTGGTATTTCTGCTTCCCGTCCTTGCCAGCCTAGAAGAACCTAGCTTGGATCGATCCAATCTCGTGGTGGAGTGTTTCGGAGAGGCTATAGAAGCTCATGATGAATAGGAGGAGACTGGAGAGGGACGAGTTGATGAGGACCATGCGAGCCGCCTTAGAGAGCCACCTGCCCTGCCAAGGCTCAATACGGTGTTGCAGCTTGAGGACCGAGGGACGGAGGTCGGCCACAGTAAGGCGCGAGTCACTAATGGGGATCCCCAGATAAGAAGTGGGGAAAGTCCCAAGCCGGCAGTTCAGGCAGTTAGCAATACTCATGCTCTCAAAGGGGGAGTAGCCCAAGACCATCACCTCGCTTTTAGCGAAGTTAATTTTGAGGCCCGACAGATGTTGAAAGCAGAGCAGGAGAAATTTGATGTGCGCGATCTCAGCCTCTGATCCCTGCAACATAATGATGGTGTCATCGGCATATTGGAGGAGGGAGACGCCCCCTCCGTCCACAAGGTGCGGGGTGATGCCGCTGATGTGGCCGGCAGCCTTGGCTTTATCCAGGATAGAAGCCAAGGGATCAACCACCATGTTGAACAGGAATGGAGACAAGGGGTCACCCTGTCTAACCCCACAGAAGGTGGGGAAGTATGGGCCGATCTCTCCATTAATGTTGACCGCGGTGTGGCCGGATGACACCAACTGCATAACCCGACAGACCCAACGATCATCGAAACCTTTCCGAAGCAATACTTCCCGAGGGAAGTACCAGCTAACCGTGTCGTATGCCTTATAGCGCCCCTGAATGAAGGCGAATTGATTCGGGTGGGTGATGCGGTCAGCCAAAGGGGCCACCCTATTGGCGTACCCCTTTGCGAGGATGCGGAAGATCACATTGATCACCGTAATGGGCCGGAACTGGCGAATGTCGGCGGCACCCGGGACCTTGGGGATCAAGGTAATAATCCCGTAATTAAGTCGGTGGAGGTCAATGGCGCCTACATAGAATTCCTCAAAGAGGGCCATGATCTCCGGCTTGATAGTGTGCCAAAAGGTCTGAAAGAACTTAACTGGCAAGCTATCAGGCCCCGGGGCGGATGTCGAGTTCATGCCTTTAATCGCAAGCTAAACTTCCTCCTCAGAAAACGGAGCCGTGAGGGCCGCATTCTCCGCTTCCAACACGCATTGATCGCCCACCCAGAAGGTAGGCGCAAGAGCCAAGCCCCATGCAGGGAGCCGTAAAAAGGGCTTTATAAAAGCCGTCAACATGAGCGCGGAGTTCGGCCACGTGCTGCAGGCGCGGAGTTCTTCCCAAACTTTCACAGCCACAATCCTCGGCATACTCGAAAGAAGAAGAAAAACGGCACAGTCCTTGGCGAAATTGAAATCCCAACCACATTATTTCCAACACTTTAGTCCTCGCTGCAAAATCAGCTGGCCCGGCCGCCCGGCACTGTGCAAATTGAAATCCCAACCATATTTTTCACTGCCTTTATTTGGAATGCGTACACTTATTAGCTGGCCCGGCCAGATTCCAATTCCCGTCATGTGGCAAAATTTCCGTATTGTACTATACACGGTAGGGTGGGCCCCGCTGCGCTTATTACGCGACCCAGCTGTGCCGCTCAAGAAAGTTCCGTCCGTCCCCGCCTCAGTTACTCCCCCCGAGACTCCGAGAGCCAACTAGCCGTTGGGCCGGGGCGACCGTTGGCCGCAGGCGTAGTACCAGTCGTCCGTCCGTCTCTGCTCTCTACAAACCCACGCCTGCTCCTCATCATCAGCCCACCGCCCACCGCCCAGGCCAGGCAGCAACCGCCGCACGACGACCATGGTCGCCAGGAGCCCCAACGCCAAGCCGGACCGCCAGACGGCGGCCGCCGTCGCCGCCGCCGCCGCGCTCAACCCCGCCCTCGTCAGGGAGACCCTCAAGAAGGTAAGGAGCAAACAGGATCTTGTTTCGGTCAAGTTTTGGGGAGAGGTTGTGGCACGGGTCTTGATGGATTTGATGGGTTTGGTTGGGGGTGCGCGCGCAGATGGACAGGTGCATGGCCCGGCTGCAGGAGCTGCAGTACACGGTGGCCGGCGGCGCCAAAGTCGTCTCCGGGGTCAGCCTCAGCCCGCGCAGCACGCGCGGCTACCTCCGCACCAGCATCCGCTGCAAGCAGGAGACCGTCAGGCAAGTCCCCCTCTCTGTCCACTCTGCCGCCCGGCCCGAACCGGGGTGGTTCGATCTCTGCCTTCGCTGACGTTGCGGCGCGCGGATTGATGTCTTGGCAGGATGAGGGGCACGCCGGCGCGGAGCGGATCCCCCAAGGGCAAGTTCGGCGGCGGCGAGGGCGCGGCCCAGTGGCGCCGGATGTCGCTGCCGGCGATGCTCCTCGGCGAGACCGTGCTGGAGATCGTCCAGGCCAGCCAGTTCGCCCGGGACATCGTGGCGGTCGCCGATCCGCCCAAGACCCCGATGCCCGTCTCCAGGACCAGGAAGGCCACCGCGGAGCAGACGCCGCTCCGGGCCCGCCGCGCCAAGGAGAAGCAGAGCCAGCGCGGCACGGCGGGGGCCGAGGCCGGCACGCCGCCGTCGCGCGCGCGCGTCCGGTCCCGGATACAGTTCAAGCCCACCTCGCCCCTCGGCCGCCCGTCGCTGTCGGCGGCGAACAGGGTGTCCCCCAAGAACCGGCCGTGGGGCAAGAAGACGGTGATGTTCCCCAACCCCACATTCGTCGCTCCCGCCTCCTCGGCCGCGTACGCCTCGCCGTCGGCCACAAAGAAGCAGAAGCGGTCGAACAAGGCTAGGTCCCCTGTCAAGGCCGCGCAGACGCCGCACAAGTTCCTGGTCAAGACGCCGCCGAGCGCCCTTGGGTCCAAGCTGAAAAGCCATGGCAAATTGCTGCCCAATTCACGACCCGTCGCCGTGTCGCCGCCAGGGAAAGCACAGGCGGCGTCCGGGAAAGCCCGGCGGTGCTCATTCTCGCCGTCCAAGTTGGCCACAAGGCTCGTTTCACCGATAAAGGCGAGGCTATCCTTCATCTCGCCAATGAAATCGAGGACGTCGTCGCTGAGGTGCCGCGACGGCGGCGTCGGCGTGGGCGGCAGCATGATGAGTGGACTCAAGCAGCGACCCGTCGTCAACTTGACGGCGCGGACTGTCAGGATATCATCTTGATGTGAGGCGATCAATTCAATCGTGGTGATCTTCAGCGCCTTGCGGACATGAGCTCTGCTATACTAAAAAAGTGCGTGCCACAAAGAGAAACTCTGAAACTGTACATGGGTTAGTGGTCTATGGATCCGTTACATTTCGTTGGATCGTGGGAGTACTTGATCTTGTCTGGATGGTAGTTTTAATCTGGATCTTGTTGGTTTGATCAACCAAACAGTAGCCGTAAGTTCCTGGATAAATAACACATTTTCAAGAATTTCTACTCGGTGGCCTGATGTTTCCTGAGTTGGGCAGCAATTCGTTCATTTCTAGCCAGATTCGCCGTGTGCGGCTACCTTAGGAATTGGGAATCAGGGGCATCTGTGCGTGAGCTGTCCTGCTCGTTTCGTGCTCTAGCTCGCGGGCGGGTCTCCGGCTTGATCCGTCCTACGGTTGCTGAGGGCCGTGGTGATGATCCCCGGCTGTGGGATTCAGCAACTCATTAGGTTTATCCCCCGATTTTATTACTGCTCGTTCACTGCCCTAGATGGGACTTTTTTTAGTTCAAATTTCGTCACGAACGAGTGGTTGGATTTTGCATTGTTGGCCCTCGGTAGCTTTGTCGAGACGGTCCAAAGTTTGATCTGAGCATCGATTCCTGGATTGTATACTGCAAAGATGGCCACAGGGTAAAAATGCTTGCTTATAGTAGACACTTGACAGATAGTTTGTGGTAAAAGTTGATCCTGTACCCCTATATATAGTAGACACTTGAGATAGACTAGGATATATGTTCTGCCTTGTCTTGTACTCGAAGTTGATCCTGTACTCTTATATATACATCCACGAGGCTCAAGCAATAAATCAATGATCCCACCAGTCCTTTATGTCGCTTCTAACAGTAACGGGTCGCATTTTATCAATCGGCGAAGCTAAGTGGGGGGTATTTGCTCAATTGCGGAGAAAGAAGGGCATTTTGGCCAGGGCAGCATGGGACATTTTTGTCAACTATTAGTCTTGAAGTTTTGGTGAGAGAAGGGAGTACAGACGTGCAGGGAGTGGTTCATGGCGGCCGTGGCGCGCGGCCAACGGAGAAGGGGTCGTGCTCCCCGGGCTGCCCCCGCCGCTGCGGCTGAAGACGACGGGGAGGAGCAGCACCTCAACCCCTTCCTCTCGGACGCAGCACCCTCTTCCTCAAGAGTCCAGTTCAGGTGTGTGCTATCTTGTGGTTGATCTGTTTGTGCTGCTGGTGCGCTTCTGGATCGTTCATCGGGTTGTATATGTTGTGGTGTAGGAGCATCGCGTCGCGGGCGCGGTGGGTGGAGGAGGCTGGTGCGGGGCAGAGGTGTTGGACAACAAGGAGAAGCTCTGGCCTTGGAGCTGAGCACGAGCTTCGAGAGGTCGTGAAAAGATGCGGGGCCTTGGAGCAGAGTCTAACGGAGAAAGAATCCGAACTTGCCAAGGCTCATCAGGCCGCATGCGATGCCCAGGGGGAAACCCAAGGTGCCCTGCAGGAGATCCAAGAGGCGAGGAAGATCGCGGCGGGTAAGGCTTGTTCCATGTAAGTCAAGTATTTGGGGAGAGAATCATGTTTCTTAATCTTGAGTTTGGATTTCTCCAGCGGTATTTGCGGAGCTGCCACGCAGCATATCTGATGCCGCACAATTCTACCAAGCCGAAGAAAGGAACACTGCGGATAAGCTCTTCTGGTCACAGTATCTGGCACCAAATTATCCGGTGCCTTTTGTCGATCAACTGAAACAGCTGATAGAACTGCAGAAGGCGGCCGAGCTAGCCATGAAGGATTTGATTATCCGGCTATGGCCCGCTGAGCCGATTCCAGGCAGCTACTTCGGGCTTGTGAAGCGGCTTGCGAGTGCCTGCCCTCGACTGGACGTCGTCAAGCGGTCGGTCTGTATAGAGGGTGCGTGAATGGCCTTCGCCCGCGCAAAGGTGCACTGGGGGAAGATGGATGCTGAAAAGCTGGTGACCGAGGGACCGCCGGAGGGAAAGGAGCACCGCAAGCCTGAGTTATATTATGAAAGTGTCCTGAGAGGATCCTGCCTTGCGGCGGAGCAATGCACCAAGGACATTATATTTCCATGAATACAATCATATTGTCCTTTGTAATGTTGAACAAGGTCATTTTTATTATTTATTGCCTGTTATATGAAAGTTTATCCTCCTGCGCGGCCATTTTATATGTTAGTGCTGAGAGTTGGCCAGTCGTCGGCTTCTGCCCCCATGTAGGAAGTACGGGTGTTCGGGATAAATCTGATCACTCTTTATCCTAGTTTTGGGTCCTTCGAAGGAGGTGTTCAGCACAACGAACCAGGCAATCAGATTATAGGGCTTTATCACTCTCACTTAGCCATAGGAGCTTTAGAAAAGGAAGGTAGGCGCAGTCCCTGGTGTTCGGAAGACCGCATGAGGGGCTCTATAAGCACCTGATCGGATGAAAAGCCGATCCATCGCATGCTGCATTGGTTATGGCATTATGCGGGATAAATCCTTAAAGATTTTACAACCTCTCGAACAGCTGGCCAGCTCTCGCCGTATCATGACAGTCAGTTTCCGGTTTTCTCTACTGAGGTGCTCGTCCGGAAGAACCGGGACACAATCGCAGTAGTTCTCCCTGTGCCGCCTTAGCCGATATAGCAGAACGTAAGGCAGCAAAACATGGGAGCCGGGCAAACCCAACATTTGACCCAAGACATGATTCGGAGCTAATGCATATAATGCTATAAGTTCGGGGTGCCGAACTACCATGAAGGTGTTCGGACTTTATTGCCGTATTATGGATAAAACGAAGCCCCTGGCATATTTAAGGCATATCGCGGTGTACGGATGCCATTTTGACAAAAGAATTTCAATAAGAGATAATGACAGATAAGCGTCATATAAATCCACATGTTGTATTTGCATAATACGTCGATGCGTATGAGTACATGTAAAGTAATAAAAAGAGAAAGTGACTGCGGAACGTACTGAGACCAGGCGGGAAGAAGCTGTGTGCGGATCCGGAGTGCAGTTGGATGGTCATCGAGGGGAATATCTAAGGGTTCCCTTGCGTGTTCGAGCTGCTTCCATATCGCCGGTCCTTGCCTGGGTAAAAATGAACCTATACAGAAAATGCAAGATATGTTTGTGTGTCGCAGAGCGGTTGAGCCGCGGTATGTGGCCTGTCCCGGCCTTCGCTGGAGTGTTTAATTGAGCTCTGGATGAGCCGGGCTATCCTACCGCGAAGTAGTTCGGAGTCCTTTGGCGGTGTCCAGGAGCTTGGCTGTCGACTCGAGGTTCAATTGAAAGGTGCCACTCGTTGCCTCTGCTGTTAAAGCAGCGGTATACTCTTAGGTACCGAGGGGGAGTTCGGCCTTGCCATTAACCGTGATGACGCCGCGCGTACCGGGTATCTTGAGCTTACGGTAGGCATAATGTGGCACCGTGTTGAATCAAGCGAATGCGGTTTGTCCGAGCAGTGCCTGATAATCACTGCGAAAGGGGACGATGTCGAAGATTAACTCTTCGGCACGGTAATTGTCCGGTGATCCGAAGACTACCTCAAGGGCGATGGAGCCTGTACAGCTGGCCTCCACCCCTGGTATAATACCTCTAAAGGTGGCTTTAGTGGGCTTGATCACCGAATGATCGATGCCCATCTTGCGCACTATGTCCTGGTAAAGCGGGTTTAGAATGCTGCCTCCGTCCATAAAGACTCGTGTGAGGTGGAACCCGTCAATTATTGGGTCGAGGACTAGTGCGGCTGAATTGCCCTGATTGGTGTTGACCGAACGATCCGTGTGGTTGAAGGTGATCGGCCCTAGTTTATATTTTGGGACGACTGGTTCCGTTAAGTCGACATCCGTACGGGTGCGCATCCGGTCCGGGTTGGGAGTGTGGGTGGCGTTTACCACGTTCACCATTTGGATTTGCGGGGGAAATTTCTTTTACCCTACTGTATTCGGTGATCTGGGCTCCTCGTCGCTATCATCGCTTTGGGACCCCTTCTCTTTGTTTTCGGCACCTGACATGCCGGCTTGTTTGAAGACCTAGCATTCTCTGTTGGTATGATTGGCTGGTGTTCCTGGGGTGCCATGAATTTGGCATGGACGGTCGAGTATGCGGTCCAGACTGGACGGGCCCGAATTGTCATTTTTGAATGGCCTTTTCCGTTGACCGGACTTAGAGCCACTAAATCCGGCATTGACTGTCGTATCTTCGGTGTTTCCACCATTTTTGTGATGCTTGTGTTTGTTGCGTCGGGTTTTGCCGTTGCTATCTCTGGCCTCTGATGTGCCAGGATTGCTTGATGTGTTGTTGCTATGGGCCAACCAGCTATCCTCGCCCGCGCAAAAGCGGGTCATGAGTGTCGTGAGGGCCGCCATGGATTTTGGCTTCTCTTGGCCGAGATGTCGGGCGAGCCACTCGTCACGTATGTTATGTTTAAAGGCCGCTAGTGCTTCGGCATCCGGACAGTCGACAATTTAGTTCTTTATTACTTAGGAACCGAGTCCAGAATTTCCTGGCTGACTCTCTGGGCTGTTGTGTTATGTGACTTAAATCATCAGCATCCGGTGGTCGCACATAAGTGCCCTGGAAGTTGTCCAGGAATGCGTCTGCCAGGTTCTCCCAACTTTCGATGGAGTTTGCCGGTAAGCTATTCAGCCAATGCCGAGCCGGCCCTTTGAGTTTTAGTGGGAGATACCTGATGGCGTGTAAATCATCCCCGCGGGCCATGTGAATATGGAGAAAGAAATCCTCTATCCATCCCGCGGGATCTGTAGTACCATCATATGATTCAATGTTCACGGGTTTAAACCCTTCTGGGAATTCATGATCCATTACCTCATCAGTGAAGCATAGGGGGTGTGCGGCGCCTCTGTGCCGGGCTATATCACGATGCAGTTTGTACGAGTCTTGTCCGCTGTATTCGACCCGGCCGGATTTGCTTTTAGTATATCCGGCATGACGGTCGTTGTCACGCGTTGGGGCGCGCCCCCGTGATCCGTAGATCGATCTTGTATGTCCTGCTTTGTTTTCCAATACGTCTCGCAGGTCCTGCGTGTAGCCCCGGTCCTTGGTTTTTTTGTATGACTAGCGACAGGGTGCGGGCTGGACTTCGGGCTGATACGCCGTTTTGTCTTGGCCACGAGGTGGCCGGTCAGCTGCATCATACGCTGCTAGTGTAGGCTTTAATGCTTCCTCCTCGAGTTGGGGTAGCAACCTGCGCTTTGGGTAACTTTTGGTTGGGCACTCGAGTTCGTATTCCTCGGCTGCCAGGACCTCGGTCCATCTATCCGCTAGCAGATCTTGATCAGCTTGAAGCTGCTATTGCTTTTTCTTCAGGCTTTTTGCTATGGCTATAAGCCGGCGCTTGAAGCGCTCCTGCTCGACGGGATCCTCAGGCACGATGAATTCTTCATCGCCGAGGCTCACCTCGTCTTCGGAGAGGGGCATATAATTGTCATCCCCTGATTCTCCGTCTGTCGCCTGTTCCTTAGGGCTCGCTTGCCCATCCTCCTGCTCGAAGCCTGGCTGGAGGGGATTGTCTTCATCTTCGGCACTGTCCGCAGCTTTATTGTCTCTTGTGTCGACATCGCTGCTTTTGCTATGGCGGGGCTTAGAGCGGCGTCGATGACGCTGGTGCTTAGATTGCTTCTCGAGGGGATTATCCTACGTTGCCTTATTGCCATTGCTTTCTTTGGGGGTGTCCACCATGTATATATCATATGATGAGGTGGTTGTCTAGTGCCTTGTGGGCGGTGGTTCCTGTTCTTCTCCTGCATTGTCGTCCATACCGTCGATGTCTTCGGAGCCGAAAGCAAGCATGTCGGTTAGGTCGTCGACAATGGCTATTAAGTGGGCGGTGGGTGGGGAATGAATTTCGTCTTCCACTCCCCACTCAAGCCAGACATAGTTCGGCCAAGGGTCTCCTGACAGGGAGAGATACCTCAATGAATTTAGCACATCGCCCAAGGGCGAGTGCTGAAAGATATCCGCGGAGGTAAACTCCATGATCGGTGCCCAGTCAGATTCGATAGGCACGGACGCAAGCGGTTCAGAGCTTGTGGCCGGGGACGAATCCAAGGGCCCGGTAACACAGGTCTCATAGGAGGTGAAGTCAATATTCGGCTCTATCACCGCTGAGTGTGCGGCCTCCGTGGCGGGGTCCATCCACCCATCCTCGGACGGCACGATCTGCTCTGGATTGGGGGCTAGAGTAGCCACAGGTGTGATCTCCCGAACACTGTCTGACGGCAGAGCTAAGTCATGCCTGTCGTGACTGTGCAGTGCACCTGACATGGGTTCGAATCCATCAAAGATCAAGTCTCCGCCGATGTCGGCAATATAGTTCAAGCTTCCAAACCTGACCTGATGGCCAGAGGCGTAGCTCTCGGTCTGCTCCAGAGGGCCAAGGGAGTTAGCCCGCAGTACGAAGCCGCCGAATACGAAGATCTGTCCGGGGAGAAAAACCTCACCCTGGATCGCATTGTTGCCGATGATCGAAGGAGCCATCAAGCCTTTATCCTGACGACACAGTGGAACTCTCAATGAAAGCACCAATGTCGGTGTCAAAACCAACGGATCTCGGGTAGGGGGTCCCGAACTGTGCGTCTAAGGCTGATAGTAATAGGAGGCAGGGGACACAATGTTTACCTAGGTTCGGGCCCTCTCGATGGAGGTAATACCCTACTTCCTGCTTGATTGATCTTGATGATATGAGTATTACAAGAGTTGATCTACCACGATATCGTAGAGGCTAAACCCTAGAAGCTAGCCTATGATTATGATTGTTCTTGTCCTACGGACTAAACCCTCCGGTTTATATAGACACCGGAGGGGGCTAGGGTTACACAGAGTCGGTTACAAGGGAGGAGATCTACATATCCGAATTGCCAAGCTTGCCTTCCACGCAAAGGAGAGTCCCGCCCAGACACGGGACAAAGTCTTCAATCTTGTATCTTCATAGTCCAACAGTCCAACCAAAGTATATAGTCCGGCTGTCCGAGGACCCCCTAATCCAGGACTCCCTCACCCGCACCCCGCTGTAATCCCTACTTTAACATGGTGCTTTATGCCACATATTATGATCCAATGATGTGTTGCCATCCTATGATGTTTTGAGTAGATATCCTTTGTCTTTGGGTTGATTGATGATCTAGATTGGTATGCGTTGTATGTTTTATTTTGGTGCTGTCCTATTGTGCCCTCCGTGTTGCGCAAGCGTGAGGGATTCCCACTGTAGGGTGTTGCAATACGTTCATGATTCGAATATAGTGGGTTGCTTGAGTGACAGAAGCATAAACCCGAGTAAGGGGGTTGTTGCGTATGGGATAAAGGGGACTTGATGCTTTAATGCTATGGTTGGGTTTTACCTTAATGATCTTTAGTAGTTGTGGTTGCTTGCTAGAGTTCCAATCATAAGTGCATATGATCCAAGAAGAGAAAGTATGTTAGCTTATGCCTCTTCCTCATATGAAATTTCAATAACGACTATCGGTCTTGTTAACAATTGCCTAAGACAATTCCGCACACCGATCCAATATTATTCCACACTCGCTATTTACAATATTTAGTAATATATTCTAACTTTATGATAACAGCACCTACTTTTACATTTTAGCTCTCCGATATCATGCAAAGTTATCCTCTTCATACCCACAACGTAGTTTTATTCCTCGTTTCTAGTTGGAAGCAAATGTTCGGTGTACGTAGAGTCGTATCAGTGGCAGATAGGGCTTGAGAGAATATTGATCTTACCTTTAGCTCCTTGTGGGTTCGACACTCCATACTTATCACTTCCACCTTTGGGAATTGCTACAATGATTCCCTGCACTTGGGGATTATCAGTCACCTCGAGTATCCGTGAGTATGATTATACGATATACATCACACAATCTCAGATTCATCTATTCAACCAACACAAAGAACTTCAAAGAGTGCCCCAAAGTTTCTATCGGAGAGTCAAGACGAAAACGTGTGCCAACCCCTATGCATAAGTTCACAAGGTCACATAACTCGCAAGTTGATCACCAAAACATACATCAAGAGGATCACGTGAATATCCCATTGTCACCACAGATAAGTGCTACCTCTTGAGCATGCGTTGGTTTTCCCTTGAATAGGAAAGTGAAAGTGCTAGTGATCGACTAGAGGGGGGGGCGAATAGGCGATTTTTATGAACGTCTTCAAAACATGGAAGTTTCAAAGACAAACGATAGAGATAAACCTATTACCATGCAGCGACAGGTAGACTACACTAGGCAAACCATAGTCAAGTATTCAATGAAGTGAAAGTGCAATGACTAATAGCAGCTAGGCAGTAAGGATCAGGTAGGAAGATATTGTAAAGCCAATCAGAACAAGTAATCACTTAGTGAAGCCAAATGGTGATGCAATCGTACAATGACTTCACAAGGACCAACAGTAAGTAAAGGGAAGGGAAGGATGAAACCAGTGACTCATTGAAGACAATGATTTGTTGGACCAGTTCTAGTTGCTGTGACAACTGTATGTCTGGTTAGGGAGGCTGAGATTCAACTCAGAAGACCTCGTCTTCACCTTATTCCCTTGAGCTAAGGACACCCAGTCCTCACCCAATCACTCTGGTAAGTCTTCAAGGTAGACTTCCAAACCTTCATAGACTTTGTTCACCGGCGATCCACAATGACTCTTGGATGCTCAGAACGCGACACCTAACCGGCTGGAGGATTCACAGTCCTCAAGTGTAATAAGTGTTGGAAATATGCCCTAGAGGCAATAATAAAAGCATTATTATTATATTTCCTTGTTCATGATAATTGTCTTTATTCATGCTATAATTGTGTTATCCGAAAATTGTAATACATGTGTGAATAATAGACACCAACATGTCCCTAGTAAGCCACTAGTTGACTAGCTCGTTGATCAACAGATAGTCATGGTTTCCTGACTATGGACATTGGATGTCATTGATAACGAGATCACATCATTAGGAGAATGATGTGATGGACAAGACCCAATCCTAAACATAGCACAAGATCGTATAGTTCGTTTTGCTAGAGTTTTCCAATGTCAAGTATCTTTTCCTTAGACCATGAGATCGTGTAACTCCCGGATACCGTAGGAGTGCTTTGGGTGTACCAAACGTCACAACGTAACTGGGTGACTATAAAGGTATACTACGGGTATCTCCGAAAGTGTCTGTTGGGTTGACACGGATCAAGACTGGGATTTGTCACTCCGTATGACGGAGAGGTATCACTGGGACCACTCGGTAATGCATCATCATAATGAGCTCAAAGTGACCAAGTGTTTGGTCACGGGATCATGCATTACGGTACGAGTAAAGTGACTTGCCGGTAACGAGATGGAACGAGGTATTGGGATACCGACGATCGGATCTCGGGCAAGTAACATACCGATTGACAAAGGGAATTGTATACGGGGTTGCTTGAATCCTCGACATCGTGGTTCATCCGATGAGATCATCGAGGAGCATGTGGGAGCCAACATGGATATCCAGATCCCACTGTTGGTTATTGACCGGAGAGCGATCTCGGTCATGTCTACATGTCTCCCGAACCCGTAGGGTCTACACACTTAAGGGTAGGGATATGTATATGCAGTAACCTGAATGTTGTTCGGAGTCCCGGATGAGATCCCGGACGTCACGAGGAGTTCCGGAATGGTCCGGAGGTAAAGAATTATATATAGGAAGTGCTATTTCGGGCATCGGCACAAGTTTCAGGGTCACCGTTATTGTATCGGGACCACCGGAAGGGTCTCGGGGGTCCACCGGGTGGGGCCACCTATCCCGGGGGGCCACATGGGCTGTAGGGGGTGCGCCTTGGCCTACATGGGCCAAGGGCACCAGCCCCAAGAGGCCCATGCGCCTAGGGTTTCAAGGAGGGAAGAGTCCCAAAGGGGGAAGGCACCCCCTAGGTGCCTTGGGGAGGAGGGATTCCTCCCATTGGCCGCACCCCCTAGGAGATTAGATCTCCTAGGGCCGGCGCCCCCCCCCTTGGCCCTCCTATATATAGTGGGGAGATGGAGGACTTCTTACCTTGATCTTTGGTGCCTCCCTCTTCCTCTCCAACACCTCCTCCTCCTCCATAGTGCTTGGCGAAGCCCTGCCGGAGTACTGCAGCTCCACCACCACCACGCCGTCGTGCTGCTGCTGGAGCCATCTTCCTCAACCTCTCCTTCCCTCTTGCTGGATCAAGAATAAGGAGACGTCACGCTGACCGTACATGTGTTGAACGCGGAGGTGCCGTCCGTTCGGCGCTAGGATCTCTGGTGATTTGGATCACGTCGAGTACGCCTTCCTCATCCCCATTCTTTGAACGCTTCCGCGCGTGATCTACAAAGGTATGTAGATGCAATCCAATCACTCATTGCTAGATGAACTCCTAGATGGACTTGGTGAAACCGTAGGAAATTTTTTGTTTTCTGCAACGTTACCCAACAATAAGTCTTCAGATCACACAGACAGGAAGACTTAAATGATGCCTAACACTCTTTGGCTCTGGGTGGTTAGGGCTTTATCCTCGCAAGGAATTCTCTCTCAAAGGCTTCGAGGTGGGTTGCTCTCAAACGACAAAAGCCGTACTCTAATTCTGAGCAGCCAATCATTTATGGTTGTAGGGGGTGGGCTATTTATAGCCACTAGGCAACCCGACCTGATTTGTCCGAAATGACCCTCGATCACTAAGGAACTGGCACGTGTTCCAACGGTCACATTTCAAACACACACGGCAACTTTACTTGGGCTACAAGCAAAGCTGACTTATCCAACTCTGGACAAGATTTGCTCTCATAGTCTTCATTCGAAGACATAGGATTTTGGTTAAGCATCACTTCAGTCATTCTGACTGGTTCTCTTGGACCCCACTTAACAGTACGGTGGTTCCTATGACTCAACAAAGAAGAAAAAGAACGATGAAAGAACTAAGTCTTCACGCTCCATAGTCTTCATGCGATGTCTTCTCTTGTCATAGTCTTCAATGTGAATGTCTTCACATACCACCTTTGACTTCAATGTCTTCATTCATTTTTAGGGGTCATCTCTGGTAGGAAAACCGAATCAATGAGGGACTTCTACCTGTGTTATCCTGCAATTCTCACAAACACATTAGTCCCTCAACTAGGTTTGTCGTCAATTCTCCAAAACCAACTAGGGGTGGCACTAGATGCACTTACAATCTCCCCCTTTTTGGTGATTGATGACAAACTAGTTGAAGTTTTCAACGGGGAATATAATATGTGAAATTGTAAAGGATAGGGAATTGTCTTCATAAGTTGCAAGGGCTCCCCCTGAAGATGTGCATATAAGTAATTTGCTTTTGGAATGCAAATGCACATGGCAGGTTGTACTTGTGGAGATCCTCTTCAACTTATGATGACAATTCATCATGCATGAAAAGTATGTGAAGATAATGACATGCATAATGAAAAATGGACGTCTGCAAAATGATCTAAGTGCGGAATTTATCGTCGCACATGCGGAATTTATCATCGCATCACAGAATAGCAAATAAGTAGCAGACAACCATCGAGTTTAAGTGTTACAACTCAAAGAACCAAATGTATCAAAACGAGAGTTGTAAACACGAGGCAAAATATAAAGCAACCGCCCATATGGACCCGCTTGAAGACTATCAAACTCATATGCTTCTCCCCCTTTTGTCAGTAAGGATCAAAAAGGTTTGAAGACATAGAGCATCTACTCGTTCCCATGAGGAGTAGGTGAAGCAGAAAGGTCATCGGTGTTGTTAGGCGGTGTAGACGAACTCGGGGCAGTGTCGATGCATGCAGAAGTAGGGGGCGGTGAAGTAGAATTGTCTTCGTCATCGATCACTCTGGCATTCACAGTTGCCACGGAGGAAGAGAACTCAGAGTCTTCAAGAGACGGAGTTCGTCACAGCACAGTCCTTCTTGGAGGTCTTGAGTCAAACTTGAAGCGTTCAGAGAAGCCATCCTCTTGAAGATCATCTTCAGAACACATAAGCGTCAGCCCTTTCCATGTACGCCGACAGGTTTCATGGGCAACAAAGGCATTCTTGGTGGCAAGATTGCGAATCCTGTTTACGTCCACCAAGAGGCTTTGCATTTGGCGCTTCAGCCAGTCATGATGCCTATCCTGTTTCTGATGGAGGGCAACCAGAAGCTCTCAGTCATTGAGAACACGGGATCGCTTCTTGGGCCGTTGGGCAATGGTGCTGTCAGTGGCTTCAGTGAGGGCACGGTGAGGTGCACGTGTAGTGCCAGCCAGAGGATAAACACGAGAGACTGCTTGAACTCCTTCAATGTTTTGAGAGAAGCTTTGATTCTCAGCATTCTGAAGACTAAGAGGCTCCTTGGCAGGCTCTGGATAGATGGCTTCAACTGACATATCAATGTCAGGCAGAAAGATCCGATGATTACGAGCAGAGGGCTGATAGGTGACAGCTGAGTGTAGTTTGATCAGCCGCATAATCCATGGAGCGTAAAACTTCAAGCCAAAGAGATCGGATCCTGATGCAGCAAGTTGGCGAATAAATAAGTCTTGTGCATTGAAGCTTTTGCCATGAAGAATATGAAAGACCAACGTCTTCATTGCGCCTTCTAGCTTGGCATGTGGAGAATGTCCTTTGATGGGCCAGAGAGTTCGCCTTATGATGTGATAGATAGTACATGGCAGATACTCAAGGTCTTCAACATAGAACTCCTTAGGATATTCAGCATCTGGAGGCAAAGGCTTCATCATGCTAAGCATCTGACTCATATTGGGCTCAGGCTTGTGGAAGATGCTTTCCATAGCAGCACTGTGAAGCTGACAACCAGGTTCATAGAGATCGCCTGGAGTGGGCAGGCCAGTAAGCTCAATGATATCAAAGGCTTTGGCTTCATGATGAACATTGCCTGTCATCCACTCAAGGACCCAAGTCTTCGGATCCCTGTTGTAGCCACGGATATGAAGAGTGGCATAGAATTGGAGCAGCAATTCTTCATTCCAGTGCTCTTTGTCGGTGATGAACGGCAACAATCCAGACTCTTTGAAGCAATCCAGAGCTTCTGCCAAGCAAGGCAGACCAGTTATTGCTTTAGTGTCAAGACGCATATGTGGAAAAATGCGACCTTGATTGTACAGAATGCATGAGTAATAATTGCGCTGCTGATAGCTTCAGAACCGATCAGAAGATATTCTTGCCCTTGAGTAGGGGTTCTTGGCGCTATTGAAGAAGGTGTTGTGTGCCTTGAAGCCATTGATATTGAACGATCCGGGGGCAGATGCAGTGCCTGGAAACCTGGGCAACCTTGGTATTGGCTTCTGAACCTGAGGCCTATGCTCAACGTGATAGTCAAACCGAGGACGAGCAGCAGGCGGAGGAGTCAGAAAAGACCATTTGATAGTGACAAGTTGGCCATAGTTGAATGCTTGCTCGATAGTGTGTGGCCTTGGTGGCGGAACAGGACCAGTGGCATCAACAGAGGCGTCAGGCTGCACATTTGTTGCAGTTGCATCATTGGCTTCATTGGCCTCTGGCACATTGGTTGGTGCAGGCTCCACATTTTCTTCGGCCATGACTACGTCATTGGCTTCATTTGTGTTGGTGGTGGCAGCCTCAAGATTCTCAACCTCCACTTGATGAGATGGAGGGTCGGGCACAGACACGTTCACTTCAGGAACAGCTTCTTCAGAGTTTGGGGGTGTAGGGACACGATCTTCTTCTTGTTTGTCATCGGCTGATGCAGCCGGATTGTCTTCAGCACCTTTGGCTTTAGACTCAGAGAAAGTCACAGTAGGAGTGGCATCAGGAAACACTTGACGTGCAACAGATTGGTGGTGCACTTCTCCTTCTGGAACGCTCGAAAGAGGGACTTGAGACCTTGGTCCTTTGTGAAGCCTGCGTAGCGCTGGCAACGCCTGTGGAGATGGAGTTGGCTGGGCCTCAAAATCATCCTCTTCTTGCACTGATGGGGTTGCTTGGGGAGAGCTTGGAGTGTCTTGTCTCTGTGGGTGATCGGCCCACGATGCATCCTGAGCAGTTGGCGTCAGAGGACGACCAATGCTGATGAGTTCGTTGTGCGTAAGCACAGGCGATGATACCAGTTGGTGCTCGATCTGAGGAAGGACTTCATCATCTTCAACATTGTCATGGTGACCAATGTCTTCAGCAGCGGTGGGGTCAACTGCTGGAATGTCTTCAGCATCAGGAGCCTCTGTGGAAGCAGGCTCATGAACAATCAGTTGGTGCTCGTGGTGTTCAGATGCAGGGCGAACCATTGAGATAGGTTCAACAACTAATGGCTCTGTGGGAGCAGCCTGATCCTTCTTGGTTTTGCGCTTCTTCTTAGAGGGAGCGACATCAGAAGCTTCAGGATTTTTCCTTTTTCTGGCTTCAGCCTCGGCAGTCCTCGTCTTCTTCGGTTCTGAAGTGGTTGACCTGACCTTTGGCTTCGAGTCAGTCATGCTGCTTGGGAAGACTATGCGAGGTTCTTCCTGCGTTGAAGGTGCAGATTGGTTAGTTGAGGGCTTCTTCTTCTTTGCAGCCATTCTTGGGTCGATGCCAGGACGACCAAGAGCCTTGCGCTTCTCAGCCTCATTGTAGGCTTGCACACACTTGTCAGCCAGGCTCTTCATGCGTTCACGAGAACCTTGAGCTTCTTCACGCTTTTTGAGAAAGGCTTCCTTGAGCTTGTGCAGCATAATCTTGAAGTTTTTCACATCTTGCACGCTGAGCCTGGCCATGTGCTTCTTGAACTGAGCTTTCTCATAGTCAATCTTTTGCTTCAGTTCAACGATGCGCTGAGCTAGAGATAGCTCAACAGCAATGGCGCCATGGAAGGCGACACTGAGGCCAATTGGAAGTTGCAGATCTTCAAAGCTGAGGTTGGGCGTGTCAAACCACTCATCAATGAAGTTATGGAGGATTCCACATCAAAGAGAGGCAAATCATTAAAGATCTCTGCTTCTTCCTTGCTCTTGATCAGTTGCTCAAGAGCGTCATCTGCAAGCTCTTCATCGCTGGACAGATCAATGGCGTCATTGTGCAGAATAGTAGCAGCAGCAGTCAGTGCCTGATCAGTATTCTTTCTCATCTCAGTCTTCTTGGAGATACATGAGAGATCTTCAGACTGCACACTGTCTTCAGGAGGTGCAGTAGCCAGTGGCTTCGCCCATAAGATTTTTGGTGCTGAGGCAGACTTTGAAGCTTTAGCCTTCTTCTGCTTTTGTGGCTTCGGTGGTGCAGGTGCTTCGTCAGATTCAACATCATCTGCAGGTTGAGCCACGACCGCCCCTTGAACCATAATATGAGTGATGAGACCTTCTAGGTTGTAGAAGGGCCCAACCAGATTGGGTTCAGCTTCTCGTGTGCCATCAGCACGTGGCGCAGAGGGGCCTGGGTTGAAGTCTAATCCCAATGACTTCTTGTTTTCCTTGGCAGAGTTCTGTGTAAACTGATAGTTGCGCTTGAAGAGATTGTCTTCACGACACCATAACAGAGAGGATGGGTCGGCATTAGCAGGCTGAGGTCCACGA
This sequence comes from Triticum dicoccoides, assembly GCF_002162155.2. NCBI lineage: Eukaryota > Viridiplantae > Streptophyta > Magnoliopsida > Poales > Poaceae > Triticum > Triticum dicoccoides. The sequence continues at coordinate 493,425,147 of NC_041380.1, read as the reverse complement.
AGCATGCATGGGTAAAAGCCTTGAGCAATAGCTTCGGACTGTGATTTGGGCTGAAGACCTTTGTATGTGATATCTCCCCATGGTCCCTTGATGGCACTCTTCTCAGCATATTCGTCGGTGACGAATCTGTACTTGAACCATTACTCTGCCCAATGTCTTCGAATCCATTGGATTCGGTTCTTGCGTTCTCCATAGGTTTCTTCTGAATCTGACTTTTATTGCTCATATAGATCTGGTGGCAGGTCCTTAGCAGTGTTTCCACGGTGCTGTTTGCCTCCCTTCCTTGTAGATTTCTCTGTAGCCATGAACTTTAAACTGAATGGCTTCAACATGTTCAAAGGTTTCAAAGGCTTCCGGCTGCGGGTTAAACAGGAACTGGCTTCGGGAGAATTTATATGATGCTGTAAGAATTCTGCAAATGAATGCAGACTATGAGAACCAAGGGATTCTCCCACGGACATGTACCTGTGACAGCATTAAGGTGCGAGGGAAGGGGAAGAGGTCATATGCATTCTCAGAAGATTTTGAAGATAAATCAGTTTAGAAGACATTGACCTCATCGTGCGAAGACATTCACTCATAGATAAAGAGTTGGTTCCAGATTTGTACGAATCCACGGATCAGTACAAGTGAGGAATCTAACTACTTTGTGAAGCATAAGTGAACATACTAGGCATATTATGAGATGCAGTATGAAATAGATCCAACTTGTGTGAATAGAAACTTCTTGTGGCAGAAAGTGATGAATCTATAGGATCAAAGGGACCCAGATGAAGAACTGCTAGACGCAGTGGAAGAGGAGGCCGAGCAGTTCGATCGTCCGTGCCCTAACTTGGCGACGGAGGACACCTACGGCGACGGCGGAGAAGACGATGTCCGCGACCGGCGTGAAGACGGCGTCGGAGAGGTCACGGCAGCTAAGCGCTTCGTCGCCGGCGTCGTCGAGGGCTAGCGGTGGCGCTAGGGTTTGTGCGAGAGTGGAAGAAAGGATAATGACTGTGGTGAGGCGTGTATTTATAGAGACAGGGACGGCACAGTGTTATTACACAGGTGCCCCTGGTGATTCACATCTGAAGGACACGTGGCCATCATGCAACATATCGGAGGTTGTTCCATGTTCCCACGCACGTCTGGATTGTCGGGTGGTCGTTCCCACTTCTTCGGGTTTCAGGTGAAGGAATTAGCATTGAAAACGGACTTAATGTTTGTCTTTGTATCTTTTGCTGACAAGAACATAGAGAAGACATTCGACAGTTTCAAGAGAATGCATATGATTTGGACAGATAGAGTTTGAGATAGAAAGCATAGAGAGGTTAGGGTCCGATCACATTCACTTATTTCAAAAGATTCAACAAGAAGACATAGCTATAAGTGAATGCTGTAGAGGACAGAACACTAGTATATATATATATATGAGAAAGACAATCAAATCAACATAGTGACGATAAAAATGAAGACAAACAAAATGTGAAGACATAGCAAATGTAACGCCTTAGGTAACACACTTCAAACAGAAGAATTTGGTGGTGGCGTTACCCACCGTATAGGAAGTATTAGACCCAGACACGACGCACAATTATCGTGGCGCTCCGAAGTCAAATTCCACATTAATGCATTCACACTTAGAATGTAAGTCTTCATTGATTGAAGATATACTTTACTTCATGTGTTGTACATCTAAGTCATCAATATGCATAAGTGTTAGGATGTGTGCCTGATCACAGGACATTTGAGGATTCCAAGATATTTAGCTCACACCATAACTTGCAAAATCTCTTCTCATCCAAGGGCTTGGTGAAGATATCTGCCAACTGCTCCTCAGTGTTGACATCTATGATATCAATATCTTCCTTCACAACATGATCTCTGAGAAAGTGATGACGAATTTCAATGTGCTTTGTCTTCGAGTGCTGAACTCGATTGTTGGCAATCTTGATGGCGCTTTCGTTGTCGCAGTAGAGTGGCACTTGCTTCAGATGAATGCCATAGTCTTTGAGTGTTTGCTTCATCCACAGAATCTGAGCGCAGCAAGATCTAGCAGCAATGTATTCAGATTCAGCAGTGGAGACAGATACACAGTTCTGCTTCTTTGAAGACCAACATACAAGTGATCGTCCCAGAAAATGACATGTGCCTGATGTAGACTTGTGATCCACCTTGTCACCAGCATAATCAGCATCCGAGAATCCAACCAGATCAAACTCTGAGCCCTTTGGATACCATAATCCTAGTGTTGGGGTGTAAGTCAAATATCGAAGAGTTCGCTTCACAGCTAAGTAATGCGATTCCTTTGGTGCCGCTTGGAATCGTGCACACATGCAAACACTAAGCATAATATCTGGCCTAGATGCACATAGATAAAGTAAAGAACCAATCATGGAGCGGTATACCTTTTGATCAAACTCTTTACCATTGTCGTCGGGACCCAGATGATGTTTGGCTGGCATTGGCGTCGTGAAGCCTTTGCAGTCTTGCATCCCAAATTTCTTCAGGCAATCTTTGAGGTACTTCTCTTGAGATATGAAGATGCCGTTGTGTCGCTGACGTATTTGAAGACCGAGGAAGAACTTCAGCTCACCCATCATGGACATTTGATATTGCTCTTGCATCATATATCCAAACTCTTCACTGTATTTCTGATTGGTGCAGCCGAAGATAATGTCATCCACATATATTTGGCACACAAATAGTTCACCATCATATGTCTTCATGAAGAGAGTGGGGTCGAGGGAACCAGGTTTGAAGCCTTTGCTCTTCAGGAAGTCTTTGAGCGTGTCATACCAAGCCCGAGGGGCTTGTTTGAGGCCATACAGTGCCTTGTTGAGCTTGTACACCATGTCAGGATGTTTTGGATCTTCAAAGCCAGGCGGTTGTGCAACATACACTTCTTATTCAATCTTGCCATTGAGAAAAGCGCTCTTCACATCCATTTGATATAGAAGAATTTTATGATGATTTGCATAGGCTAGGAGTATGCGTATGGCTTCAAGTCTAGCCACAGGAGCAAATGTTTCATCGAAGTCAATCCCTTCAACTTGAGTGTATCCTTGAGCAACGAGACGAGCTTTGTTTTTGACAACTTGACCATGCTCATCTTGCTTGTTGCGATATATCCATTTGGTGCCTATTATATTGTGCTTGCGAGGATCAGGACGCTTAACCAGTTCCCATACATTATTCAGCTCAAACTGTTGAAGCTCTTCTTGCATAGCTTGAATCCATTCAGGTTCCATGAAGGCTTCTTCAACTTTCTTGGGTTCAGATATTGAGACGAATGCGAAGTGCCCATAGAAATTTGCTAGCTGTGTTGCCCTTGAACGAGTGAGTGGACCTGGTGCATTGATGCTATCAATTATTCTCTCAATCTGTACTTCATTTGCAACACGAGGATGTACAGGACGAAGATTTTGCTCTTGCTGATCATTATCATTATTAGAAGGAATGTCTTCAGGCTGAGCATTGTCTTCAGGTTGATCATTGTCTTCAGGTTGATCAGGTGCGGAGATGATAAGGTCCTCTTCAGGCTGAGCTTCAGAAGGTATGATTTCTCTAGTTCCCATAAGTTTGATTGATTCACTGGATGGAACTTCATCTAGCACATTTGGCAGGTGCTCTCTTTGCGAGCCGTTAGTCTCATCGAACCGCACATCCACTGTTTCAACCACTTTATAGTGAAAAAGGTTGAAGACTCTGTAGGAGTGCGAATCCTTTCCATATCCAAGCATAAAGCCTTCATGTGCTTTTGGTGCAAATTTTGAAGTGTGATGTGGATCCTTGATCCAGCACCTGGCACCAAAGACTCTGAAGTAACTGACATTAGGCTTCTTGCTAGTGAGGAGCTCATAGGGTGTCTTGTTTAGAAGCTTGTGAAGATAAACAGGGTTGATGATATGGCATGCAGTATCAATGGCTTCAGGCCAGAATTTTCTTGGAGTCTTGTATTCATCAAGCATCGTCCAAGCCATCTCAATAAGTGTTCTGTTCATGCGTTCGACGACGCCATTCTGCTGTGGCGTGTATGGAGCTGAAAATTCATGTGTGATGCCTAAAGTATCAAGATATGTATCCAGGCCAGTGTTCTTGAATTCAGTGCCATTGTCACTTCTGATGTGCTTTATCTTGACGCCATAGTTGTTCATTGCTTGACTGGCGAAGCGTCTGAAGACATCCTGCACTTCAGTCTTGTAGAGGATTATATGCATCCAAGTATATCTTGAATAATCATCAACAATGACAAAGCCATAGAGACAAGCAGTAGTAGTAAGAGTTGAGTAATGAGTGGGACCAAAAAGGTCCATGTGGAGCAGTTCGAAGGGTTGAGTCGTTTTCATGATTGTCTTCGAGGGATGCTTGGCCCTCGTCATCTTTCCTGCTTCACAGGCACCGCATAAGTGATCCTTCTTGAACTTGACGCTCTCGATGCCTATGACATGCTTCTTCCTTGCAAGGGTGTGGAGGTTTCTCATGCCAGCATGCCCTAGCCTCTGATGCCAAAGCCAACATTCAGAAGCTTTTGCTAGAAGACATACTGCAAGCTGTGGTCCTGCTGAGAAATCTACCACGTACAAATCATCTTTCCGATACCCTTCAAACACTAGAGACTTGTCAGATTCCATTAGAACAAGGAAACGATATTTTCCAAACATCACAATCATGTTTAAATCGCAAAGCATTGAGACAAACATTAAGTTGAAACCAAGGGATTCAACAAGCATGACTTTATCCATGTGTTGATCCTTTGAGATTGCAACTCTACCTAGACCCAATACCTTGCTTTTACCAGTGTCAGCAAATGTGATGTGACTTTTGTCAGATGGATGTAAGGTTGAGTCCATGAGAAGGCTTCGCTTGCCAGTCATGTGATTGGTACACCCACTATCAATAATCCATTCTGAAGCAGCCAGTGTCGTACCCTACAGTGCAGTTAGGGGGATAGGCTTCACGAAGAGAAATGTGAAGCAAAAACATTTGACGAGCCAGTGGATTATGAAAGCTTAGATCGAGATTAGGACTGATAGGGCAAGTAGCAAGCGACTCAGGAACAAAGTACATAATTAGACCATTTGGGCATTTGATCTTGCGCCCTACAAGATGTTTAAGGTCCCCAGCAATAGCGTCAGACGATTTTGGTTTTCGGCTGGAGACCTTTCCCTGCAAAAGAGAGTTAAGCTTTCTTAGCCACCCACATCTTCAAGGGTGGCTTCGAAGCAATGAGTCTAAGTGCAGCATCTGAGAACTTTGGCTTTGGAGCCCTAGCAAAAAGTCTTGCAGGTGGACAATAGTACTCATAAGAATAAGTAGAATAGTTCTTGGTCTTATGAACATGGCGGTTTGATGAACCGCGCTCATATTCATAGGCCTGAGTATGGCTTCCCTGCAAAACATTTGCAGTGTGACTCAGGTGAGTCCTCTGTCTATATGAAGCCTTTGGGCCGTATGAAGCCTGTGGTCTGGGTTTTGTCTTCTTCACTTGTGGTGTCATGACGACATTCACAGGAAGATTCTCCAAACACCTTTTCGGCACCCAGACCTTCTTCATAGGCGTCCCATTCCTGCAGTTAGTACCAATATACCTGGCAAACACTTCACCATTCTGATTCTTAAACAGTTTATAGTTTGCATCAAAGGATTCATCAAGAACAATGGGATTAGCACAAGTGAAGCCAGATAGAGTGGATGGATCCAGTAAAGGTCCCTTTGCAGCAACCCATGTGGTTTTGGGGTACTGCTTAGGTTTCCAGTAAGAGCCATCAGCATTCATTTTCCTTTTGAACCCAACACCCTCTTTCCTAGGGTTTCGGTTCAGGATCTGCCTTTTGAGGACACCACATAGTGTTTGATGCCCTTTGAGACTTTTGTACATCCATGTTTCAAGCAGTGTCTTCAACCTAGCATTCTCATTAGCAATAGCAGTGGTATCCTCAGCAGAGGGGTTAGTTACCACATCAACAATTGAAGATATTGCAATAGTAGTAGCAGTAGAACATTCAGCAACAGAAGTAGAGTTATCACGCTCAATGCATTTAAGACATGGTGGTTCAAATCCTTCCTTAGCTGCACTGATCTGTTCGGCGCGAAGTGACTCGTTTTCCTTTTGAAGATCTTCATGAGCCGCTCTCAATTTCTCAAGATCTTGCTTCCTTTGAAGATAATCATAGGAAAGCTTTTCATGAGTTGTTGAGAGCGTTTCATGACGACTTTCAAGTTCCTCATACTTAACGTGAAGATTTTTTATGTCTTCAATTAAGGACTGAGATCGAGTCATTTCAGCGTCTAATAGATCATCGCTTTTGTCTAACAGTTTTTGGCTATGTTCCATAGGTTTCTATTGTTCAGTTGCAATTTTAGCAAGTGTTTTGTAGCTGGGTTTGGAACCACAATCAGAGTCATCGTCACTAGATGTTTGATAGTGAGTAGTACGTGTGTTTACCTTGGCACCGCGTGCCATGAAGCAGTAGGAAGGAGCGGAGTAGTCCTTGTCATTTGCATCGGTGTCGGTGATGAAGTCATTGTCTTCAGTGTTGATGATGGACTTGGCAACGTATGTTGTAGCCAGACTCGCAATGCCAGAATCGGACTCCTCCTCAGACTCCACCTCCGCCTCCTCAGAAGTGGACTCCTCCTCTGAATCCATTTCCTTGCCAACAAATGCACGAGCCTTGCCAGATGAGCTCTTCTTGTGTGATGAAGACTTTGAGGAAGACTTGGAAGAAGACTTTGAGTATTTCTTCTTCTTCTTATCGTCAGAGTCATAATCCTTGCTCTTCTTCTTCTTATTGTTCTCATTGTCCCACTGCGGACACTCAGAGATGTAGTGGCCAGATTTCTTGCACTTGTGGCATGTTCTCTTCTTGTAGTCATGAGCAGAAGCTTCATCATTCCTTGAGCTTGATCGTGAAGACTTTGTGAAGCCTTTCTTCTTGGTGAATTTTTGGAACTTCTTCACAAGCATAGCAAGCTCCTTTCCAATGTCTTCAGGATCATCAGAACTGTTGTCAGATTCTTCTTCAGATGTGGAGACAGCTTTTGCCTTCAAGGCACGAGTTCGCCCATAGTTGGGACCGTAGATGTCTCTTTTCTCAGAAAGCTGAAACTCATGTGTGTTGAGCCTCTCAAGTATGTCAGACGGATCGAGTGTCTTGAAATCAGGACGTTATTGAATCATCAGGGCTAGGGTGTCAAACGAGCTATCAAGTGATCTTAGGAGTGTCTTGACGACTTCATGCTTGGTGATCTCAGTAGCGCCGAGGGCTTGGAGCTCATTTGTGATGTCAGTGAGTCGATCAAACGTGAGCTGGACATTCTCATTGTTATTTCTCTTAAAGCAGTTGAAGAGGTTGCGAAGGACACTGATTCTCTGATCTCTCTGGGTTGAGACGCCTTCGTTGACCTTGGAGAGCCAGTCCTAGACTATCTTAGATGTTTCCAAAGAACTCACGCGGCCATACTGTCCTTTGGTCAGATGACCACAGATGATGTTCTTGGCAGTAGAGTCCAGTTGAACAAACTTCTTGACATCAGCAGCGGTGACACCTTCTCCAGCCTTGGGAACGCCATTCTTGACGACATACCATAGGTCGACATCAATGGCTTCAAGATGCATGCGCATCTTATTCTTACAGTAGGGATATTCAGTTCCATCAAAGACGGGGCACGCAGCGGAGACTTTAATTAACCCTGCAGTCGACATAGCTAAAACTCCAGGTGGTTAAACCGAATCACACAGAACAAGGGAGTACCTTGCTCTAATACCAATTGAAAGTGCTAGTGATCGACTAGAGGGGGGGGGGGGTGAATAGGCGATTTTTTATGAACATCTTCAAAACATGGAAGTTTCGAAGACAAACGATAAAAATAAACCTATTACCATGCAGCGAAAGGTAGACTACACTAGGTAAACCATAGTCAAGTATTCAATGAAGTGAAAGCGCAATGACTAATAGCAGGTAGGCAGTAAGGATCAGGTAGGAAGATATTGTGAAGCCAATTAGAACAAGTAATCACTCAGTGAAGCCAAATGGTGATGCAATCGTACAATGACTTCACAAGGACCAACAGTAAGTAAAGGGAAGGGAAGGATGAAACCAGTGACTCGTTAAAGACAATGATTTGTTGGACCAGTTCAAGTTGCTGTAACAACTGTACGTCTGGTTAGGGAGGCTGAGATTCAACTCAGAAGACCTCGTCTTCACCTTATTCCCCTTGAGCTAAGGACACCCAGTCCTCGCCCAATCACTCTGGTAAGTCTTCAAGGTAGACTTCCAAACCTTCACAGACTTCGTTCACATGCGATCCACAATGACTCTTGGATGCTCAGAACGCGACGCCTAACCGGCTGGAGGATTCACAGTCCTCAAGTGTAATAAGTCTTCAGATCACACAGACAGGAAGACTTAAGTGATGCCTAACACTCCTTGGCTCTGGGTGGTTAGGGCTTTATCCTCGCAAGGAATTCTCTCTCAAAGGCTTCGAGGTGGGTTGCTCTCAAACGACAAAAGCCGTACTCTAACTCTGAGCAGCCAACCGTTTATGGTTGTAGGGGGTGGGCTATTTATAGCCACTAGGCAACCCGACCTGATTTGTCCGAAATGACCCTTGGTCACTAAGGAACTGACACGTGTTCCAACAGTCAGATTTCAAACACACACGGCAACTTTACTTGGGCTACAAGCAAAGCTGACTTATCCAACGCTGGACAAGATTTGCTCTCATAGTCTTCACTGGAAGACATAGGATTTTGGTTAAGCATCACTTCAGTCATTCTGATTGGTTCTCTTGGACCCCACTTAATAGTACGGTGGTTCCTATGACTCAACAAAGAAGAAAAAGAACGATGAAAGAACTAAGTCTTCACGCTCCATAGTCTTCATGCGATGTCTTCTCTTGTCATAGTCTTCAATGTGAATGTCTTCACATACCACCTTTGACTTCAATGTCTTCATTCATTTTTAGGGGTCATCTCTGGTAGGAAAACCGAATCAATGAGGGACTTCTACCTGTGTTATCCTGCAATTCTCACAAACACATTAGTCCCTCAACTAGGTTTGTCATCAATTCTCCAAAACCAACTAGGGGTGGCACTAGATGCACTTACAGAAAGGGTGATGCAACACAGTAGCGTAAGTATTTCCCTCTGTTTTTGAGAACCAAGGTATCAATCCAGTAGGAGGTAACGCGCAAGTCACCTAGTACCCGCACAATCAAACAAGAACCTCGCAACCAACGCGATAAATGGGTTGTCAATCCCTTCATGGTCACTTACGAAAGTGAGATCTAATAGAGATAATAAGATAAATATTTTTTGTATTTTTATGATATAGATTGGAAAATAAAGATTGCAAAATAAACAACGATAGAAATAGCAAGTTGATAGGAAAATAATATGATGGAAGATAGACCCGAAGGGCATAGGTTTCACTAGTGGCTTCTCTCAAGATAGCAAATTCTACGGTTTGTGAACAAATTACTGCCGAGCAATTGATAGAAAAGCGAATAATTATGAGAATATCTAGGCATGATCATGTATATAGGCATCACGTCCGCGACAAGTAGACCGAAACGATTCTGCATCTACTACTATTACTCCACACATCGACCGCTATCGAGCATGCATCTAGAGTATTAAGTTCATAAGAATAGAGTAAGGCATTAGGCAAGATGACATGATGTAGAGGGATAAAATCAAGCAAGATATAAACCCCATCTTTTTATCCTCGATGGCAACAATACAATACGTGCCTTGCTGCCCCTGCTGTGACTGGGAAAGGACACCGTAAGATTGAACCCAAAGCTAAGCACTTCTCCCATGGCAAGAAAGATCAATCTAGTAGGCCAAACCAAACTGATAATTTGAAGAGACTTGAAAAGATATTTAAATCATGCATAAAAGATTTCAGATAAGAATCAAATATTGTTCATATATAATCTTGATCATAAACCCACAATTCATCAGATCTTGACAAACACACCACAAAAAGAATTACATCGAATAGGTCTCCAAGAGAATCGAGGAGAACTTTGTATTGAGATCCAAAGAGAGAGAAGAAGCCATCTAGCTAATAACTATGGACCCGAAGGTCTGTGGTAAACTACTCACACATCATCAGAGAGGCTATGGTGTTGATGTAGAAGCCCTCCGTGATCGATTCCCCCTCCGGCAGAGCGCCGGAAAAGGCCCCAAGATGGGATCTCATGGGTACAGAAGGTTGCGGCGGTGGAAATAGGGTTTCGTGGTGCTCCTGGATGCTTTCGGGGTATATGGGTATATATAGGAGGAACAAGTATGTCGGTGGAGCTACGAGGGGCCCACGAGGGTGGGGGCACGCCTACTCCCCTGGGCACGCCCTCCTGCCTCATAGCCTCCTCGCTTCTTTCTTGACGTCCACTCCAAGTCTCCTGGATCACGTTTGTTCCAAAAATAACTCTCCTGAAGGTTTCATTTTGTTTGGATTCCGTTTGATATTCCTTTTCTACGAAACACTGAAATAGGCAAAAAAACAGCAATTTGCACTGGGCCTTTGGTTAGTAGGTTAGTCCCAAAAATAGTATAAAAAGGTATATTAAAGACCATTAAACATCCAAAACAGATAATATAATAGCATGGAACAATCAAAAATTATAGATACGTTGGAGACGTATCAAGCATCCCCAAGCTTAATTCCTGCTCGTCCTTGAGTAGGTAAAAGATAACAACAGAATTTTTGATGTGGAATGCTACCTAGCATAATTCTCAATGTAATTTTCTTTATTGTGGCATGAATGTTCAGATCCAAAAGATTCAAGACAAAAGTTTAATATTGACATAAAAATAATAATACTTCAAGCATACTAGCAAAGCAATCATGTCTTCTCAAAATAACATGCCGAAAGAAAGTTATCCCTACAAAATCATATAGTCTGGCTATGCTCTATCTTCACCACACAAAGTATTTAAATCATGCACAACCCCGACGAGAAGCCAAGCAATTGTTTCATACTTTTGGTGTTCTCAAAAATTTTCAATCTTCACGCAATATATGAGCGTGAGCCATGGACATAGCACTATAGGTGGAATAGAATGGTGGTTATGGAGAAGACAAAAGGAGAAGATAGTTTCACATCAACTAGGCGTATCAACGGGCTATGAAGATGCCCATCAATAGATATCAATGTGAGTGAGTAGGGATTGCCATGCAACGGATGCACTAGAGCTATAAGTGTATGAAAGCTCAACAAAAGAATTAAGTGGGTGTGCATCCAACTTGCTTGCTCACGAAGACCTAGGGCATTTTGAGGAAGCCCATCATTGGAATATACAAGCCAAGTTCTATAATGTAAAATTCCCACTAGTATATGAAAGTGACAACATAGGAGACTCTCTATCATGAAGATCATGGTGCTACTTTGGAGCACAAGTGTGGTAAAAGGATAGTAGCATTGTCCCTTCTCTCTTTTTCTCTCACTTTTTTCTTTGGGCCTTTTCTCTCCCTTTTTTATGGCCTCTTTTTATTTATTTATTTTTCTTCCGGAGTCTCATCCCGACTTGTGGGGGAATCATAGTCTCCATCATCCTTTCCTCACATGGGACAATGCTCTAATAATGATGATCATTACACTTTTATTTACTTACAACTCAAAAATTACAACTCGATACTAGAAAAAAAATATGACTCTATGTGAATGCCTCCGGCGGTGTACCGGGATGTGCAATGAGTCAACAGTGACATGTATGAAAGAATTATGAATGTGGCTTTGCCACAAATACGATGTCAACTACATGATCATGCAAAGCAATATGACAATGATGTAACGTGTCATAACAAACGGAACGGTTGTAAGTTGCATGGCAGTATATCTCGGAATGGCTATGGAAATGCCATAATAGGTAGGTATGGTGGCTGTTTTGAGGAATGTATAAGGTGGGTGTATGGTACCGGCGAAAGTTGCGCGGTACTAGAGAGGCTAGCAATGGTGGAAGGGTGAGAGTGCGTATAATCCATGGACTCAACATTAGTCATAAGAACTCACATACTTATTGCAAAAGTCTGTTAGTTATCGAAACAAAATATTACACGCATGCTCCTAGGGGGATAGATTGGTAGAAAAAGACCATCGCTCGTCCCCGACCGCCACTTATAAGGAAGACAATCAATAAATAAATCATGCTCCGACTTCATCACATAACGGTTCACCATACGTGCATCCTACGGGAATCACAAACTTTAGAACAAGTATTTCTCAAATTCACAACTACTCAACTAGCATCACTCTAATATCACCATCTTCATATCTCAAAACAATCATCAAGTATCAAACTTCTTATAGTATTCAATGCACTTTTTATGAGTGTTTTTATTATACCCATCTTGGATGCCTATCATATTAGGACTAATTTTATAGCCAAAGCAAATTACCATGATGTTCTAAAATACTCTCAAAATAATATAATTGAAGCATTAGAGATTAATAATTTCTATAAAATAAAACCACCACCGTGCTCTAAAAATATATAAATGAAGCACTTGAGCAAAATTATCTAGCTCAAAAGATATAAGTGAAGCACATAGAGTATTCTAATAAATTTTGATTCATGTGTGTCTCTATAAAAGGTGTGTACAGCAAGGATGATTGTGGTAAACTAAAAATCAAAGACTCAAATCATACAAGACGCTCCAAGCAAAACACATATCTTGTGGTGAATAAAAATATAGCCTCAAGTAAAGTTACCGATAGACGAAGACGAAAGAGGGGATGCCTTCTGGGGCATCCCCAAGCTTAGGCTTTTGGTTGTCCTTGAATTTTACCTTGGGGTGCCTTGCGAATCTCCAAGCTTAGGCTCTTGCCACTCCCTATTCCAAAATCCATCAAATCTTTACCCAAAACTTGAAAACTTCACAACACAAAACTCAACAAAAAATCTCATGAGCTCCGTTAGTATAAGAAAATAAACCACCACTTCAAGGTACTGTAATGAACTCATTATTTATTTATATTGGTGTTAAACCTACTGTATTCCAACTTCTCTATGGTTCATCCCCCCCGATACTAGCCATAGATTCATTAAAATAAGCAAACAACACACGAAAAACAGAATCTGTCAAAAACAGAACAATCTGTAGTAATCTGTAGGTTTCGAATACTTCTGTAACCCCAAAAAATCTGAAATAAATTGGTGGACGTGAGAAATTTGTATATTAATCATCTTCAAAAGAATCAACCTAATCACACTCTCCAGTAAAAAATGGCAGCAAATCTCGTGAGCGGTAAAGTTTCTGTTTTTCACAGCAAGATCACAAAGACTTCACCCAAGTCTTCCCAAAGGTTCTACTTGGCACAAACACTAATTAAAAGAATAAAACCACATCTAAACAGAAGCTATATGAATTATTTATTACTAAACAGGAACAAAAGCAAGAAACAAAAATAAAATTGGGTTGCCTCCCAACAAGCACTATCGTTTAACGCCCCTAGCTAGGCATAAAAACAAGAATAGATCTAGGTACTGGTATGCAATCCATAAGTGGCTCTCATAAAAGATTCATAAGGTAATTTAATTTTATTCCTAGGAAAGTGTTCCATGCATTTCCTTAACTGAAATTGGAATCTAATATTTCCTTCTTTCATATCAATAATTGCACCGATCGTTCTAATGAAAGGTCTACCAAGAATAATAGGACAAGTAGGATTGCAATCAATATCAAGAAAAATGAAATCTACGGGCACATAATTCCTATTTGCAACAATAAGAACATCATTAATCCTTCCCATAGGTTTCTTAATAGTGGAATCCACAAGATCAAATTTATAGAACAATCATCAAATTCACGGAAACCTAACACATCACACAAAGTTTTTGGAATCGTGGAAACACTAGCACCCAAATCACATGAAGCATAGCATTCACGATCTTTAATTTTAATTTTAATAGTAGGTTCCCACTCATCATAAAGTTTTCTAGGGATAGAAACTTCTAATTCAAGATTTTCTTCATAAGATTGCATTAAAGCATTAACGATATGTTTGGTAAAAGCTTTATTTTGACTATAAGCATGAGGAGAATTTTACACGGATTGCAACAAGGAAATACAATCTATCAAAGAGCAATAATAATAATAAAATTCCTTGAAATCCAAAATAGTGGGTTCATTGATATGTAAAGTTTTGACCTGTTCAATCCCACTTTTGCCAATTTTTGCATCAAGATTTAGAAACTCCGAATCATTGGGACGCCTTTTAACTAAAGTTGACTCATCTGCGGTCCCATCATTATCAAGATTCATATTGCAAAACAAAGATTTAATAGGGTACACATCAATAACTTTTAGATCTTCATCCTTATTATCGTGGAAACTAGAAGAACACGCTTTTATAAAGCAATCTTTTTTAGCACGCATCCTAGCGGTTCTTTCTTTGCACTCATCAATGGAAATTCTTATGGCTTTGAGAGACTCATTGATATCATGCTTAGGTGGAATAGATCTAAGTTTCAAAGAATCAACATCAAGAGAAATTCTATCCACGTTCCTAGCCAACTCATCAATGTTAGGCAATTTTTCTTCAAGCAAAGCATTAAAATTCTTTTGCGAAATCATAAATTCTTTAACACTAGTCTCAAAATCAGAGGGCATCTTGTTAAAATTTCCATAAGAGTTGTTGTAGGAACTAACATAATTATTAGGGGAATTACTAGGGAATGGCCTAGGATTAAAGTTTCCTCTATACGCGTTGTTACCAAAATTGTTCCTACCAACAAAATTCACATCCATAGATTAATTATTATTCTCAATCAAAGTAGACAAAGGCATATCATTAGGATCAGAAGAAACACTCTTATTAGCAAACAATTTCATAAGTTCATCCATCTTTCCACTCAAAACATTAATTTCTTCTATAGCATGAACTTTTTTACTAGTAGATCTTTCGGTGTGACATTGAGAATAATTAACCATAATATTATCTAAGAGTTTAGTAGCTTATCCTAAAGTGATTTCCATAAAAGTGCCTCCCGCGGCCAAATCTAAAAGATTTCTAGAAGCAAAATTTAATCCAGCATAAAAATCTTGTATGATCATCCATATATTTAATCCATGTGTAGGGCAATTACGTATCATTAATTTCATCCTCTCCCAAGCTTGTGCAACATGCTCATGCTCAGGTTGCTTAAAATTCATAATATCGTTTCTAAGAGAGTTGATCTTAGCGGGAGGAAAGTACTTAGAGATTAAAGCATCTTTGCACTTATTCCATGAATCAGTACTATTTTTAGGCAAAGATGAAAACCAAGTTTTAGCACAATCTCTAAGCGAAAACGGAAATAGCTTCAATTTAATAATATCATTATCCACATCTTTCTTCTTTTGCATATCACATAAATCAACAAAGCTGTTTAGATGGGTAGCGGCATCTTCACTAGGAAGGCCAGAAAACGGATCTTTCATGACAAGATTTAGCAAAGCTAAAAGTGCTAGTGATCGACTAGAGGGGGGGTGAATAGGCGATTTTTATGAAAGTCTTCAAAACATGAAAGTTTCGAAGACAAACGATAGAAATAAACCTATTACCATGCAGCGGAAGGTAGACTACACTAGGAAAACCATAGTCAAGTATTCAATAAAGTGAAAGCACAATGACTAATAGTAGTTAGGCAGTAAAGATCAGGTAGGAAGATATTGTGAAGCCAATCAGAACAAGCAGTCACTCAGTGAAGACAAAAGATAATGCAATCATACAATGACTTCACAAGGACCAACAGTAAGTAAAGGGAAGGGAAGGATGAAACCAGTGACTCGTTGAAGAAAATGATTTGTTGGACCAGTTCCAGTTGCTGTGACAACTCTACGTCTGGTTAGAGAGGCTGAGATTCAACTCAGAAGACCTCGTCTTCACCTTATTCCCCTTGAGCTAAGAACACCCAGTCCTCTCCCAATCACTCTGGTAAGTCTTCAAGGTAGACTTCCAAACCTTCACAGACTTCGTTCACCGGCGATCCACAATGACTCTTGGATGCTCAGAACGCGACGCCTAACCGGCTGGAGGATTCACAGTCCTCAAGTGTAATAAGTCTTCAGATCACACAGACAAGAAGACTTGAGTGATGCCTAACACTCTTTGGCTCTGGGTGTTTAGGGCTTTATCCTCGCAAGGAATTCTCTCTCAAAGGCTTCGAGGTGGGTTGCTCTCAAACGACAAAAGCCGCACTCTAACTCTAAGCAGCCAACCGTTTATGGTTGTTTGGGGGGGGGGCTATTTGTAGCCCCTTGGCAACCCGACCTGATTTGTCCAAAATGACCCTTGGTCACTAAGGAACTGACACGTGTTCCAACGGTCAGATTTCAAACACACACGGCAACTTTACTTGGACTACAAGCAAAGCTGACTTATCCAACTCTGGACAAGATTTGCTCTCATAGTCTTCACTCGAAGACATAGGATTTTGGTTAAGCATCACTTCAGTCATTCTGACTGGTTCTCTTTGACCCCACTTAACAGTACGGTGGTTCCTATGACTCAACAAAGAAAAACACAGAACAACGAAACTGCTAAGTCTTCGCGCTCAATAGTCTTCACACGATGTCTTCTCTGATCATAGTCTTCAATGTGAATGTCTTCACATACCACCTCTGACTTCAATGTCTTCATACATTTTTAGGGGTCATCTTTGGTAGGAAAACCGAATCAATGAGGGACTTCTACCTGTGTTATCCTGCAATTCTCACAAACACATTAGTCCCTCAACTAGGTTTGTCGTCAATACTCCAAAACCAACTAGGGGTGGCACTAGATGCACTTACAATCTCCCCCTTTTTGGTGATTGATGACAAACTAGTTGAAGTTTTCAACGGGGAATATAATATGTGAAATTATAAAGGATAGGGGATTGTCTTCATAAGTTGCAAGGGCTCCCCCTGAAGATGTGCATATAAGTAATTTGCTTTTGGAATGCAAATGCACATGGCAGGTTGTACTTGTGGAGATCCTCTTCAACTTATGATGACAATTCATCATGCATGAAAAGTATGTGAAGATAATGACATGCATAATGAAAAATGGATGTCTGCAAAATGATCTAAGTGCGGAATTTATCGTCGCACATGCAGAATTTATCATCGCATCATAGAATAGAAAATAAGTAGCAGATGACCATCGAGTTTGAGTGTTACAACTCAAAGAACCAAATGTATCAAGACGCGAGAGTTGTAAACACTAGGCAAAATATAAAACAACCGCCCATATGAACCTGCTTGAAGACTATCAAACTCATATGCTTCTCCCCCTTTTGTCAGTAAGTACCAAAAAGGTTTGAAGATATAGAGCGCCTACTCGTCCCCGTGAGGAGTTGGTGAAGCAGCAGGGTCTTCGGTGTTGGTTGGCGGTGCAGACGAACTCGGTGCAGTGTTGATTCGCGCTGAAGGTGGTGAAGTAGCATTGTATTCATCATCGATGACATGTGCATTCACTGTTGCAGCAAAGGAGGAGAACTCAGAGTCTTCAAGAGACGGAGTTCGTCGCAGCACAGTCCTTCTTGGAGGTGTTGAGTCAAACTTGAAGCTTTCAGAGAAGCCATCCTCTTGAAGATCATCTTCAGAACACATAAGCGTCAGCCCTTTCCATGTACGCCGACAGGTTTCATGGGCAACAAAGGCATTCTTGGTGGCAAGGTTGTGAATCCTGTTTACATCCACCAAGAGGCTTTGCATTTGGCGCTTCAGCCAATCATGATGCTTATCCTGTTTGTGATGAAGGGCAACCAGAAGCTCTCGGTCATTGAGAACACGGGATCGCTTCTTGGGCCATTGTGCAATGGTGCTTTCAGTGGCTTCAATGAGGGCACGATGAGGTGCACGGGTAGTACCAGCCAGAGGATAAACACGAGTGACTGTTGGGTCACCTTCAATGTGTTGAGAGAAACTTTGCTTATCAGCATTCTGAAGACTAAGGGGCTCCTTGGCAGGCTCTGGATAGATGGCTTCAACTGACATATCGACGTCAAGAAAAAAGATCCGATGATTACGAGCAGAGGGCTGATAGGTGACATCTGAGTGTAGTTTGATTAGCCGCATAATCCATGGAGCGTAAAACTTCAAGCCAAAGAGATCAGATCCTGATGCATCAAGTTGGCAGATGAAGAAGTCTTGTGCATTGAAGCATTTGTCGTGAAGAATATGGAAGACCAAAGTCTTCATTGCACCTTCCAGCTTTGCATGTGGAGAATGTCCTTTGATGGGCCAGAGAGTTTGCCTTATAATGTGATAGATAGTGCGTGGCAGATACTCAAGGTCTTCAACAAAGAACTCCTTAGGATATGCAGGATCTGGAGGCAAAGGCTTCATCATGCTAAGCATCTGACTCATGTTTGGTTCAGGCTTGTGAAAAATGCTCTCCATAGCTGCACTGTGAAGCTAACAATCAGGTTCATAAAGATCTCCTGGAGTGGGCAGACCAGTGAGCTCAATGATATCAAAGGCTTTGGCTTCGTGATGAACATTGCCTGTCATCCACTCAAGGACCCAAGTCTTCGGATCTCTGTTGTAGCCACGAATATAAGGAGTGGCATAGAATTGGAGCAGCAATTCTTCATTCCAGTGGTCCTTGTCAGTGATGAACGGCAACAATCCAGACTCTCTGAAGCAATCCAGAGCTTCTTCCAAATAAGGTAGACCAGTTATGGCTTCAGTGTCAAGACGCATATGTGGGAAAATGCGACCTTGATTGTACAGAATGCATGAGTAATAACTGCGCTGCTGATAGCTCTAGAACCGATCAGAAGATATTCTTGCCTTGGTGTAGGGGTTCTTGGCGCTATTAAAGAAGGTGTTGTGTGCCTTGAAGCCATTGATATTAAAAGATCCGGGTGCAGATGCAGTACCTGGAAACCTGGGCAACCTTGGCATTGGCTTCTAAACCTGAGGCCTGTGCTCAACGTGATAGTCAAACTAAGGACCAGCAACAGGCGGAGGAGTCAGGAAAGGCCATTTGACAGTGATAAGTTGGCCATAGTTGAATGCTTGCTCGATAGTGTGTGGCCTTGGTGGCGGAACAGGAGCAATGGCATCAACAGAGGCGTCAGGCTGCATATCTATTGCAGGTGCATCATTGGCTTCATTGGCCTCTGGCACAGTGTTAGGTGCAGGCTCCACAGTGTCTTCAGCCATGACCACGTCATTGGCTTCAGTGGTGTTAGTGGTGGCAGCCTCACGATTCTCAACCTCCACTTCAGAAGCTGGAGGGTCGGTCACGTTCTCCTCGAGAACAACATCTTGGTGAGATGGGGGTGTAGCAACTCTTGGGGCTTCTTCTTCATCGGCTGATGCAGCCGGAACATCTTCAGCCATTTTGGCTTCGGATTCAGACACGTGCATTGTGGGAGTGACTTGGGGCCTTGATCCTTTGTGAAGCCTGCGTAATACGGGCGACGCTTGTGGAGATGGAGTGTGCTGGGCCTCATAGTCATCATCATCTTGCACTGTTGGGGTAGCTTGCGGTTGGGGAGAGCTTGGAGTGTCTTGTCTCTGTGGGTGATCAGCCCACGATGCATCCTGAGTAGTTGGCGTCAGAGGACGACCAATGCTAATGAGTTCGCTGTGCGTGAGCACAGGCGATGATACCAGTTGGTGTTCGATCTGAGGAAGGACTTCATCATCTTCAACATTGTCATGGTGACCAATGTCTTCAGCAGCGGTGAGGTCAACTGCTGGAATGTCTTCAGCTTCAGGAGCCTCTGTGGAAGCAGGCTCATGAACTACTATCCGTCGTTCTTGATGCGAGGAATCAGGGCGAGCAACAGAGATGGGTTCTACAACAAGGGGCTCTGTGGGAGCAGCCCGATCTTTCTTGGTTTTGCGCTTCTTCTTGGAGGGAGCGACATCAGAAGCGTCGGGATTTTTCCTCTTTCTGGCTTCAGCCTCGGCAGCCCTTGTCTTCTTCAGGTCTGAAGTGGTGGAAGTGACCTTTGGCTTCGAGCCAGACATGCTGCTTGGGAAGACAATGCGGGGTTCTTCCTGCCTTGAAGGTGCAGATTGGTCTGTTGATGGCTTCTTCTTCTTTGCAGCCATTCTTGGGTCAATGCCAGGACGACCAAGAGCCTTGCGCTTCTCAGCCTCATTGTAGGCTTGCACACACTTGTCAGCCAGGCTCTTCATGCGCTCACAAGAACCTTTAGCTTCTTCACGCTTTTTGAGAAAGGCTTCCTTGAGCTCGTGCAGCATAATCTTGAAGTTTTTCACATCTTGCATGCTGAGCTTGGTCATGTGCTTCTTGAACTGAGCTTTCTCATAGTCGATCTTTTGCTTCAGTTCAACGATGCGCTGAGCTAGAGCTAGCTCAGAAGCAATGGCGCCAGTGAAGGCGACACTGATGCCAATTGGAAGTTGCAGATCTTCAAAGCTGAGGTTGGGCGTGTCAAACCACTCATCAATGAAGTTGTGGAGGATTGCCACGTCAAAGAGAGGCAAATCATTGAAGATTTCTGCTTCTTCCTTGCTCTTAATCAGTTGCTCAAGAGCGTCATCTGCAAGATCTTCATCGCTGGATAGATCAATGGCGTCATTGCACAGAATAGGAATAGCAGTCAGTGCCTGATTAGTATTCTTTCTCATCTCAGTCTTCTTGGAGATACGTGATAGATCTTCAGAATGCATACTGTCTTCAGGAGGTGCAGTAGCCAGTGGCTTTGCCCGTAAGATTTTTGGTGCTGAGGCAGACTTTGAAGCTTTAGGCTTCTTCAGCTTCGTTGGCTTCGGTGGTGCAGGTGCTTCATCAGATTCAGCAGCATCTACAGGTTGATCCACGACTGCCCCTTGAACCATAATATGAGTGATGAGACCTTCTAGGTTGTAGAAGGGCCCAACCAGATTGGGTTTAGCTTCTCGTGTGCCATCAACACGTGGCGCAGAGGGGCCTGGGTTGAAGTCTAATCCCAATGACTTCTTGTTTTCCTTGGTAGAGTTCTGTGCAAACTGATAGTTGCGCTTGAAGAGATTGTCTTCGCGACACCATAACAGAGAGGATGGGTCGGCATTAGCAGGCTGAGGTCAACGAAGCATGCAGGGGTAAAAGCCTTGAGCAATAGCTTCGAACTATGATTTGGGCTGAAGACCTTTGTATATGATATCTCCCCATGGGCCCTTGATGGCACTCTTCTCAGCATATTCGTCGGTGACGAATCTGTACTTGAACCATTCCTCTGCCCAGTGTCTTCGAATCCATTGGATTCGTTTCTTGCGTTCTCCATAGGTTTCTTCTGGATCTGACTTGTATAGCTCATAGAGATCTGGTGGCAGGTCCTTAGCAGTGTTTCCACGGTGCTGTCTGCCTCCCTTCCTTGTAGATTTCTCTGTAGCCATGAACTTCAAACTGAATGGCTTCAACACGTTCAAAGGTTTCAAAGGCTTCCGCCTGCGGGTCAAACAGGAACTGGTTTCGGGAGAATTTATATGATGCTGTAAGAATTCTGCAAATGAATCCAGACTATGAGAACCAAGGGATTCTCCCACGGACATGTACCTGTGACAGCATTAAGGTGCGAGGGAAAGGGAAGAGGTCATATGCATTCTCAGAAGATTTTGAAGATAAATCAGTTTAGAAGACATTGACCTCATAGTGCGAAGACATTCACTCATAGATAGAGAGTTGGTTCCAGATTTGTACGAACCCATGGATCAGTACAAGTGAGGAATCTAACTACTTTGTGAAGCATAAGTGAACATACTAGGCATATTATGAGATGCAGTATGAAATAGATCCAACTTGTGTGAATAGAAACTTCTTGTGGTAGAAAGTGATGAATCTATAGGATCAAAGGGGCCATAAAAAGGAAGTTTTATTTACCACACGAAGAACTGCTAGACGTAGTGGGAGAGGAGGCCGAGCAGTTCGATCGTCCATGCCCTGACTTGGCGACGGAGGACACCTACGACGACAGCAGAGAAGGCGATGTCCGCGGCCGGCGTGAAGACGGCGTCGGTGAGGTCGCGATAGCTAAGCGCTTCGTCGCCGGCGTCGTCGAGGGCTAGCGGTGGCGCTAGGGTTTGTGCGAGAGTGGAAGAAAGGATAATGACTATGGTGAGGCGTGTATTTATAGGGACAGGGACGGCATAGTGTTATTACACAGGTGCCCCTGGCGATTCACATCTGAAGGGCACGTGGCTATCATGCAACATATCGGAGGTTGTTCCACGTTCCCACGCATGCCTGGATTGTCGGGTGGTCATTCCCACTTCTCCGGGTTTCAGGTGAAAGGATTTAGCATTGAAAACAGACTTAATGTTTGTCTCTGTATCTTCTGCTGACAAGGACGCAGAGAAGATATTCGACAGTTTCAATAGAATGCATATGATTTGGAGAGATAGAGTCTGAGATAGAAAGCATAGAGAGGTTAGGGTCCGATCACATTCACTTAGTTCAAAAGATTCAACAAGAAGAGATAGCTATAAGTGAATGCTGTAAAGGACAAAACACTAGTATATATATATAGGATAGGGCTATTCTGTTACTAGTAACAGAATATTATTCTGTTACCCTCTCGCCCTATATACAGCCCGTTCCTGTTTCCCAAAAAAGAGACATCTCCGGTGTGGCCGCCCCGCCTCCACCTCCTCTTCCTGGCTTCGGCCGTCGCCTTGCGCCCCACCTTCTCCCCTGGCTCCGGCCGCCGCCCCGTGTCCCACCTTCTACCCCCGACTCCGGCTGTCCCCCACGCCTCACCTTCTCCCTCGGCTCCGGCCGTCGCCCCATGCCCCACCTTCTCCCCCGGCTCCGGTCTCCGCCCAATCCCCCACCATCTCGTGCCCCTGGCCGCACCCCATCCACCATCCCCATCGCCGGCCGGCCCCATCCGCAGCGCGCCTGCCGTCCCCATCCCCAGCGCACCAACCCCTAGGTCGCCACCTGCCTCACCGCGACGCCGCCCACTGCCCTTCCTCCTGGCTTCTCCCAGCCATGTCGAGCGCCGCCTCCCTGCTCCAAGCTCGCTGCAGACTACATAGAGCCGCCAGCCCCCGCCGCCTCCCGTGCTAGTACAACGCCGCCCCTGTACAAGGTTCAAAGAACTTACAGTGAGAAGGAAGGGAGATGCTAAGGTCCGGCAGCTTCCTCGTTGCCATCCTGGCACAGTGTGTGTTCCTTGTTCATCCGCTGCCATTCATTTTACTAACTAGCAGCAGTATAACCTCTGACTGCACATTTTTTCATATTAGTTCTGAAATTTCTAGAGCTTCAGTCTAACTATGTTGCTTGCGATTATCCGTACGCAGAAAATCACACTGAAGATTGTTTTGTTCTCCGAACCTAAATGCATTTGTTGCTTCTACAAACATGACAGGCCCCTCAAGACAACCTCTGGTTCGGCCTTTGGTCAACGGAGAAAATAAGACTGATGTGGTGCTCCTGTTGGTTGTACTCTGGAGAAGAGTTAACAGAAAGTTGCAGCAAAGAACAAAAAAGAAGAAAAAATATAGTGTCGGGGATATACCCCGCAGTATGACCTGGCCAGATGTATAACCCGGTCGGACTTGGCGACTCACTAATGACCTGCCCTGACTGGACGACTCACTAAGTGACCCGCCCGAGCCTGGCGACTTATGGGTGACCTGGCAAGCAGATCAAAGGAGCGACAAGACCCGGGGGCCCAAGAGGCTCAAGGCCCAGAAGGCCGTCTACGTTATGGTAGGCCGGCTTAAGAGGAAAGGCGTGAGGAATATCTCCTTTACGAGGAAGCAAGACCCGGACTTGTAATCAACTTGTAAGAGAAGATAGACTAATCCTAGTCCTACTAGGACTCCACATGTAACCCGCCCCTCTAACTTATATAAGGAGGGGCAGGGCTCCCCAAAGAGGAGAGGGAAGAAGAAAACAATCTCTAGGGCTAGACACAAAGAGCCGGCTTACCGGCGACTCTCTCATGAGTATAATGAGATCTAACCACAAACCGCATGTAGGGTTATTACCGGATGATGTTTCCCGGGGCCCGAAGCTGTCTAAATCCTTGTCTTGCGTGTTGCGTCTCTCGATTCCGCTCAACCCCTTCAAGCTACCACATAGATGCGTTGGCCTCGCGACTAAGTCCTCACGCTAAGGACATCTGCCGTGACAATTCCACGACAGTTGGCGCCCACCGTGGGGCCTGCGCACGGTGGTGTTGAGTTTTTGAAGGGATCTCTTCAGGGATCGAGAAGCTTGCGATTTCGTTGGGAGGAAAAGCCGACAAGATCATTGTTTTTGGATCCAGCATGTGCAAGACTGAGATCAAAGAAATTAGGGTTGCATCTTATGCACCACCGCAAGTCGCCATCTCGAGGCCTACAAGAATTTCTGCTGTAAGTTCCGAGATGTACAGTAGTCGTGTCCGACTGCTATTGTTTCTGAGATATACTGGATCAAGTTTCGAGCCGGCCGGTCGTGGCGCACTGGAAAACACGGGCTTCCTAGTAATATTTTCGGTGGCCTTGGACAGCCGGCCGACGGCGATTGCTGCGGTACTTATCCAAACGTAAACAGCATGCACTAGTGCCAAAATCTCAACCTATGTCAGGGTCAATCACATGGTGTGCTAATACTACAATACGAGAAAGAGAAAGAAAGCCAGGATTTCTGTGGATATACGAACCGAGGAGACAATCATCATTACATAAAAGGAAATATGACTATACACAGAAAGGAACTACGTTCTGAAGCAAGAAACCTAATTGGTCAAAACAATGATTGGTCAAAACTCTACGACTCGGAAAAAGGACTCGGCTGCAGTTCGCAAGTGCCTTTGAGCTACAGTCGGATCGTCCTGCCATTGCCGTGGCTCGCCATGTCGCCAGCTTTCCGTCGCCGAGGAGCTGCCAGGCGAAACTCTCGCATTGAACCGCCGCCGCGCTTGCCTCCGCCTCTGTCATGTCCCGGCTCTGTCCGGTTTGCCGCGCCATTTCCTCTGTCGTCAAGAGCTACCCCCTGACCACCTTCGACTCGGCCTCTTCTGCCGAGAGCCGCCGCCCGGTCTTGAACCATTGCCCAGTCGGCCTGATCGAGTCTCTGCCTGTTGACACGCCTCCTGCTGCTGTCACCATCGTGATCTGTTTCTTCGCCTGCTGCTACTGCCGCCGTGAGACGAGCGCCTGATGTCCGAGCTGTGCCCTGAGTCGCCCCGGTCAAGCGGCCTAGTTGTCCACCCCCGAGCCGCCACGCCTGATCCACTACATCGCCAGCAGTTCCTATTCGACTCCGAGTCGGACGCCGCTTCCATCGCCTCGCGGTGACTCCTTTTGTCAGCCGCCCCCATTGCCGCTCGCCTAGTCCTACGTTGGCCAGACCGCCTTACGGGTGTCCTCTGCTCTGGCCCCCGCGGCCCTCAGGCCTGCACCCCGTTGCCACTCCGCTCCGCGATGCTAACTCGCCGGCTGCTGTACCTATCACCGGATCTGCCCGTTCACGGGTTCCGACCCGCTACGCTGGATCTACCTGCTGCATTTAACCCGCCGTCGTCAGGGGAATGCCGGGTGAGCCGCCGTGATGTTCACTTCCGAGCCACCCGCTTGCGCTGACTTGAAACTGCGGTCTTTATCTAAAACTGCCTACTGTTGCTACAAGACGAGCGCCCGTCATCCGAACCGCGCCCTGAGCCAGGCGGTCTCGCCTTTCGCGCCCTAAGCCGCCGGACCTCAAACAACTACATCGTCGGCTTACCTCGCTACCATGCCTTCGCCCTCGCCGCCGTTGCAACCAGGCCAAGTCGTGTCGAGCCGTCTCATCTTCAGCTTGCTTGCGGTCTACTTCAGTGATGCTCCACCTTCGCCAAGTCATTTCCATGGCTGTTTTCAGAGCCGCCGTGACCAAGTCAAAGGTCAACAGTGGTGGAGATTGCAACGAACAGGTCTCCGAGCAAGGGAGCATATTTTGGCTATTCAAAAGGCCACTGAATCGCTGAATCCAACATCCCCTAGCGCTATGGTGTCAGTAGCACAATGTTTTGCATTGCTACTAACTTGGAGGTGTGAGAGTTGTCGGGGCCGCGAGCCGCCTTTAACGTGTTGGGCCGCTGGGAGTTGCCGGTCTGCCTAAACCGTCGGGACTATTTTGAGTCGTTGGTCTGCCTGAGCCGCCTCTGTCGCGATTGAAGGGATCATCCGTCATCCAAACAAACAGGTGATATTCATCTAAAGATTATTTTTTCTTAACACATTGTTTTTATCAAAGAACAAATACTTGGTCTATGATATTTTTTTTCACAGGACCATTGTTCCTTACAAAAAGGTGTTGCGAAAGGGGCGTGAGCAAATATTATTTTTGCACTAGCGCTAATTCTGCGCAGGTTGCCACCCCCGCTACATCAACACAACGCGGTTGACTCGCCCGTCCACGTGGCTTACCACGCCTGCGATTGACTCGCTCGTCCGCACCGGCTTGCAACGTTGTGACCGGCTCATCTCTCTGCTCCCACGGCCGACTCACCCGTGATTGATTTCAACTTCAACATGGTGATCATCAACTCCGCGGTAGATAATTACTGGCCTAACATATCAGGTGAAATCCATCCAGTATATTTTTTATTATATATTGCTTTCTTTAAAAGAGCAATTACTCTGGCTTGCAAGTTCTACAGTGCAAGACAAGTTATATCACTGAGATGTTGAATAACTCATACCGGTTTATATCACGGTCAATATGGAGAATCTCAAAGCCAACTCCTCGAGTCGCCTTGAGACTCGGGGGCTATGATGACATGACTCAGTAAATGATTGTCTGTTTCAATGAATTCAAGAACTCCGGTCATTGAAGGGAATATAACCCGGCCCTGGAGGCTACTTCTTTATTGGCGAATATTTAAAGGCCGTCATAAAATTTCCGGCTCAAAATGAAGATTCCGGTTTAAAATACAGCTCAAGAGACATCTCTCTCCCGCAAAGCTTTGAAGCTCTCAAAACCGGTTCAACATCCAGCTCAAGGTAAATTTGTCCCTTACAAAGCTTTGAGGTTCTCAATATCCGGCTTAAGAATTTCCGGTTCAAAAAGAATTAATCTCTTGCAAGTTCGAATTCTCAGACAAATTAATGGTTACCAAAGAGAACTTGCTGCCATGATGCACGGTTCAAAACATGGGTATCCTGCCTTACGGCTTATCATATTATGGTCACTTGGGGGCTTCCTGCTCATGGGGCATAGCTATCAGTACCCTCTTGATCGGCGCAATGCCAAAACTTATATGGTCACTTGGGGGCTTCCTGTTCAAACATAGGTCGTATTCGAACCAAAGAGAACATAGCTGTCGAAACCCTTTTGATTGGCGTACTGCCAAACCCACTAGGGGGCTTCTTGATCGTATCCGAATCATAGCTCAACCCCTTTGGGTCCGACGTGGATCATATTCGAATCAGCATCGTTAAACAACTCTCAAGGTATTTGGGGGCTTCCTGTTCAAACATAGGTCATATTCGAACCAAAGAGAACATAGCTGTCGATACCCTCTTGATCGGCATCGCCAAAGCCACTGGGGGCTATATGATCGTATTCGAATCTTAGCTTAACCCCTTTGGAACGGTTTACTGATCGTATCCGAATCAGAAGCCTCAAAAAGTTTTATTCTGTCTCTGGTAAAGTTTATTGCAGCCACAATTATTTAACTTGAGACCTTTTTGGGATTATATCTCAAATATATATAAGTGTTTTATGCTTAACCTGGCTTGACTTTTGACTATAAGTCGCCATTTTATGACAATCATCATCTATGTGGAAGCATTGGCTTCTAAGGATTGGGTTATCACCCTTACTGCACAGGTTATGTAAGCCGGCAGTACAAATTCAATATCATAGTGGTTATATGTGAGATATTATGACCCGCCCTGGTTTTGACGCTAAGTCGCCAGGGCATATGTTGTTTAAACTTTCTGCAGGATTTGCAAAAATATGACAAATAAATGATTAAGTTCAAAGCTCATTACCAAAGTTGATGCTTCAAAATGATTATCCGTTCTAGATTTTTCTCAAAAGGCTATAAGCCGCCGGGTCATAAAAATTCCGGTTTACAATGAAGGCGTATTAAATCGCCATCGGCCAAGAGCCGCCGGGTACTCCGGATTTACTTGCCAATAGATAAGGTATTTGAAATCTTTAAATAGCCAAACTTGGCTGGATTTTCGTTATGATATTGAATGATTGAGGTTTTCAAACTGGGTTATTCAAATCTTTAATAGCCAACATGGCTGGATTTTCATGATGATATTGAATGATTGAGGTTTTCATACCAGATTATATTATTCAAATCTTGAATAGCCAACATGGCTGGATTTTCATGATGATATTGAATGATTGAGGTTTTCATACCAGATTATATTATTCAAATCTTGAATAGCCAACATGGCTGGATTTCTATTATGATTATCAATAACCAGTATTATGATTGAGGTTTTCAAAGTCGCTTTAGCGCAATAGCTATTATCTTTATCAATGGGCATGATTTATTTTACAATGGAGGAAATAGTCCCGAGTCGCTGCAGGCTTACGACCCGGCACTTGGGGGCTACATTATTCAAGTTGAGGTTACATCAAATATGCAAGTCTCATGTTGCTGCAAGCATGCACCATGACACTTGGGGGCTAATGCAAAGACAATTTTACTAGTCTTATTGAAGACCCAACTCATCACATTCTAAATGAGCCGGCCCTTGGGGGCTACACGTTACTGCTCAAATTTACATCATCATATTTACAAAGTCCCTGCTCATTATTACATAATGACCCGACACTTGGGGGCTAATGCATATTGCTCTTTGCTTAAGACAATTCTAGGATGACCCGGCTACACTACTATGACTATAGCCGACTCATGGGGGCTACACAACTGGATTTCATTTAAAGCCATGGTGATAAGTCCCGGCTTATTCATGCTGATTAAACCGGCCTTGGGGGCTACAGGTATTATGGATATAAGGGAGAAATATCTTCAAATTTTTAGTTTGAGTAAATCAGATTGACCCGGTGTCTGCAAAAATCATAAACCGGCGTCGGCGACAATTATGACTCGGCATCATCTATTTATAACCCGGCAATTTTGGTAATCATAAACCAGCAAGTTTTATATCTCAAGTCGGCTGAATATAAGTTGAATATTTGAAGACCAATATTTTTGTCAAGTCAGAGCATTGAAGGCCGACTCAAATGGATGCTTTATTTACAATATTTCTTCTACAAGCAAATTGACTACAAAGTTGGTCCATTGACCCGGATTTTCCAGAAGGAGGAGATGACAAGGACTTAAGGATGATCAAGTGCCGGCTTACAAGAATATTTAACCCGGAGTGCAACCTGTCAATTTGTTCTTGTGTTTATGTTGCAGATCAGTTTAACATGGATAAATCCAAATTAAACTTGGGGGCTAATGTCGGGGATATACCCCGCGGTATGACCCGGCCAGATGTATAACCCGACCGGACTTGGCGACTCACTAATGACCCGCCCTGACTGGACGACTCACTAAGTGACCCGCCCGAGCCTAGCGACTTATGGGTGACCTGGCAAGCGGATCAAAGGAGCGACAAGACCCGGGGGCCCAAGAGGCTCAAGGCCCAGAAGGCCGGCTACATTATGGTAGGCCGGCTTAAGAGGAAAGGCGTGAGGAATATCTCCTTTACGAGGAAGCAAGACCCGGACTTGTAATCAACTTGTAAGAGAAGATAGACTAATCCTAGTCCTACTAGGACTCCACATGTAACCCGCCCCTCTAACTTATATAAGGAGGGGCAGGGCTCCCCAAAGAGGAGAGGGAAGAAGAAAACAATCTCTAGGGCTAGACACAAAGAGCCGGCTTATCGGCGACTCTCTCATGAGTATAATGAGATCTAACCACAAACAACATGTAGGGTTATTACCGGATGATGTTTCCCGGGGCCCGAAGCTGTCTAAATCCTTGTCTTGCGTGTTGCGTCTCTCGATTCCGCTCAACCCCTTCAAGCTACCACATAGATGCGTTGGCCTCGCGACTAAGTCCTCATGCTAAGGACATCTGCCGTGACAATTTCCACGACATATAGGGTTGCAGTTTAAGGAAGTTGGGACTTAAAAGTTCAAATTGTGCTAATTGTCGCCGAGCCTCGGGTCGATTCATTCCTAAGCTATGTCTTCAGTCAGCAGCGGAGATGCCTGCGGGTACATCGATAGGAGCAGGAGGCCCATCAAAGTTTGTTAACGAGCAGATAGGAACAACAAGTTAGGTCCGTGCATATCATCATTCTGAGAGTCTGACAGATTTGTGTTGATTGAATCCACGGTGGCAGTAGAACATTAAGTACCATGGAGTTTATAGTCATTGTGAGCAGGATGCATCGAATACAACAGGTTTCATCTCGCTTGCTATTCTGCTCTACTAAAATCTTATTAACCTACTGATTTGCTATATTATAAGTTCTCATTATTCAGTTATTCTTCCAGATGAAGTGAAGCGACCTCCCCGGAGAGAAGGCGATCGCTGTGCAGCGACGCATCTTGCCGTCGTTGCCGCTTGCGTAGTTCTCTGAATGGATGGATGGATGGGTACCGTTCTCTGAATGTGAAGGTGTCCACTAAGATTCTCAACAAATACGTACATACATACAGCCCACTAGCAACATATTTATGTGCGTACGTACTTTGCAAGATGGATGGACAGGAACAGTATAGTCTTTATACAATATAACTAAGGACGTTGTAGTACTTAATTAGTTAAGCTTCTTTTAGCGGAGAATATACTGGTCACCACACAGTAGTATCAACTATAACCAGGTCACACACACAGCTAGTGATCTATGTGGTTGTTCTAGTGAATTGACATACTATTGTAATTTGCACAAACATACTAAACTAAATGTGATTGAATGTTTTTCAAGGATTGATGAACTTTCCCGTTGAGTCCTTATTAACTGAACTCTTTTTTGTATAATTAGAACATACAAGTGTTCTAAGAACTTTATATCGTGAAATCTGGAATTTATTATAATGCAAACTATATTTTGTGAATTGCAACCTTTTGGTTTGCAAAAAATATTGTGTGTTTGCAGTTGTACTGCAATTACCTTACATGTATGAACTGCAGGTATTTTGTGAAAATGGAGGAATTTATTACATATTTATAGCTTTGCGTATGGAACCTGGAAGTTTAAGATTGGCAATAGATTCAGTTCTTGCAGTACAAACGTCCTAGAGTTCAGTGACATCTCCAATTGATATAGTTTTGTTGAATCTCCAGTCGACTGTTGCTCAGCTTCCTCGCAATTTACTCAATCTCGTTTTGCTCCAAAGCATGCTTCAGTTCAACAAAAAGCTCTAGAAAAGTTCAGAGTTCACAGGAGTCACTTCAGGTTGGCTCTTTTTTATTCGCCAGTTTGGGATAAAGCCGGGAGAGGTAAGCAGGTCACTAGGAAAAATATTGATCAGTACGAGTTAAAAATGGCAATCAGTTTGGAATAAAAAGAAATTGTCAGTTTGAATTAAAAAGGAAACACACATAGAAATTCAAGTATACAAATTTGGTGCCAATAAAGTTCGCATCAGTTCGAGAGGCACGGAAAAGAAATTTTGGTGCCAATAAAGTTTGAGGAAAAAAACTACGCGCGATGAAGCACCGGCGCGCGTGGTCTGCCGCCACCAAGCACCGGCGTGCGACCCCGACACCGCCTCCCTCCATGAAGCACCGACGCGCGATCCCGTCACCTACCTCTGGTACGCCGCCGTGCCTCCCCTGGGACCTAGGCTGCCCCCGACAAGTCGCAAAATGAGAGAAGTTCAGAACAACGTTGTCAAAAAAATGTTAAGTTAAAAAAAGGAAACAAAACAAACACATTTCTTTTTGAATAAAATATCATTCAGTTCGATGATACAAACCATACAAGTACAGGGGTGACGATACAGTAAACCGTTGAAAACTTATGAGAAAAATATTACCAAAAAACAGAGCAAAGTCTAGTTAGTGAAAACACGCTTAGTACAAACCCATGAAAGCATCAGTACAAGCACCCTTTTTCGGAACCATTCAAAATTACTCTACAAAAAATAGCTCAGTACAAACACACATATATATCAGTATGACTACTCTGTTTTTCACACGAGAAAGCAGCAGGATCCGTCATGCCGTATTCAAAATTACTCTTAAATGGTTGCGAAGTAGAGAAAATGTTCAACATGACTAAGTTTCGCATTTTCGATAGCTATCCAACGGTATATTATTTGCCATATTTCGACAAACTTTTTAAAAAAATCGCGTTCAAAATCAAATTTGACCGTATTCGAATTCGTTTTTAAACCGTAAGGAATTAGAAAAACATTTCTATACGAAAAAGTTGCGCATTTTACATAGCTTTCCAACGCCGTATCATTTGCGTCAATTTGACAAACCATTTGCAAAAAATCGCGAAAATACGTTTCGCCCAGAATTTAACCGTTTTTCAAATTACTTTTAAATTATATAGAATTATAAAAAACAATACATATATGGAAGATGCGGATTTTCACCAGCTTTCCAACGCCATCTTATTTGCTCAATTCCGACAAACCGTTTGAAAATTGAGTCCAAAATACGATTCACGTTTTCGGTTTTGAAAAAAATGGGTTTTTCAAAACTGCTCTTAAACCATAATGATTTTGTAAAAACGTTCAATATACTTGAAATATGGTTGTCAAGAGCTTTCCAACGATATATTACACGCCACATTCCGACAAAAAAATTACAAAAAGTTTTTGAACTAAAGAAGACGATCTGTTAAACACAACTGAAAGCATCAGTTCAACCGCTTCGAAAACATAAGTACAACCACCTAAAATCGTCAATTCAAAAAGGGTAACAAAATAATATTCTGTTACGCGTAACAGAATAGCCCAGATGTATATATATATATATATGAGCAAGACAATCAAATCAACATAGTGAAGATAATCATGAAGACAAGTTGAGATTGAAGCCAAACCAAATGTGAAGACATACCAAACGTAACGCCATGAGTAAAACACTTCAAACAGAAAAATTGGGTGGTGGCGTTACCCACCGTATAGGAAGTATTAGACCTAGACACGGCGCACAATTGTCATGGCGCACCGAAGTCAAATTCCACATTAATGTATTCACACTTAGAATGTAAGTCTTCATTGATTGAAGATATACTTTACTTCGTGTATTGCACATCTAAGTCATCAATATGCATAAGTGTTAGGATGTGTGCCTGATCACAGGACATTTGAGGATTCCAAGATATTTAGCTCACACCGTAACTTGCAAAACCTCTTCTCATCCAAGGGCTTGGTGAAGATATCTGCCAATTGCTCTTCAGTGTTGACGTGTATGATATCAATATCTTCCTTCACAACATGATCTCTGAGAAAGTGATGACGAATTTCAATGTGCTTTGTCTTCGAGTGCTGAACTGGGTTGTTGGCAATCTTGATGGCACTTTCGTTGTCGCAGTAGAGTGGTACTTGCTTCAGGTGAATGCCATAGTCTTTGAGTGTTTGCTTCATCCATAGAAGCTGAGCGCAGCAAGATCCAGCAGCAATGTATTCAGATTCAGCAGTGGAGAGAGATACACAGTTCTGCTTCTTTGAAGACCAACATACAAGTGATCGTTCCAGAAAATGACATGTGCCTGATGTAGACTTGCGATCCACCTTGTCACCAGCATAATCAGCATCCGAGAATCCAACGAGATCAAACTCTGAGCCCTTTGGATACCATAATCCTAATGTTGGGGTGTAAGCCAAATATCGAAGAATTCGCTTCACAGCTAAGTGATGCGATTCCTTTGGTGCCGCTTGGAATCGAGCAAGTGGATTATGAAAGCTTACATCAAGGTTAGGACTGATAGGGCAAGTGGCAAGCGATTCAGGAACAAAATACATAATAAGACCATTTGGGCATTTGATCTTGCGCCCTACAAGATGTTTAAGGTCCCCAGCAATGGCTTCAGACGATTTTGGTTTTCGGCTGGAGACCTTTCCCTGCAAAAGAGAGTTAAGCTTTCTTAGCCACCCACATCTTCAAGGGTGGCTTCAAAGCAATGAGTCTAAGTGCAGCATCTGAGAACTTTGGCTTTGGAGCCCTAGCAAAAAGTCTTGCAGGTGGACAATAGTACTCATAAGGATAAGCAGAATAGTTTTTGGTCTTATGAACATGGCGGTTTGATGAAACGCGCTCATATTCATAGGCCTGAGTAAGGTTTCCCTGCAAAACATTTGCGTTAGTGCGACTCAGGTGAGTCCTCTGTCTATATGAAGCCTTTGGGCCGTATGAAGCCTGTGGTCTGGGTTTTGTCTTCTTCACTTATGGTGTCATGACGACATTCACAGGAAGATTCTCCAAACACCTTTTCGGCACCCAGACTTTCTTCATAGGTGGCCCATTCCTGCAGTTACTACCAATATACCTGGCAAACACTTCACCATTCTGATTCTTAAACAGTTTATAGTTTGCATCAAAGGATTCATCAATAACAATGGGATTAGCACAAGTGAAGCCAGATAGGGTGGATGGATCCGCTGAAGGTTCCTTTGTAGCAACCCATGTGGTTTTGGGGTACTGCTCAGGTTTCCAGTAAGAGCCATCAGCATTCATTTTCCTTTCGAGCCCAACACCCTCTTTCCTAGGGTTTCGGTTCAGGATCTGCCTTTTGAGGACATCACATAGTGTCTGATGCCCTTTGAGACTTTTGTACATCCCTGTTTCAAGCAATGTCTTCAACCTAGCATTCTCATCAGCAATAGCAGTGGTATCCTCAGCAGAGGGGTTAGTTACCACATCAACAGTTGAAGATATTGCAATAGTAGAAGCAGTAGAACACCCAGCAACAGAAGTAGCGTTGTCACGCTCGATGCATTTAAGACATGGTGGTTCAAATCCTTCCTTAGCTGAACTGATCTATTCGGTGCGAAGTGACTCGTTTTCCTTTTGAAGATCTTCATGAGCCGCTCTCAATTTCTCAAGATCTTGCTTCCTTTGAAGATAATCATAGGAAAGCTTTTCATGAGTTGTTGAGAGCGTTTCATGATGACTTTCAAGTTCCTCATACTTAACGTGAAGATTTTTTATGTCTTCAATTAAGGACTGAGATCAAGTCATTTCAGCGTCTAACAGATCATCGCTTTTGTCTAACAGTTTTTGAATATGTTCCATAGCTTTTTGTTGTTCGGTTGCAATTTTAGCAAGTCTTTTGTAGTTGGGTTTGGAACGACAATCAGAGTCATCTTCACTAGATGTTTGATAGTGAGTAGTGCGTGTGTTTACCTTGGCACCGCGTGCCATGAAGCAGTAGGTAGGAGCGGAGTAGTCCTTGTCATTTGCATCGGTGTCGGTGATTAAGTCATTGTCTTCAGTGTTGAAGATGGACTTGGCAACGTATGCTGTAGCCAGACTCGCAACGCCAGAATCGGACTCCTCCTCAGACTCCACCTCCGCCTCCTTAGAAGCAGACTCCTCCTCTGAATCCATTTCCTTGCCAACAAAAGCACGTGCCTTGCCAGATGATCTCTTCTTGTGTGATGAAGACTTTGAGGAAGACTTGGAAGAAGACTTTGAGTATTTCTTCTTCTTCTTGGCGTCAGAGTCATACTCCTTGCTCTTCTTCTTGTTGTTGTTCTCATTGTCCCACTTCGGACACTCAGAGATGTAGTGGCCAGGTTTCTTGCACTTGTGGCATGTTCTCTTCTTGTAGTCATGAGCAGAAGCTTCATCATTCCTTGAGCTTGACCGTGAAGACTTTCTGAAGCCTTTCTTCTTGGTGAATTTTTGGAACTTCTTCACAAGCATAGCAAGCTCCTTTCCAATGTCTTCAGGATCATCAGAACTGCTGTCAGATTCTTCTTCAGATGAGGAGACAGCTTTTGCCTTCAAGGCACGAGATCGCCCATAGTTGGGACCGTAGATGTCTCTTTTCTAAGAAAGCTGAAACTCGTGTGTGTTGAGCCTCTCAAGTATGTCAGACGGATCGAGTGTCTTGAAGTCAGGACGTTATTGAATCATCAGGGCTAGGGTGTTAAACGAGTTGTCAAGTGATCTCAGGAGTGTCTTGACGACTTCATGCTTGGTGATCTCAGTGGCGCCGAGAGCTTGAAGTTCATTTGTGATGTCAGTGAGTCGATCAAACATGAGCTGGACATTCTCATTGTCATTTCTCTTGAAGCGGTTGAAGAGGTTGCGAAGGACACTGATTCTCTGATCTCTCTGGGTTGAGACGCCTTCATTAACCTTGGAGAGCCAGTCCCAGACTAGCTTAGATGTTTTCAAAGCACTCACGCGGCCATATTGTCCTTTGGTCAGATGACCACAGATGATGTTCTTGGCAGTGGAGTCTAGTTGAACGAACTTCTTGACATCAGCAGCGGTGAGACCTTCACCAGCCTTGGGAACGCCATTCTTGACGACATGCCATAGGTCGACATCAATGGCTTCAAGATGCATGCGCATCTTATTCTTACAGTAGGGATATTCAGTTCCATCGAAGACGGGGCATGCAGCGGAGACTTTAATTATCCCTGCAGTCGACATAGCTAAAACTCCAGGTGGTTAAACCGAATCACACAAAACAAGGGAGTACCTTGCTCTGATACCAATTGAAAGTGCTAGTGATTGACTAGAGGGGGGTGAATAGGCGATTTTTATGAAAGTCTTCAAAACATGGAAGTTTCGAAGACAAACGATAGAAATAAACCTATTACCATGCAGCGGAAGGTAGACTACACTAGGCAAACCATAGTCAAGTATTCAATGAAGTGAAAGCACAATGACTAATAGCAGCTAGGCAGTAAAGATCAGGTAGGAAGATATTGTGAAGCCAATCAGAACAAGCAGTCACTCAGTGAAGACAAAAGATAATGCAATCATACAATGACTTCACAAGGACCAACAGTAAGTAAAGGGAAGGGAAGGATGAAACCAGTGACTCGTTGAAGACAATGATTTGTTGGACCAGTTCTAGTTGCTGTGACAACTGTACGTCTGGTTAGGAAGGCTGAGATTCCACTCAGAAGACCTCGTCTTCACCTTATTCCCCTTGAGCTAAGGACACCCAGTTCTCACCCAATCACTCTGGTAAGTCTTCAAGGTAGACTTCCAAACCTTCACAGACTTTGTTCACCGGCGATCCACAATGACTCTTGGATGCTCAGAACGCGACGCCTAACCGGCTGGAGGATTCACATTCCTCAAGTGTAATAAGTCTTCAGATCACACAAACAAGAAGACTTAAGTGACGCCTAACACTCTTTGGCTCTGGGTGTTTAGGGCTTTATCCTCGCAAGGAATTCTCTCTCAAAGGCTTCGAGGTGGGTTGCTCTTAAAGGACAAAAGCCGTACTCTAACTCTGAGCAGCCAACCGTTTATGGTTGTAGGAGGTGGGCTATTTATATCCCCTTGGCAACCGGACTTGATTTGTCCGAAATGACCCTTGGTCACTAAGGAACTAACACATGTTACAGCGGTCAGATTTCAAGCACACACGGCAACTTTACTTGGACTACAAGCAAAGCTGACTTATCCAACTCTGGACAAGATTTGCTCTCATAGTCTTCACTCGAAGACATAGGATTTTGGTTAAGCATCACTTCAGTCATTCTGACTGGTTCTCTTTGACCCCACTTAACAGTACGGTGGTTCCTATGACTCAACAAAGAAAAACACAGAACGACGAAACTGCTAAGTCTTCGCGCTCCATAGTCTTCACGCGATGTCTTCTCTTATCATAGTCTTCAATGTGAATGTCTTCACATACCACCTCTGACTTCAATGTCTTCATACATTTTTAGGGGTCATCTCTGGTAGGAAAACCGAATCAATGAGGGACTTCTACCTGTGTTATCCTGCAATTCTCACAAACACATTAGTCCCTCAACTAGGTTTGTCGTCAATACTCCAAAACCAACTAGGGGTGGCACTAGATGCACTTACAAAAGCAGTATTAATTTCACAAGATTCAACATCAGTAAGAGGAGCAATCGGAGTACTAAGAAAATCATTATTGTTGGTATTGGAAAACTCACACAATTTAGTATTGTCTTGAGCCATCATGACAAACAATCCAACACACAAGCACACAAGAAGCAAGCAAAAAGAGATGAATGGAAAAGAGGCGAACGGAAAAGAGGGCGAATAAAATGGCAAGGGTGAAGTGGGGGAGAGGAAAACGAGAGGCAAATGGAAAATAATGTAATGCGAGGGATAAGAGTTTGTGATGGGTACTTGGTATGTCTTGACTTGATGCAACCTCCCCGGCAACGGCGCCAGAAATCCTTCTTGCTACCTCTTGAGCATGTGTTGGTTTTCCCTTGAAGAGGAAAGGGTGATGCAACACAGTAGTGTAAGTATTTCCCTCAGTTTTTGAGAACCAAGGTATCAATCTAGTAGGAGGTAACACGCAAGTCACCTAGTACCCGCACAAACAAACAAGAACCTCACAACCAACGTGATAAAGGGGTTGTCAATCCCTTCACGGTCACTTAAGAAAGTGAGATCTGATGGACATAATAAGATAAATATTTTTTTATTTTTATAATATAGATTGCAAAATAAAGATTGCAAAATAAACAACGATAGAAATAGCAAGTTGATAGGAAAATAATATGATGGAAGATAGACCCGAGGGCCATATGTTTTGAAGGAAATATGCCCTAGAGGCAATAATAAAGTTATTATTTATTTCATTATTCTCATGATAAATGTTTATTATTCATGCTAGAATTGTATTAACCGGAAACATAATACATGTGTGAATACATAAACAAACAGAGTGTCACTAGTATGCCTCTACTTGACTAGCTTGTTGATCAAAGATGGTTATGTTTCCTAGCCATTTACATGAGTTGTCATTTGATTAATGGGATCACATCATTAGGAGAATGATGTGATTGAATTGACCCATTCCGTTAGCTTAGCACTCGATCATTTAGTATGTTGATGTTTCTTTCTTCATGACTTATACATGTTCCTATGCCTATGAGATTATGCAACTTCCGTTTACCGGAGGAACACTTTGTGTGCTACCAAACATCACAACGTAACTGGGTGATTATAAAGGTGCTCTACAGGTGTCTCCGAAGGTACTTGTTGGGTTGGCGTATTTCGAGATTAGGATTTGTCACTCTGATTGTCGGAGAGGTATCTCTGGGCCCTCTCAGTAATGCACATCACTTAAGCCATGCAAGCATTGCAACTAATGAGTTAGTTGCGGGATGATGTATTACAGAACGAGTAAAGAGACTTGCTGGTAACGAGATTGAACTAGGTATTGAGATACCGACGATCGAATCTCGGGCAAGTAACATACCGATGACAAAGGGAACAACGTATGTTGTTATGTGGTCTGACCGATAAAGATCTTCATAGAATATGTGGGAGCCAATATGAGTATCCAGTTTCTGCTATTGGTTATTGACCGTAAACGTGTCTCGGTCATGTCTACATAGTTCTCGAACCCGTAGGGTCCGCACGCTTAAAGTTTCGATGACGGTTATATTATGAGTTTATGAGTTTTGATGTATCGAAGGTTGTTCGGAGTCCCGGATGTGATCACGGACATGACGAGGAGTCTCGAAATGGTCAAGACATGAAGATTGATATATTGGAAGCCTATATTTGGATATCGGAAGTGTTCCGGGTGAAATCGGGATTTTACCGGAGTACCGAGGGGTTACCGGAACCCCCCGGGGGCTTAATGGGTCATAGTGGGCCTTTGTGGAGAAGAGGAGAGGCGGCCAGGGCAGGGCCGTGCGCCCCTCTACCTAGTCCGAATAGGACAAGGAGAGGGGGGCGGTGCCCCCCTTTCCTTCCTCTCTCCCTCCTCTTTCCCCCTCCACTCCTAATCCAACAAGGAAAAGGGAGGGAGTCCTACTCCCAGTGGGAATAGGACTCCTCCTGGCGCGCCCCCACCTGGCCGGCCGCACCTCCCCCTTGCTCCTTTATATACGGGGGCAGGGGACACCCTAGAGACACAACAATTGATCATTTGATCTTTTAGCCGTGTGTGGTGTCCCCCTCCACCATAGTCCACCTCGATAATACCGTAGTGGTGCTTAGGCGAAACCCTGCGTCGGTAGAACATCATCATCGTCACCATGCCGTCGTGCTGACGAAACTCTCCCTCAACACTCAATTGGATCGGAGTTCGAGGGACGTCATCGGGCTGAACATGTGATGAACTCGGAGGTGCCGTACGTTCGGTACTTGATCCGTCGGATCGTGAAGACGTATGACTACATCAACCGCATTGTGCTAACGCTTCCGCTTTCGGTCTATGAGGGTACGTGGACAACACTCTCCCCTCTCGTTGCTATGCATCACCATGATCTTGCGTGTGCATAGGATTTTTTTTGAAATTACTACGTTCTCCAACATGTTTCACTAGTGGCTTCTCTCAAGATAGCAAATTCTACAGTGGGTGAACAAATTACCGCCGAGCAATTGATAGAAAAGAGAATAATTATGAGAATATCTAGGCATGATCATGTATAGAGGCATCACGTCCGCGGGAAGTAGACCGAAACGATTCTGCATCCACTACAGGAATCTGGTACTTTGCCATCAGCCATGGCGGACGGTAAAGGCTAGGATGGCGGAAAACAAAGGCCTTTGCCGTCCGCCGCGGACGGCAAACAGCGACGGCAAAGACAGGGTCGGCAAAGGCCTTCTTTGCCATCTATTTTTTGCAGCGGACGACAAAGAGGCCTTTGCCGTCAGTGGCGGACGGCAAAGGGCACGACTCTTTACCATCTGCTGGCAGACGGCAAAGGGCACGGCTCTTTGCCATCTGCTGGCAGATGGCAAAGAGACCAAATAGGCATTAATTCTGTTTCTTCTTATATCAATTCATTTTCACAGAAAATCAAACACAATCAAACACAGACTATATGTATGACCAATATAGCATATCCAACACATATTACCAATACTCATGAACACATATATATCCAACACATATCCATGAACACATATCCAACACATGTTACCAATATATAGTCATGAACACATATATATCCAACACATATCCATGAACACATATCCAACAAATATTACAAGGAATGATCTAAAACTAAATATCTATTTTCCTAAAAACTATCTTATTACTAAGATCTTCTCTGGATCTTCTTCTTTTCTTCCAACCTGCATAACAAAAACACTAAAAGAGAGAGAATGGGTTAGGAGTAGAAATGTAGCATTTCACTTGGTGAAATGCAATGCTGTAGGAGCCAGTACTTGAGATCAAGATAATCTTAGTTAAGATCCTGATTTTCAAAGTGATCTTAATTAGAAAGCCAAATAGAGTAAACCAATACCAAAGAGCCAAAGAAGAGAATCAGCCAAGGACCCAATCAAGAAGCCACCACAATTAGCAGTAAGTTAAATGCCAACACAAAGACCACTATCAGTACTAGCTCCAGGAATTAAGCCAACTAAAAACTAGTGATTAAAGCCAAAGATTAGACTTCATCACCACAATCAGTTTTGTCTAGTGACAATAGGTACATGTCACTGTGCAACGCCAAAAACAAAGCTCCAGGAGGAGATATACATCACAACCAGCCAACCAGACCAAGTCCCAACACATCCAACCACCGGCAGCTTAGAAGAGATAACTATTAAGGAGAGCTACAGAAGACCTCAAGGTATACTTGAGGGATTATGTGCTCAGACAGCCTAGAAGTGCCAGGGCTAGTTCATCACAGCACAGGGATAGTCACATGTAAATTAAGCCTAAGAGAGGGGGCTCAGACCAGCATCACTGCCCAAATCAGATGTAGTATCTGTCTTATCAGTAGAAAACTAGGAAAGTAACAGCCAAAACCAAGTATAGTATCTGTTCATAGGCTATTAGAAAGAGACAAATAGGAATAGCCAAACCAAGTGGTATCTGTTCATATCAGTATTAGAAGTAAAATAACTAAGAACAAGTGAGTATCCATTCATGAGTAAAGTAACTGACCAAA
This sequence comes from Triticum dicoccoides, assembly GCF_002162155.2. Classification (NCBI taxonomy): domain Eukaryota; kingdom Viridiplantae; phylum Streptophyta; class Magnoliopsida; order Poales; family Poaceae; genus Triticum; species Triticum dicoccoides. The sequence goes on along the minus strand of NC_041380.1, from coordinate 493,383,264 downwards.
GTAACAACTCCAGGATCAACTACACAGAACAGAGCAGTACAGGAGTATATATACTTCACAAATACACATAGATGGTCACTGACCAAAATCCTGACACAGCAAGAATCCATCACAGAGAGCTCCAATACAAGTTGATGCTCATCTACAGCAGCTAACCACAGCTAATAGAGCCTCACATCCAACAAGATCAAGAGCTATGCATTAGAGAGATCAGGAGGAGAGCAAGGAGAAGCTCACAAAAAGGAGTTGTAGCCGAAGCAGGATGCAGCCACACCATCACTATGGTGTGACCAGCATCACAACCAACACCACCACAACAAGCCGGAGCTTGCCAGAGAGCACCACAACGGCGGCGCCAGTGAGAGCACGGGCACGAAGGCGCCAACCAGGGGCACCGCAGCACGGAGGCGCCACCCGGGGGCACCACCGCGCCACGACACATCCAGCACCGCCAGAGGATCCTCACGGCGACCGGACCTAAATGCGGTCCGTCCACTTTGGTTGCACATGCCAAATCAGCGATGAATGAGCTACTTTTCCCGCATAGCAAGCAAACACTCCATTCAATAGAAGAAAGGCCGGTTTTACAGAAGCAAAGATTAAAGGTGGAGTGTTCAGAAGCAATGAATGATCGATTTGGCATAAGCAGGACCAAACCAAAACCATGGCAGAAACTAAATTGACAACACATGATGATGCCTCCGAAGTAGATAAGGACAACACAAGTTTTACCTATACACAACACAACGATCACTATACGAAATAGTAAGCATTTATAGTTTCCTTGTGTTTGATTGATTGACACTCATTATTAACAAGTCAAGTTAAATCCCTGCAGCATATGTAGTAAGGACCCTATCAAATCGAGCTAACCACGGCAGCCCTCAAGCAGAGTAAACCGATTTATGGCACAATTATAGAAGTGAACAACTGAGTCCTCTTCAACCATTATTGCATATGCAGCAAAAACAAGATTGATAATTTTTCTTGTTTGGTTTAGAACTTGAGTGGACGGGTGCAAGGTAGGAAAAGAAGAAATCCAAGAGGGGAGGAGAGGATAAGGGGCGGACCTGGATGGCGTTGGGGCAGTGGTGGAGATGCGTCCTTCATGGCGTCCTTCCCGTCCATGGCTTCCCGGCGTGATGGATCTGTGAGGGAGAGGAGACGCGACGCGACGCGGTGAGAAAGAGAGGGATGGATGTGACAAGGAGGAGTGAAGAGACTCACCTGAGTAACCGAAGCAACATCGGAGCCACGCCGGCGATGTGGTGGCCGAAACCCTAGCCACAGGGGAGGGTCACGAGTGGTTGCTGGAGGACGCGCGAGTCAGATCTGGTCAGAGGGGATGGAGGAGCGGGGCGAGGGGGTCACGTGAGTGTGCTGGGCGGCGTCGAATCCCGTCGGAGCTCGCCGAAATCGGCCGCCGTAGGTGCTCGCGCGAGGGAGAGGGAGAGACGAGCGGGAGAGAGAGAGAGGGGAGAGAGAGAGAGGAGGTGGGGGCCGTGCGGAGAGAGGGGAGACAGAGAGAGGAGGTGGGGGTCAACGATTTTCTTTGTACCCGCAAAAAAAGAGATAGCCCCACCTCTTTGCCGTCCGCCAGCACATGGTAAAGATTATTTGCCATCTGCTGGCAGACGGCAAATAATTGGCTGATGGCAACTGGCATCTTTGCCGTCTGTCAGTTCTTTGCCGTCTGTTTTTTGCAAGCAGACGACAAAGTGCCTCTTTGTCGTCCGCCAGCTGACGGCAAAGAACTGGCATACGGCAAATAAGCTGATTCCAGTAGTGATCTACTACTACTACTCCACACATCGACCGCTATCCAGCTTGCATCTAGAGTATTAAGTTCACAAGAACAGAGTAAGGCATTAGGCAAGATGACATGATGTAGAGGGATAAACTCAAGCAATATGATATAAACCCCATCCTTTTATCCTCGATGGCAACAATACAATACGTGCCTTGTGGCCCCTGCTGTCACTGCGAAAGGACACCTTAAGATTGAACCCAAAGCTAAACACTTCTCCCATTGCAAGAAAGATCAATCTAGTAGGCCAAACCAAACTGATAATTCCAAGAGACTTGCAAAGATATTTAAATCATGCATAAAAGATTTTAGAGAAGAATCAAATATTGTTCATAGATAATCTTGATCATAAACCCACAATTCATCGGTCTCGACAAACACACTGCAAAAAGAATTACATCGAATAGATCTCCAAGAGAATCGAGGAGAACTTTGTATTGAGATCCAAAGAGAGAGAAGAAGCCATCTAGCTAATAACTATGGACCCGAAGGTCTGTGGTAAACTACTCACACATCATCGGAGAGGCTATGGCGTTGATGTAGAAGCCCTCCGTGATCGATCCCCCCTCCAGCGGAGCGCCAGAAAAGGCCCCAAGATGGGATCTGACGGGTACAGAAGGTTGCGGCAGTGGAAATAGGGTTTCATGGTGCTCCTGGATGTTTCATGGTATATGGGTATATATAGGAGGAAAGAAGTACGTCGGTGGAGCTGCAAGGGGCCCACGAGGGTGGGGGCACGCCTACCCCCTGGGTGCGCTCTCCTGCCTCGTGGCCTCCTCGCTTCTTTCTTGACGTCCACTCCAAGTCTCCTGGATCACGTTTGTTCCAAAAATAACTCTCCCGAAGGTTTCATTCCGTTTGGATTCCGTTTGATATTCCTTTTCTATGAAACACCGAAATAGGCAAAAAACAGCAATTTGCACTGGGCCTTTGGTTAGTAGGTTAGTCCCAAAAATAATATAAAAAGGTATATTAAAGCCCATTAAACATCCAAAACAGATAATATAATAGCATGGAACAATCAAAAATTATAGATACGTTGGAGACGTATCAATAAGCACATGCAAGACATACATCAAGTGTTCTCAAATCCTTAAAGACTCAATCTGATAAGATAACTTCAAAGGGAAAACTCAATTCATCACAAGGAGATAGAGGGGGAGAAACATCATAAGATCCAACTATAATAGCAAAGCTCACGATACATCAAAATCGTGCCAAATCAATAACACGAGAGAGAGAGAGAGAGATAGAGAGAGAGAGAGATCAAACGCATAGCTACTGGTACATACTCTCAGCCCCGATGGCGAACTACTCCCTCCTCGTCACGGAGAGTGCTGGGATGATGAAGATGGCCACCGGTGATGATTCCCCCCTCTGGCAGGGTGCCGAAATAGGGTCCCGATTGGTTTTTGGTGGCTACAAAGGCTTGCGGCGGCGGAACTCCTGATCTAGGTTATTTTCTGGAGGTTTCTGTATTTATAGGAATTTTTGGCGTCGGTCTCACGTCAGGGGGGGGGTCTCCGAGTTGTCCACGAGATAGGGGGACGCGCCCTCCACCCTCGTGGATGGCTCGGGACTCTTCTGGCCCAACTCTTTTACTCCGGGGCTTCTTTTGGTCCATAAAAATCATCAAAAATTGGCACGTCAATTTGACTCCGTTTGGTATTCCTTTTTTTGTAAAACTCAAAAACAAGGAAAAAACAGAAATTGGCACTGGGCTCTAGGTTAATAGGTTAGTCCCAAAAATCATATAAAATAGGATATAAATGCATATAAAACATCCAAGATTGATAACATAATAGCATGGAACAATAAAAAATTATAGATACGTTGGAGACGTATCACTGCTTCTGCTGAGTACTGCTATAAGTACTGCTAAAACTGAAACTAAAGAAATTAGCTACATTCAGTTTCAAAACCTCAAACTGACCTGCCAGTTTTCAGTAGATTTTGGCTCCATCCATTTTCACAAGGAAGAAATATTACATGGGGGATAATATAGGGGGGATGTGGGTCAACTGGGAGCAAAGGGAGTTCACTTGAAATGGGAGTTAATAGGCCATTCGTTAGGAAAATGGAACATGGCTCTGCCTTTTTCATTTCAGTAGGATGGCTGGCTGGGTTAAGCACCCAAGAACATGGAACTTGTCAATTTAGCATTCAATTTATGGCTTGTGTGTACTGCTATGATGGCCCTATATGGTGGATGTTCTATTTACTCCTGGATGAGTACAATTACTCCTGGAGTACTAGGCTAATTACTGTGTGCAATCCTACTGCTCCTGGATGCTCTGTTTACATGAGTAAGTTCCATGGAGTAGCACTGTCCATGAGTAGATAATCCTCAATATCCAATACTCCAAATTCTAATAAAAATTCCAATAAATTCCAACAAATTTATATAAACAAGACAAGACATGCATAATACTCCACATTTCTCCTATTATCTGAATATAACAATACACAATATAAAACTCCTCTCTCTCTCCTTCCCTCACTCCTCTCAATCTCTCCTTCCCTCACTCATCTCCCACTCCTCCCTCTATAAGGGCCTTGGTCTCAGCAACTAGCCGAGCATCGCAAGATAGAAAGATCGCTGGCCTTCCTTCATTTTGATGGCGATCTTTATGCAAATGCGGGAGTGTATACTCATTGCCTCCTTTATTTTTCATAACCGCCCGGAGTGTCACAAAGCTTCTAAACAACTTCTGTGTTGGAAATATGCCCTAGAGGCAATAATAAAATGGTTATTATTATATTTCCTTGTTCATGATAATTGTCTATTGTTCATGCTATAATTGTAATACATAGACCACAACATGTCCCTAGTGAGCCTCTAGTTGACTAGCTCGTTGATCAATAGATGGTTACGGTTTCCTGACCATGGACATTGGATGTCATTGATAACGGGATCACATCATTAGGAGAATGATGTGATGGACAAGACCCAATCCTAAGCATAGCACAAGATCGTGTAGTTCGTCTGCTAAAGCTTTTCTAATGTCAAGTATCTTTTCCTTAGACCATGAGATTGTGCAACTCTCGGATACTGTAGGAATACTTTGGGTGTGCCAAACGTCACAACGTAACTGGGTGACTATAAAGGTGCACTACGGGTATCTCCGAAAGTGTCTGTTGGGTTGGCACGAATCGAGACTGGGATTTGTCACTCCGTATGACGGAGAGGTATCTCTGGGCCCACTCGGTAAGACATCATCGTAATGAGCTCAATGTGACTAAGGGTTGGTCACGGGATAACAAGTAAAGTGACTTGCCGGTAACGAGATTGAAGGAGGTATTGGGATACCGACGATCGAATCTCGGGCAAGTAATGTACCGATTGACAAAGGGAATTGTATACGGGATTGCTTGAATCCTCGACATCATGGTTCATCCGATGAGATCATCGTGGAACATGTGGGAGCCAACATGGGTATCCAGATCCCGCTATTGGTTATTGACTGGAGAGTTGTCTCGGTCATGTCTGCATGGTTCCCGAACCCGTAGGGTCTACACACTTAAGGTTCGATGACGCTAAGGTTATTAGGAAGACTTGTATGTGATTACCGAATGTTATTCGGAGTCCCGGATGAGATCGCGGACGTCACGAGCAGTTCCGGAATGGTCCGGAGGTGAAGATTTATATGTGGGAAGTTGTCATACGGTCACCGGAAAAGTTCGGGGGCATATCGGTATTGTACCGGGGCCACCGGAGGGGTTCCGGGGGTCCACCGGGAGGGGCCACCTCTCTCGGAGGGCCTCATGGGCCATAGAGGAAAGGGAACCATCCCTTGGAGGGCTGGGAGCACCCCCCCTTGGGCCCATGCGCCTAGGGTTGGGGGGGGGAAACCCTAGAGGGGGCGCCCCCCTTGCTTGGGGGGCAAGCCCCTCCCCTTGGCCGCCGCCCCCCCCTCTCTAGATCTCATCTAGATGGGGCCGGCCCCTTCCCCCTTCCCCTATAAATAGAGGGGCAAGGGTAGGGCTGCACACCACATCAAAGGCGCAACCCCTCCCCTCCCCAACACCTCTCCTCCTTCGTTAAGAGCTTGGTGAAGCCCTGCCGTAGTACTGCTGCTCCACCACCACCACGCCGTCGTGCTGCTGTTGGAGCTCTCTTCCTCAACCTCTCCCTCCTCCTTGCTGGATCAAGGCACGGGAGACGTCTCCTCTCCATACTTGTGTTGAACATGAAGGTGTCGTCCGTTCGGCGCTAGGATCATCGGTGATTTGGATCACGACGAGTATGACTCCATCAACCCCGTTCTCTTGAACGCTTCCGCTCGCGATCTACAAGGGTATGTAGATGCACTCCTCTCCCTCTCGTTGATAGATGACTCCATAGATTGATCTTGGTGATGCGTAGAAATTTTTAAATCTCTGCTACGAAACCCAACAGTGGCATCATGAGCTAGGTCTATGCGTAGTTTCTATGCACGAGTAGAACACAAGTTGTTGTGGGCGTTGATTTTGTCAATTTACTCACCTTTACTAGTCCTATCTTGATTCGGCGGCATCGTGGGATGAAGCGGCCCAGACCGACCTTACACGAACGCTTACGTGAGACTGGTTCCACCGACTGACATGCACTAGTTGCATAAGGTGGCTAGCGGGTGTCTGTCTCTCCCACTTTAGTCAGATCGGATTCGATGAAAAGGGTCCTTATGAAGGGTAAATAGAAATTGGCATATCACGTTGTGGTTTTGGCGTAGGTAAGAAACGTTCTTGCTAGAAACCTATAGCAGCCACGTAAAAACTTGCAACAACAATTAGAGGACGTCTAACTTGTTTTTGCAGCATATGCTGTGTGATGTGATATGGCCAAAAGGATGTGATGAATGATATATGTGATGTATGAGATTGATCATGTTCTTGTAATAGGAATCACGACTTGCATGTCGATGAGTATGACAACCGGCAGGAGCCATAGGAGTTGTCTTAATTTATTTATGACCTGTGTGTCAACATAAACGTCATGCAATTACTTTACTTTATTGGTAACCGTTAGCCATAGTAGTAGAAGTAATAGTTGACGAGACAACTTCATGAAGACACGATGATGGAGATCATGATGATGGAGGTCATGGTGTCATGCCGGTGACAATGATGTTTATGGCGCCCTGAAGATGGAGATCAAAAGGAGCAAAATGATATTGGCCATATCATGTCACTATTTGATTGCATGTGATGTTTATCATGTTTTACATCTTATTTGCTTAGAACGACGGTAGCATAAATAAGATGATCCCTTGCAATAATTTCAAGAAAGTGTTCCCCCTAACTGTGCACCATTGCTAAGGTCCGTTGTTCCGAAGCACCACGTGATGATCGGGTGTGATAGGTTCTAACATTCGCATACAACGGGTGTAAGCCAGATTTACACACGCAATACACTTAGGTTGACTTGACGAGCCTAGCATGTATAGACATGGCCTCGGAACACGGAAGACCGAAAGGTCGAACATGAGTCGTATAGAAGATACGATCAACATAAAAATGTTCACCGATGATGACTAGTCCGTCTCACGTGATGATCGGACACAGCCTAGTTGACTCGGATCATGTATCACTTAGATGACTAGAGAGATGTCTATCTGAGTGGGAGTTCATTAAATAATTTGATTAGATGAACTTAATTATCATGAACATAGTCTAAAAATCTTTGTAATATGTCTTGTAGATCAAATGGCCCACGCTAATGTTGCCCTCAACTTCAACGCGTTCCTAGAGAAAACCAAGCTGAAAGACGGTGGCAGCAACTACACGGACTGGGTCCGTAACCTGAGGATTATCCTCATAGCTACCAGGAAAGTATATGTCCTTGATGCACCGCTAGGTGAAGCACCTGTTTTCCCAGCAGAACAAGACGTTATGAACGCTTGGCAGACGCGTACTGATGATTACTCCCTGGTTCAGTGCGGCATGCTTTACAGCTTAGAACCGGGGCTCCAAAAGCGTTTTGAGCAACACGGAGCATATGAGATGTTCCAAGAGCTGAAAATGGTTTTCCAAGCTCATGCCCGGGTCGAGAGATATGAAGTCTCCAACAAGTTCTATAGTTATAAGATGGAGGAGAATAGTTTCGTCAGCGAGCACACACTCAAAATGTCTGGGTTGCACAACCGCTTGTCTCGGCTGGGAGTTAATCTCCCGGATGATGCGATCGTTGACAGAATCCTTCAGTCGCTCCCACCTAGCTACAAGAGCTTTGTGATGAACTTCAATATGCAGGGGATGGAAAAGACCATTCCTGAGGTATATTCAATGCTGAAATCAGCGGAGGTGGAAATCAAAAAGGAACATCAAGTGTTGATGGTGAATAAAACCACTAAGTTCAAGAAAGGCAAGGGTCAAAAGAACTTCAAGAAGGATGGCAAGGGAGTTGCCGCACCCGGTAAGCAAGCTGCCGGGAAGAAGCCAAAGAATGGACCCAAGTCTGAGACTGAGTGCTTTTATTGCAAGGGGAACGGTCACTAGAAGGGGAACTGCCCCGAGTACTTAGCGGATAAGAAGGCCGGCAATGCCAAAGGTATATGTGATATACATGTTATTGATGTGTACCTAACCAGCGCTCGCAGTAGCTCCTGGGTATTTGATACTGATGCAGTTGCTCATATTTGTAACTCAAAACAGGAACTGCGGAATAAACGGAGACTGGCGAAGGACGAGGTGACGATGCACGTCGGGAATGGTTCCAAGGTCGATGTGATCGCCGTCGGCATGCTACCTCTACATTTACCTACGGGGTTAGTTTTAAACCTCAATAATTGTTATTAGTACCAGCTTTGAGCATGAACATTGTATCTGGATCTCCTTTAATGCGAGATGGCTACTCATTTAAATCTAAGAATAATGGTTGTTCTATTTATATGAGAGACATGTTTTATGGTCATGCCCCGCTGGTCAATGGTTTATTCTTATTCAATCTCGAACGTGATGTTACACATATTCATAGTGTGAATGCCAAAAGATGTAAGGTTGATAATGATAGTCCCACATACTTGTGGCACTGCCGCCTTGGTCACATTGGTGTCAAACGCATGAAGAAACTCCATGCACATGGACTTTTGGAATCTCTTGATTATGAATCATTTGACACGTGCGAACCATGCCTCATGGGCAAAATGACCAAGACTCCATTCTCCGGAACAATGGAGCGAGCAACCAACTTATTAGAAATCATACATACTGATGTATGTGGTCCAATGAGTGTTGAGGCTCGCGGTGGCTATCGTTATGTTCTCACCCTCACTGATGACTTGAGTAGATATGGGTATGTCTACTTAATGAAACACAAGTCTGAGACCTTTTAAAAGTTCAAGGAATTTCAGAGTGAGGTTGAGAATCAACGTGATAGGAAAATCAAGTTCTTACGATCAGATCGTGTGGGAGAATATTTGAGTCACGAATTTGGCACGCACTTAAGGAAATGTGGAATAGTTTCACAACTCACGCCGCCTGGAACACCTCAGCGTAATGGTGTATCCGAACGTCGTAATCGCACTCTATTGGATATGGTGTGATCTATGATGTCTCTTACCGATTTACCGCTATCATTTTGGGGTTATGCTATAGAGACTGCCGCATTCACTTTAAATAGGGCTCCGTCGAAATCCGTTGAGACGACACCGTATGAATTGTGGTTTGGTAAGAAACCTAAGCTATCGTTTCTGAAAGTTTGGGGATGCGAGGCTTATGTCAAGAAACTTCAACCTGAAAAGCTCGAACCCAAATCAGAAAAATGCGTCTTCATAGGATACCCTAAAGAGACTATTGGGTATACCTTCTACCTCAGATCCGAAGGCAAGATCTTTGTTGCCAAGAATGGATCCTTTCTAGAGAAAGAGTTTCTCTCGAAAGAAGTAAGTGGGAGGAAAGTAGAACTTGATGAAGTATTGCCTCTTAAACCGGAGAGTGGCGCAGCTCAAGAAAATGTTCCTGAGGTGCCCGCACCGACTAGAGAGGAAGTTAATGATGATGATCATGAAACTTCAGATCAAGTTGCTACTGAACTTCGTAGGTCCACAAGGACACGTTCCGCACCAGAGTGGTACGGCAACCCTGTCCTAGAAATCATGTTGTTAGACAATGGTGAACCTTCGAACTATGAAGAAGCGATGGCAGGCCCAAATTCCGACAAATGGCTGGAAGCCATGAAATCTGAGATAGGATCCATGCATGAAAATGAAGTATGGACTTTGACTGACTTGCCCGATGATCAATGAGCCATAGAAAATAAATGGATCTTTAAGAAGAAGACATACACAGATGGTAATGTGACCATCTATAAGGCTCGGCTTGTGGCTAAGGGTTATCGACAAGTTCAAGGGGTTGACTACGATGAGACTTTCTCACCCGTAGCGAAGCTGAAGTCCTTCCGAATCATGTTAGCAATTGCTGTATTCTATGATTATGAGATATGGCAAATGGACATCAAAACGGCATTCCTTAATGGTTTCCTTAAGGAAGAATTGTATATGATGCAGCCGGAAGGTTGTGTCGATCCTAAGAATGCTGACAAGGTGTGCAAGCTCCAACGCTCAATCTATGGGCTGGTGCAAGCATCTCGGAGTTGGAACATTCGATTTGATGAGATGATCAAAGTGTTTGGGTTTACGCAGACTTATGGAGAAGCCCGTGTTTACAAGAATGTGAGTGGGAGCTCTGTAGCATTTCTCATATTATATGTGTATGACATACTATTGATGGGAAATTATATAGAATTCTTGGAAAGCATAAAGGCCTACTTGAACAAGTGTTTTTCAATGAAGGACCTTGGAGAAGCTGCTTATATATTAGGCATCAAGATCTATAAGATAGATCGAGACGCCTCATTGGTCTTTCACAAAGTACGTACCTCGACAAGATATTGAAGAAGTTCAATATGGATCAGTACAAGAAGGGGTTCTTGCCTGTATTGCAAGGTGTGAGATATAGAAAAGATGAGTGTCGTCCCCTATGCCTCGGCCATAGGGTCTATTATGTATGCCATGCTGTGTACCAGACCTGATGTAAACCTTGCCGTAAGTTTGGTAGGAAGGTACCAAAGTAATCCCGGCATGGAACACTGGATAGCGGTCAAGAATATCCTGAAGTACCTGAAGAGGACTAAGGACATGTTTCTCGTTTATGGAGGTGACGAAGAGCTCGTCGTAAAGGGTTACGTCGATGCTAGCTTCGACACAAATCTGGATGACTCTAAGTCACAAACCGGATACGTGTATATTTTGAATGGTGGGGCAGTCAGCTGGTGCAGTTGCAAGCAAAGCGTCGTGGCGGGATCTACATGTGAAGTGGACAGCCTCGGAGGCAGCACAAGAAGCAATCTGGATGAAGGAGTTCATTACCGACCTAGGAGTTATTCCCAATGCGTCGGGCCCGATGACTCTCTTCTGTGACAACACTGGAGCTATTGCCCTTGCCAAGGAGCCCAGGTTTCACAGGAAGACCAGGCATATCAAGCGTCGCTTCAACTCCATTCGTGGAAATGTTCAAAATGGAGACATAGATATTTGTAAAGTGCATACGGACCTGAATGTCGCAGATCCGTTGACTAAACCTCTTCGTCAAGCAAAACGTGATCAACACCAGAACTCTATGGGTGTTCGATTCATCACAATGTAACTAGATTATTGACTCTAGTGCAAGTGGGAGACTGTTCGAAATACGCCCTAGAGGCAATAATAAAATGGTTATTATTATATTTCTTTGTTCATGGTAATTGTCCATTGTTCATGCTATAATTGTGTTATTCGGAAATCATAATACATGTGTGAATACATAGACCACAACATGTCCCTAGTGAGCCTCTAGTTTACTAGCTTGTTGATCGGTTTCCTGACCATGGACATTGGATGTCATTGATAACGGGATCACATCATTAGGAGAATGATGTGATGGACAAGACCCAATCCTAAGCATAGCGCAAGATCGTGTAGTTCGTCTGCTAAAGCTTTTCTAATGTCAAGTATCTTTTCCTTAGACCATGAGATTGTGCAACTCCCGGATACTGTACGAATACTTTGGGTGTGCCAAACGTCACAACGTAAATGGGTGACTATAAAGGTGCACTACGGGTATCTCCGAAAGTGTCTGTTGGGTTGGAACGAATCGAGACTGGGATTTGTCACTCTGTATGACAGAGAGGTATCTCTAGGCCCACTCGGTAAGACATCATCGTAATGAGCTCAATGTGACTAAGGGTAGGTCACGAGATGATGTGTTACGGAACGAGTAAAGTGACTTGCCGGTAACGAGATTGAACGAGGTATTGGGATACCGACAATCGAATCTCGGGCAAGTAACGTACCGATTGACAAAGGGAATTGTATACGGGATTGCTTGAATCCTCGACATCGTGGTTCATCCGATGAGATCATCGTGGAACATGTGGGAGCCAACATGGGTATCTAGATCCCGTTGTTGGTTATTGGCCGGAGAGTTGTCTCGGTCATGTCTGCATGGTTCCCGAACCCGTAGGGTCTACACACTTAAGGTTCGATGACGCTAGGGTTATTAGGAAGACTTGTATGTGATTACCGAATGTTATTCGGAGTCCTGGATGAGATCCCATACGTCACGAGCAGTTCCTGAATGGTCCGGAGGTGAAGATTTATATGTGGGAAGTTGTCATACGGTCACCGAAAAAGTTCGGGGGCATATCGGTATTGTACCGGGGCCACCGGAGGGGTTCCGGGGGTCCACCGGGAGGGCCCACCTCTCTTAGAGGGCCTCATGGGCCGTAGAGGAAAGGGAACCAGCCCTTGGAGGGCTGGGCGCATCCCCCCTTGGGCCCATGCGCCTAGGGTTGGGGGAAACCCTAGAGGGGGCGTCCCCCTTGCTTGGGGGGCAAGCCCCTCCCCTTGGCCACCGCTCCCCCCTCTCTAGATCTCATCTAGAGGGGGCCAGCCCCCTTCCCCTTCCCTTATAAATAGAGGGGCAAGGGGAGGGCTGCACACCACATCAAAGGCGCAGCCCCTCCCCTCCCCAACACCTCTCCTCCTCCGTTAAGAGCTTGGCGAAGCCCTGCCGGAGTACTGCTGCTCCACCGCCACCACGCCGTTGTGCTGCTGTTGGAGCTCTCTTCCTCAACCTCTCCCTCCTCCTTGCTGGATCAAGGCGCGGGAGACATCTCCGCTCTGTACGTGTGTTGAACGCGGAGGTTCCATCCGTTCGACGCTAGGATCATCGGTGATTTGGATCACGACGAGTATGACTCCATCAACCCCGTTCTCTTGAACGCTTCCGCTCGCGATCTATAAGGGTATGTAGATGCACTCCTCTCCCTCTCGTTGCTAGATCACTCCATAGATTGATCTTGGTGATGCGTAGAAAATTTTAAATTTCTGCTACGAACCCCAACATTCTGAACCTCATAGTTTTCGAACTGTTCCTCCACACCTTCTACCAATTCCTGAATATTTTTAGGTGATAAGCAATCAGTTAGGGATTGAAGAAAATTCTACAAGCATAGGTCTAAAACATTCATATTGGGGCTGTTGGGTGGTTGTTTCAACAACCGAATATCAAGATCCATTTGTGCTACAACCTCTTGAAAAGCCACGTCATTAGGCATGACATGTGGCTTGGCATTATCCTGCTATATATAGATGGTTCTTCCAATATTTTTGTCGGGCCATTTGTCTTGTATAGCAGGGATCACCTTGTTGCATAGATAATCCCTCATCACATTTCTGGTCACTTTCACATTTTTCAGTTCCTTAGTTCCCTAACTCTGTTTTGACTCGTTCTGACTGCCGCCTTCTCTTCGACAAAGGCCCAAGTCCCGATCTTGCTATCAAATATGACCTCCCCATCATCACTATATCTTGGCTTGGCCACGGCTGTCAGGAACATGACCTTGCCAATGCAGTTCATATTCGGCACGGGGCGCTCGGGTGTATGTTCTTCTGGGAGTAGATAGTACGTATTCTTCACTCATGTCATATCATACCATTTCTCATCTATATGGACCATGTCTGTCATTGGCTTGAAAAGAGGACGTGAAGTTGAGATCCAAAGCTCATCGAGCATGGACATGCAAAATTTCAGTCTTGCAATCTTATTCTTTGGCTTGAGGGTAGGCTTCACGGTGCTAGTGACACGCTTCAGCTCACCTAACTTGAACCTCCTGTGTAGGGTCGAGCGGGGAACCATTCTCCTTCTGTTGAGTGGGATTGTTGATGCCCTTGACAAATCCAAGTTCTTTCTCTTTCTTCCAACTCTACCTGGTCTTTTGCTTGCGACAACCACTTCTTGGCCTTCTACAATTTGTTTATTTGCATCTTTACATATTCTTTCAACTGTTCGTATGCCTGTATTCAATAGGCTTGCAATGAGTATCTTGTCCTCTGGCTGAATAGCTCCATCTCTACTCTTGATCACTTTCAAAGCAAAATAAACAGCAAATCTTTCCTTATCCGACAGGTTCACTGAAGTTCTTCTTATTGCTTCCTGATGAATTGCTTCTTCCTCATCCAGCAACATCTCATCTCCTGTTAAATAAGGAGCAAATGGTAAGTCATCTAGCTATTGCAAAGGGTAAATCAAGCAAAGAATCGTCTAGCTATTTCAGCAAAGTATTCTTAAACAATAAATTTACTCAAATCACTAAATTTAACTGAATGTTCACTGAATTTTGACAGTAAATTTAACTGAATATTTTGAAAAACTACCTGCAGGTATGTGCTGGTTACTGTTGCTGCTGGTGTAGCTGTTATTGTTGTAGTTGTTGCTGCTGGTGGTGGTGTTCATGGCTGCTGCTGCTATTTCTGGAGTACTGCTGCTGCTGCTGCTATTACAGGTATGTGCTGTTGCTGGTTCAAACTGCCGAAGTAAACTGTTGTTGCTTCTTCAAACTGTTGGAGTCTATTGGGTCATCTAGATTTACCTAGATATAAATTTAGCCATGTCTAGTCCCATTTGCCTAGTGATTTCTTCAATAGCCTTTTGGTATCTAAAAACAAAAGAAAGATGATTATATTCTTTAAGTTTCAAAAGAACTTGATGGACAAACCGTGTCTGATGGAAAAACAAATGCGGAAAAGAGGGAGTAGATGCTCAGTGTGCTTACTTCATGAGTTTGTTATGCTTATTCAAAGGTTATTGAATCGCTTGGGAATGGCCTATCCTTCTAGACATTGACCATATGTTTATCCATTCTTGCATTCTGGCATTCTAACTAGTACTGTTAGGACATGCTTATCGTTGTAGCATTTTGAGCTCATGCAATACTACTGTTTATATCTAATCAAGAGCTTGTGATTCGGATCTCATGTCATACCACTTCTTATCTTTAATCAAGTGCTTGCGCTGATGAAAAATATCTAATGATGGCAACATGAACAGGATGCTATGATCGACGGCCTGAACAACAAGACCCACATGAAGATCCTGCTCAAGTGGATGTGGGGGAGGAGGATCATCAAGCTCTCCTGCACGCAACTCGGCAACACCAAGAAATCATTTAAGTGTAACTATGAGCATTTTACTTCACCCTTACAAACCTAACTGACATGAGCATTAGCTAGGTGATAATATACTCTTGCATCTATGTTTTCATATTGAAGGAAATATGCCCTAGAGGCAATAATAAAGTTATTATTTATTTCCTTATTTCATGATAAATGTTTATTATTCATGCTAGAATTGTATTAACCGGAAACATAATACATGTGTGAATACATAGACAAACAGAGTGTCACTAGTATGCCTCTACTTGACTAGCTCGTTGATCAAAGATGGTTATGTTTCCTAACCATAGACATGAGTTGTCATTTGATAAATGGGATCACATCATTAGGAGAATGATGTGATTGACTTGACCCATTCCGTTAGCTTAGCACTTGATCATTTTAGTTTACTGCCATTGCTTTCTTCATGACTTATACATGTTCCTATGACTATGAGATTATGCAACTCCCGATTACCAGAGGAACACTTTGTGTGCTACCAAACGTCACAACGTAACTGGGTGATTATAAAGGTGCTCTACTGGTGTCTTCGATGGTACTTGTTGAGCTGGCATAGATCGAGATCAAGATTTGTCACTCTGTTTGTCGGAGCGGTATCTCTGGGCCCTCTCGGTAATGCACATCACTATAAGCCTTGCAAACAATGTAACTAATGAGTTAGTTGCGGGGATGCATTACAGAACGAGTAAAGAGACTTGCCGGTAACGAGATTGAACTATGTATTGAGATACCGACGATCGAATCTCGGGCAAGTAACATACCGATGACAAAGGGAACAACGTATATTGTTATGCGGTTCGACCAATAAAGATATTTGTAGAATATGTAGGAGCCAATATGGGCATCTAGGTTCCGCTATTGGTTATTGACCAGAGAAGTGTCTCGGTCATGTCTACATAGTTCTCGAACCCATAGGGTCCGCACGCTTAACGTTCGTTGATGATATAGTATTTATGAGTTATGTATGTTGGTAACCGAATGTTGTTCGGAGTTCCGGATAAGATCACGGACATGACGAGGAACTCCGGAATGGTCCGGAGATAAAGTTTGATATATGGGATAATAGTGTTTGGTCTCTAAAAGGGTTCCGGAATTCACTGAAAGGGGTTCCGGATGTTTCCCGAAATGTTTGGGTACGAGAACACTTTATTTGGGCTAAAGGGGAAAGCCCACAAGGTTTTTCGAAAGCGCAAAAGGAAGTTTTGCGGAGTCCAGGGGCCAGAAGCCAGGGTCCCTGGCGTCTGGGTCTAGACGCCGGGAACCCTGTCTTCTGGCGCTGGAGTCCGAGAAGGACTCTTGCCTTTCGGGTGAAACCGACTTTGTGGAGGCTTTTACTCCAAGTTTCGACCCCAAGGCTCAACATATAAATAGAGGGGTAGGGCTAGCACCCAAGACACATCAAGAAACACCAAGCCGTGTGCCAGCAACCCCGTCCCCTCTAGTTTATCCTCCATAATAGTTTTCATAGTGCTTAGGCGAAGCCCTGCGGAGATTGTTCTTCACCAACACCGTCACCACGCCGTCGTGCTGCCGGAAGTCATCTACTACTTCGCCCTTTTGCTGGATCAAGAAGGCGAGGACATCTTCGAGCTGAACGTGTGCTGAACACGGAGGTGCCTTACGTTCAGTACTTGATCGGGACGGATCGTGAAGGTGTATGACTACATCAACTGCGTTGATAAACGCTTCCGCTTTTGGTCTACAAGGGTACATAGACATACTCTCCCTCTTGTTTCTATGCATCACCATGATCTTGCATGTGGGTAGGAAAATTTTGAAATTACTACGTTCCCCAACACATATTACCACCTTACAAGTGGCATTGGGGTTTACTTGCAATTATTATTCGACTGTTTTCATATTTCTAGTTTTTGTATCCTTGAAAATTGTTGTAACGGATCCACTTTTTGATTGCCGAGCACACATAAATTTGACTATCACTATACTAGCCACCTGTCTTGTTAGTCCATCTGAAATTATGCATGCAATCATTTTTTTATCTTAGGGAAAGTTACCTCTAAAATTGAGTTGCTGCTGGAATCACCAAATTCTGTCTAAATTTGCAAAAGATGAACTGTAGGTGCTGTGGAGGAGAAGCAGCAGGAGCCTAGAGCCTCGACCCTGGAGTGCGGTGAATTGCAGGGGCCGTGGGGCAGGGCGAGCAGGAGCTCCACCGGCGGTAGGGGTTGAAGGAGCTCCGGCGAGCAGAGCCTGGTGTTCGAGTAGGAGCCTGGAGGGGAGGGGCTCCGGCGAGCAGAGCCTCCAGCGCGAGTGGGACCTTGAGGGCGCTTGGGGGCAGGAGCTTGTGGAGGGAGCTCCACCGGCGGCAGGGGAAGAAGGAGCTCCGGCAAGAAGATCCTGGAGTGCAAGCAGAGCCTCGAGCTCGAGCAGCGTCAGGAGGGAGATTTGAGAGGCGCCAGTAGGAGCTTGAGGGAAGCGAGCAGGAAAAGGAGGTGCTGGCGAGATCCTGTCCCGGTGAGGTGCTAGGGATCGTGAGATCCTGCCCCGGCGAGGTGCTGGGGATCGCGAGGTGCTGAGGATCGCTGAGGTGGAGGGAGCTTGAAGTCAAGAGTATGAAATGTATTGGACTATAGTGTAAAACTGACATTAGTGCAAAACAATTCTCTCCCGCGTCACTTAATTCGGGACGGAGGGAGTACATAATTATCATTTTCTGTAAAATTTATGTTTTCATCTGTACTTTCTTCAAATATACATTATACATTTTTCGTACATATCTGAACCATTTTTCGTACATGGCAAACATTTTTCAAATACATGATTAATATTTTTTTAATTATATGATTTCAGGTTTACCCTTTTCCATATGTATTGCACATTTTTATATACATAAGGAATACATTTTTACACAAGTTTAACTTTTTTGAGTACATGATAAACAATATTTGAAGTATAAGATTCTGATGCCTATTGTTTGCACACATTGCAAAAACAATTATACACATATGAACCATTATTATTATACATGGTTAATAATTTTTTCGAATATACATGTTCCAAATCTACTTTTTCATACAAGCTGTACATTTTTTGTATATACATTAGGCATATTTTTTTACACATGTTTAACAGTTTTTAAACACATGATCGGCATTTTTTCAAATAGATATTTCTATTTTTAATATAGATTATTTTTTAATATGTGTAAAATAATTTTAAAAGTCACTACATTTATTTAATGCTATTAAAAATCAAATTACATTAACAAATGTTTTACACTGCATTAACATTTTCAAATTCATGATTCTTTCCAAAAAATAAGCAAAGTTTAAGCTTTGAAAGAGATGTATTTAAAATATTTCTAAAAAGTATATACAAATTGAAAAAATGGAACTAATGAATGATGAAAAAAAATGAAGGAAACGAAGTAACGAACAGAAAATCGAAGTCGACACTCGGTCTCGCTAATAGGCCGGTCGAGCAGTGCGTTCCTTGAGGGAGTACATAATTATCATTTTCTGTAAAATTTATGTTTTCATCTGTAGTTTCTTCAAATATACATTATACATTTTTCGTACATATCTGAACCATTTTTCGTACATGGCAAACATTTTTCAAATACATGATTAATATTTTTTTATTATATGATTTCAGGTTTACCCTTTTCCATATGTATTGCACATTTTTATATACATAAGGAATACATTTTTACACAAGTTTAACTTTTTTGAGTACATGATAAACAATATTTGAAGTATAAGATTCTGATGCCTATTGTTTGCACACATTGCAAAAACAATTATACACATATGAACCATTATTATTATACATGGTTAATAATTTTTTCGAATATACATGTTCCAAATCTACTTTTTCATACAAGCTGTACATTTTTTGTATATACATTAGGCATATTTTTTTACACATGTTTAACAGTTTTTAAACACATGATCGGCATTTTTTTCAAATAGATATTTCTATTTTTTAATATAGATTATTTTTTAATATGTGTAAAATAATTTTAAAAGTCACTACATTTATTTAATGCTATTAAAAATCAAATTACATTAACAAATGTTTTACACTGCATTAACATTTTCAAATTCATGATTCTTTCCAAAAAATAAGCAAAGTTTAAGCTTTGAAAGAGATGTATTTAAAATATTTCTAAAAAGTATATACAAATTGAAAAAATGGAACTAATGAATGATGAAAAAAATGAAGGAAACGAAGTAACGAACAGAAAATCGAAGTCGACACTCGGTCTCGCTAATAGGCCGGTCGAGCAGTGCGTTCCTTGAGGGAGTACATAATTATCATTTTCTGTAAAATTTATGTTTTCATCTGTAGTTTCTTCAAATATACATTATACATTTTTCGTACATATCTGAACCATTTTTCGTACATGGCAAACATTTTTCAAATACATGATTAATATTTTTTTAATTATATGATTTCAGGTTTACCCTTTTCCATATGTATTGCACATTTCTATATACATAAGGAATACATTTTTACACAAGTTTAACTTTTTTGAGTACATGATAAACAATATTTGAAGTATAAGATTCTGATGCCTATTGTTTGCACACATTGCAAAAACAATTATACACATATGAACCATTATTATTATACATGGTTAATAATTTTTTCGAATACATATGTTCCAAATCTACTTTTTCATACAAGCTGTACATTTTTTGTATATACATTAGGAATATTTTTTTACACATGTTTAACAGTTTTTAAACACATGATCGGCATTATTTCAAATAGATATTTCTATTTTTAATATAGATTATTTTTTAATATGTGTAAAATAATTTTAAAAGTACTACATTTATTTAATGCTATTAAAAATCAAATTACATTAACAAATGTTTTACACTGCATTAACATTTTCAAATTCATGATTCTTTCCAAAAAATAAGCAAAGTTTAAGCTTTGAAAGAGATGTATTTAAAATATTTCTAAAAAGTATATACAAATTAAAAAAATGGAACTAATGAATGATGAAAAAACTGAAGGAAACGAACTAACGAACAGAGAATCGAAGTCGACACTCGGTCTCGCTAATAGGCCGGTCGAGCAGTGCGTTCCTTGAGGCGATGCTGCGCTCGGGAATCACAACGGGCGGCACATATCCGCAGCCGGCGAACTCTATTCGGCGCTGCAGGCGCCGGTTATTTCGCTGCAGCCGTTTTATCTGGGCTCGGCCCATTTTGTTTGGGTATTTAGCGCAGAAAAAGAGCTGGAGCAGAGAGTCGAAACGGTGATCTCCTGGCCCCAGGAACTGCATGTGCTAACTTACATCACTTATCTTCCTTTGTTTTTGCGAAAATCACTTATCTTCCTTACCATCTTTTCTTTAGTTTTTTCTGTTTTCTATTCTTCATTTTTTCGTCTTCTTTTTTCTGTTTTACTTTTTATTTTTCCTTCATCTTCGTTCGATGTTTTTTTTCAAATCCATCCATATTTAATATTTTTATGAACCCTTTTCAAATTCTATGAACTTTTTTATAATTCAATGAACTTTCTTAAAAATTCGATGAACTTTTTCCTAATTCAGTGAACTTTTTTCAAATTCGATGAATTTTTCCTAAATCCGATGAACTTTTTTTAAAATTTGATGAACTTTTTTCAAGATTGATGCATTTTTCCTTCAAATTTGTGAACTTTTTTCAAAATTTATGAACTGTTTTCAAAATCGATGAACTTTGTTTTTTCGAAAACGATGATCTTTCTAAACTTTTTCATAAAGTTGTTTTCCAAAATCAGTGAACCTTTTTATGTTTGTGAATTTTTCTTAAAAACTGATGAACTATTTCTCAAAAGTTTGTGAACTTTTGTCTCAAAATCGATGAACGTTTTTAAATTCATGATTTTATAAAAATAAATAAAATACTAAATGATAAACAAATAGTGCGGCAGTACTAGCCTCCGTAGCCAATCTTATTTTTCCCACATACGGGCATTAAATGGTCATGGGCTTCGCTGAATCAAGCCTCCGATTGGGCCGCTCTCGTTCGGGATTCACGTGGTGTTGGCTCGCTGTTTCCTGCGGTGTTTTTTCATTTTTATTCTTTTCCTGTTTTTTTCACTTTTTTGTTCGATCTTTCAGTTGTTTTTGTTCCAGTTCTTTTCTCCTCTTTTCTGCTTTTGTTCCAGAACTTTCAGTAATATTTTTTACCTTTTATGGTTTTTTGTATTATGTAAAAAGTTCAGTACATATTGAAAAAATAGGTAGGACTTTTATTTTAGAAAATTTTCACCGTATATTATGAAAAACTTCACCATGCATTATAAATTATTTATTGTGTATTAATAAAAATTTAATTGTATACTACAAAATTTCCATTATTTTTTGAGAAAAATTCAATCATATATTATGAAAAACAATAACCCTGCATTAAATAATGTCCATCATGTATGAATAAAATGTTTATTCTATATTCCAAAAAAAATTATTTCAGAAAATGTTCACCATATATTCTGAAAATATTCATCATGCATTTAAAAAAATCATCATGCATTAATATGTTGTTAATTTTATACCAAAATGTTCATCTTTTATTTAAGAAAATGTTCACCATATATTAGAAAAGTTCACTTTATTTAAAACATTCTTGCTATATTATTAAAAAGTTCAAACTGCATTATGAAAATGTTCAAACATATTACAAAATGATTGAAATAAAAATAGACCAAAAAACCTGTCTGATACTGTAACCCGGATGCTATACTATTTATCATTGCATTGAACCCGGATGCTACCGTATCCCCGAAATCACTAATTGCAAAGATCAGTCCCACCTTTCCCAGGTTGTGACTAGTGGGCGTTTGAAAGGATCGATATGGTTGACTAGAGGGGGGGGGGGTGAATAGGCAACTACCAATTTTTAGCTTTTCTTTATCAAATTAAACTTTGCATCAAAGTAGGTTGTCTAGATGTGCAACTAGGTGAGCAACCTATATGATGCAATAACAACAAGCATACAAGCAAGCAAGGGTAGAAACAATAAAGAGGTTGCACAAGTAAAGATAAGAGATAACCAAGAGTGGAACCGGTGGAGACGAGGATGTGTTACCGAAGTTCCTTCCTTTTGAGGGGAAGTACGTCTCCGTTGGAGCGGTGTGGAGGCACAATGCTCCCCAAGAAGCCACTAGGGCCACCGTATTCTCCTCACGCCCTCACACAATGCGAGATGTCGTGATTCCACTATTGGTGCCCTTGAAGGCGGCGACCGAACCTTTACAAACAAGGTTGGGGCAAACTCCACAACTTAATCGGAGGCTCCCAACAAGACCACGAAGCTTCACCACAATGGAATATGGCTCCGAGGTGACCTCAACCGTCTAGGGTGCTCAAACACCCAAGAGTAACAAGATCTGCTAGGGATGAGTGGGGGAATCGAAAATCCCTTGGTGGAAGTGTAGATCAGGGCCTTCTCAACCACTCTCGAGCAAATCAACAAATTTGATTCGCTAGAGAGATAGATCAGGCGGAAATGAAGCTTGGAGTATTTAATGGAGCTTGAGCAATAAATGGAGTTTGGGGAAGGAAGAGGTAGGTGAGAAGGAGGAAGGGGACTCCCTTTTATAGTGGGGGCAACAATCCCGTTGCCCCCCACCAACCAGCCCCGCACAGGGCGGTACTATCGCTGAGAGGGGACGGTACTACCGCCAGGCGACAGTACTGCCGCGCCACCCAGCGGTACTGCTGCGCTGAGGAGACTTAGTAGGGAACGGACCCCAATTGCGATACTACCGCGGTGGTAGGGCGGTACTACCGCTCCTGGAACGGTACTACCGCCACTACAACCGTGACTAGTGCCGCAAAACCCGACATGAGAAAAAACCTCTCGAATCGAGGCGGTAGGACCCAGACTACCCGGCGGTACTACGGCAGTGGGGTCAAGGGCGGTAGTACCGCTGTGGAGCGGTACTGCCGCTTGTAACCCTTCGGCCGTAGTACCGCAGGCAGTGCGGTACTACCGCTGGGGCAAGAGAGAGAGAGAGAGAGAGAGAAGGGATCTCTCAAATATGCTGAGGACACGGCGGAGGTGCCAGGCCCCCAGTGGTACTACTGCTGTGGAGCCAAGGGCGGTACTACCGCTGCGGAGCGGTACTGCCGCTTGGCTCCTCAGCGGTACTACCGCTGGGTGCGCGGTACTACCGCTTAGACCCAGACAGGACAAGGAAGAGAGGAGAGATCTCTTCAATGGAAAGGAAATGCTCAGAGGGTGAGAAGCAGATGTGTACGTGATGATTCCACCCATGCAAAACCCCAGCGGACCCCCTCTTGATAGTACGGTGCCCTCTACGCAACTAGTCCACCGAGAAAGAAACGAAACAGCTACACCGTCTTGAAATACACTCCGAGGGGAAGAAGGCGTCTCGTGCCAGGGGAGAATCTGTGAATTATTCAAAGCACAAGATTAGTCCGCAAACATGTTGTCATCAATCACCAAAACTACCTTGAGAGAGATATGCCGTAACAATCTCCCCCTTTTTGGTGGATTGATGACAACTAGGGATTTGCGCAAGGAAAAGAAATAAAACGAAGAAAGCTAAGAACTACAAAATATAGACGGGCTCCCCCAGAATGTGTGCACCAAGAGATGGCACGACCCACACATTCGGATCAAAACTCCCCCTATATTTTATAGTCCAACAATACTAAGCACAAGATATATAAGAGAATTGAATAAACAGGACAAGCATGCATCTCACAATAAACTACAGTACTCAGACATGACATAAGTAATAAGGTAGCGATAGGGAGCATATGTCTCACACCATATGTCTAGAGCTTAGGTCTCACACCAAACCAAACCAAAGAAGGACACCAAGAGAACACACAAGAAACCACAAGACGACACAAAACACGACACAAGAGGCAAATCCCTACACTCTCTCCCCCTTTGGCAGCGAGACACCAAAAAGGGCATAGAGTGACACTACGACTCCAAGTGATGGGAGATGGAAGAGCTCGAACATCACATCTCTGCATCTTCATCGTGGGTCGAAAACTTCTCGGCATCGGAGTCGGTCCAGTGGCAATTCTGATGAATCCAGTCCTCCTCTTTAGTGATCTGACCCTCAGACCCACTGGCAACTGTTGCTCCCATCTGACGCATGAGCTCCTTGTGGCGTGTCCTGGCATGCTTCTCCGCCACATGAGTCATGTACTGACCATGAGACTCCATACAGAAAAGCTTCTTCATCTTGCGCTTAAGCTTCTGTGCCCACGACGGTTTTGCACTAGAGGGACCAAAGTTCTCCTCATGATCATCTGTAGCAGCCTCACCCTCGGTCCCCATGGCAGCAGCAGCAGCAGCATCAGTAGACGGACCCCTTGTGGCAGCAGTAGCAGATGGACCTCCTGTGTGAGGCGCTGTCCAGTTGTCCTTCTTCCTCAGACGCTTGATCTCATGAGACACCAAGTCTCCAGTCTCCAGCAATAGTCTGGGATAAGTCTGTGCCCAGGCCCTCTCAATGAGCCTCATGATGAATGGACCATAGATAGGACACTTGCGCTCAGACACGGCAGATAGAAGTTCAGACCACATGACATGAGAGATATCCAGGCTCTCTCCAGTGCTTGCTTCCTTCTCATGCTGACAGAAAAGGAGCATGTCCACGTGGTAAGAGTGGACCATATCCAGATTCCCGATCCGAGGGAAGAGAGTCTCACGGAATATGCGATGAAGAATGTCCAGATACGGAGACAGCTCATAGGTCTTCTTCTGAGTGACTGGGTGAACCTTCACAGTGCAGTAGGGCCAAAGGGCTTGCTTGTGGGTGGATGTAGCATTGCGGTGAGGACGGAAACCGACAGGAGTCTCAAGCCCAGTATCCACCACATCAAGTAACTCCATGAAAGCCTTCCACTTGACAGAAAGCAGCTTCCATTGGTTATCCTTGTCAGAGTCCTGTCGACATCCGTCCCAAGATGGACGGTGGCATAGAATTGAGCTACCAAATCCGCATCAAAGTCCTTGTTGAATTGCATGATCCTGAGAATGTTCAGCTGAGTGCACATCTGAAGAGCTTCGCCAAAGTACTCCGGATCCTTCTCCATATCATCAGTGTCAATGGAGCGAACATCAACAAAAAGATTCTTCTTGGCCTTGATCACATCAAAGTAGATGGCAAACTGAAAACGGTTCTAGAACGGGCGGTTGACCAAAGTGGGTTCTTGGTCCACCGCATAGGGGTTGCGGCGACGCTTCTCCCAAAACTCCTTGTTGGTCATCTCAGTCACAGTCTTCCCTTTTGGCTTGTTGGCGGCTCACTTTGATTGCTGAGGAGGTGGAGGAACACTTGCAGAAGCACTTGCTGGAGGCAGTTGGGTGCTCGAGGAACCACCGGCAGGCTCTGAGGTGCGGTAGCATTTTGATGTGGCACGCCCGGGGTTGATATGGCGACCTTGCTGCTCGGAATGGTCATCGCCTGGAGCCAAACACAAGAACAACGTGAAACAACCAGAAAGAACGAGCATAAGCCAGCAACACAACAAAAGATCAAGGTAAGGCAGGAGAATGATGGAAAATTGGCATGCAGCGGTAGTACCGTGACCTGCCCGCGGTAGTACCGCCCCAAGCGGTAGTACCGCCCCAAAGGGAGCGGTAGTACGGCTTGAGGCGGATAAACAGTAGTTTCAAAGGACGAGGCGGTGAAACAGTGGTTTCCTACTACCGTGGTCAGATCCGGCACTACCGGCCTACCAAATTCAAAAATAATCCTACCAAACTCTAATCTAGATAGTCTAGTTGCCTTCTCCAATCAACTCAAGCCTAGATTTCGCCAAAAATCTAGAGATGCAACCACCATTGCCCCTAAGAAACAAGAACTAAAAGGAGACAAAACGAAAGAAAGAACGGGGGCAATACCGGCATCCATGGCAAGAGGACGAGGTGGGGATCGACTCCACCAAAGGAAATGGAGAGGGACGCCCCGGAGACGGAGATCCGCCGGAGCCCTCCCGCGGCGAGAGGAGGCTGGAGAGAGGAAGAGAAAAGAGGGGCGAAGTGAATGGGTATGGGGGAGAAGAAACCTCCCCCTGCCCCCGACTTAACCCCCTGTTCTCATCCCCCAGCGGTAGTACCGTGCTGGGGGCGGTAGTACCGCTCACGAGCGGTAGTACCGCGCACCACCAGCGGTAGTACCGCCCAGCGCGCCAAGACAACTAAACAGACACGGCTTAGCTCGACGAAACGACAAAAAAACGGCAAACACACCAGCAAACGACCAAGACACACCTCTTCACAAGAGGGCGGTGGCCGAGGCCACCTATGTTTGAGTCAAAAGGTATGGCACCGCGAAGATTTTGACCTTGGGCCCATGACCAAAACTCGTCTTTTAAGCACAAGTGCCATCTACAATGGCTAAAGTGAAAGACTTGATCAATTTATGCATAATGGGGGGAGGGAGAGTTCATTGAGAGAACAACACTCCCCCTATGTCCATGCCTACACCCAAACTAGACAACAAATTGAGCGTGGTAGGGTATGCACGGGTTCAAGAAACATTGCTCGAATCAATGATATTTAGCTCATGCCTTAACTCGCGAAATCTTGCTTCATCCAAGGGCTTCGTGAAAATATCTGTAAGGTTGTCATGAGTGTTGACATAGTTGAGCTCGATCTCTCCTCGCCTAATGTGATCCCGGATGAAGTGATACCAAATCTCAATATGCTTCGTCTTGAAGTGTTGCACTGGGTTGAGAGAAATCTTGATGGCACTTTCATTGTCACACCAAAGAGGCACTTTGTCACAAGTGACACCGTAATCCTTTAAAGTTTGCCTCATCCATAGAAGTTGTGCACAACAACTGCCGGCGGTGACATACTCCGCCTCAGTGGACGAGAGAGACACACAACTTTGCTTTTTGGAAGACCAACTTACCAAAGAGCAACCAAGGAATAGGCACCCTCCGGAAGTGGACTTCCTATCCACTTTGTCTCCCGCCCAACCGGAATCCGAGTACCCTACAAGCTTGAAGTTTGATCCTCTTGGGTACCATAAGCCAAAGTTTGGGGTATGAGCCAAATATCAGAAGATTATTTGACCGCCACATAGTGACTTTCCTTAGGTGCGGCTTGAAACCGTGCACAAATTCCCACACTCAGCATGATGTACGGTCTAGATGCACAAAGGTAAAGCAAGGAACCAATCATGGAACGATATACCTTTTGATCCACCACTTTACCATTGGGATCTAAGTCAAGTTGGCACTTGGTGGGCATTGGAGTGGAGGCCGGCTTGACGTCACTTAGCTTGAATCTCTTGAGCATGTCTTGGGTGTATTTGGATTGATTGGTGAAGGTTCCTTCTCTTCTTTGCTTCACTTCGAACCCTAGAAAGAACTTCAACTCTCCCATGGAGGACATCTCAAACTTTGAGGTCATGAGAGTGGCAAATTCCTCATTGAAAGCTTTGTTAGGAGAACCAAAGATAATATCATCAACATATAATTGGCACACAAACAACTCCCCTTTGACCTTCTTAGTAAAAAGAGTGGGGTCGATTAGCCCAACTTCAAAACCACGATCTTGTAACAACTCGGTAAGGTGGTCATACCACACACGTGGGGCTTGTTTAAGGCCATAGAGTGCCTTATCGAGTTGATACACATGATCGGGAAAGTAGGGATCGTCGAACCCGGGGGGTTGCTTGACGTAAACCAATTCATTAATGGGACCATTAAGAAAAGCACTCTTCACATCCATTTGTTGTAACTTAAAGTTATGATGAGAAGCATATGCAATCAACATGCAAATGGATTCAAGACGAGCAACGGGAGCAAAGGTTTCACCGTAGTCGATACCCTCGACTTGGGAGTAGCCTTGTGCTACCAAACGAGCCTTGTTGCGAATGATAATCCCATGGGCATCTTGCTTGTTCTTGAATATCCACTTGGTTCCAGTGACATTATGGTTCCCCGTTGGCCTTGGCACCAATCTCCACACTTTGTTGCGCTCGAAGTTGTTGAGTTCTTCGTGCATGGCATTGAGCCAATCCGGATCTTCTAGCGCCTCATAGACCTTGTGGGGTTCCACACAAGAGACAAACGCGTGATGCTCACAATAATTTGCTAATTGTCTACAAGTGCTTACCCCCTTTCTTAAGCTTCCAAGCACATTCGTCATGAGATGATCCTTGGTGGAGAGCTTGGAAGCAATCTTGGCGGCACGACACTCTAATTCCTGCTCGGTGGTGAGTTGAGGAGCGGTTACTTGATCATCTTGAGCGCCGTCATGAACTTGTTCTTGATCTTGAACTTGCTCGGGGGAGAGAACTTGACCTTGGGCATCACTTGGTGTGTCAACACCGTCTTGAGTATGATCTTGCCCTTGGTCTTGTTCATGAGGTTGAGGGCCTTCACTTTGTTCTTCGGAAGCGTGTGGGCCTTGGGTTGGTGATGGCTCCACTTGAGTGGAGCATTGTCCTTCTCCTTCGGCCACAAGGGGTTCCTCAATGGGTAGGATGAAACCAACACCCATTCTTCTTATGGCTTGAGGAGGAATTTCATCACCTACATCACAAGTGCCACTTTGCTCCACTTGGGAGCCGTTATTCTCATCAAACTCCACGTTACACATCTCCTCAATAAGTCCCATGGATTTATTGAGGACACGGTCAGCATGAGAGTTTGTAGCATAACCAACAAATATGCCCTCATAAGCTCTAGCCTCAAATTTAGACAACCGAACACCTTTCTTAAGAATGAAACACTTACACCCGAATACCCGGAAGTACTTGAGGTTGGGCTTGTTACCGGTGAGTATCTCATATGGGGTCTTGTTCAAGCCCTTGCGGAGGTAGAGCCGATTGGATGCATGACACTCGGTGTTGATGGCTTCGGCCCAAAAGTTGTATGGAGACTTGAACTCCGCCATCATGGTCCGTGCTGCATCCATCAACGTCCGGTTCTTCCTCTCCGCAACACCGTTTTGTTGAGGGGTGTATGGTGCGGAATATTGATGCTTGATTTCCTCATCACTAAGAAATTCATCCAAGGTGTAGTTCTTGAACTCGGTGCCGTTGTCACTTCTTATTGTCAAGATCTTTGCATTGTGTTGACGTTGTGCTTCAAAGTCAATGACGGTTTGTCGGGTCTCGCTCTTCCTCTTGAAGAAATACACCCATGTGTACCTTGAGTAGTCATCCACAATCACCAAGCAATACTTCCTACCTCCAAGACTATCGAAGGATGGGGGCCCAAAAAGATCCATGTGAAGGAGCTCCAAGGGCCTCCTTCAATAAATGATAGTCGTGGGAGGGTGAGCCTTCTCATATAGTTTTCCTTTGATACAGGCACTGCAAGCATTTAGCAAAACTAACATTCGTTAGTCCACGGACATGGTCCCCCTTGAGAAGACTTTGCAAAGATCTCATATTGACATGGGCTAAACGGCGATGCCAAAGCCATCCCACATCAACTTTAGCCATTAGGCATGTCGCGGTCTTAGTGGGTCACTCCAAAAAGTTAATCACATATAGACCATTCTCGACATGCCCAACAAAAGCTACTTTAAGAGTCTTGCTCCACAAGAGGGCCACGATATCGATATCAAAGAAAGTGGCAAAGCCCATGATTGCAAGTTGACGAACGGAAAGTAAATTGTATGCAAGGGACTCAACAAGCATGACCTTCTCGATCGTGAGATCATGAGAGATGACCACCTTGCCAAGTCCCAATACCTTAGAGGATGAGGCGTCACCCCACTCGACATTGGTGGGCATAGATGGAACTTTGTGCATGTCCACCACCAAGTCCTTGCTTCCGGTCATATGATTTGTTGCTCCGCTATCAAGCAACCATGATCCACCTCCGGAAGCAAACACCTACAAGAGATCAATGCTTGGTTTTAGGTACCCATTTTGTAATGGGTCCTTTGATGTTAGTAACAAGGGTCTTAGGAACCCAAATAGACCATTCAATGTACTCATGAAGAGAACCAATAAATTTGGCATAAACATGCCCATCACTAGCACGACATAACACATAAGAAGGATTAAAATCGCCGCCTTGTTGGGAGGGATGACATTGCCCTTCTTGACATTCTTCTTCTTCTTCTCCTTGGGGGCACTCTCTTCCTCCCTCACAAAGGTTTGCATGAGGGGAGGAGGTCGTTTGGTCTTGTCATTCTTCTTCTTGTTCTTGGAGTCGGGCACGTACCCAACCCCTTCCTTGGCCACACCTCCCTTTTGGTTGATCAAGAGATCGTTGAGGTTCTTCTTGCCTTGTATGCAAGTCGCAAGACCTCTCTCAAGTTGCTCCTTCAACTTAGCATTTTCCTCAACAAGGTGTATATGTTCACAACATGGGTTAGTAGCATTTGCATTATCAATTAAAACCATATGAGGAAAAGTTGCTTTCTCCTTAGTTAGCTTCACTTGGAGTTGATCATGAGACTCCTTGAGACTAGCGTGAATACCCTTCAAGGCCTTGTGGGCCTTGTCAAGTATATCAAACTCCTCTTTGAGTCTAGCAAGATCAACCCCGAGTTTGGCCTTCTCGGAATTTAGCACACGAGAAACAATGAGGGCATGATCATAATCTTTCTTTAACTTAGCATGATCAACGTTGTGTGACTCCTCAAGAGACAAACGAAGACCACACTCTTCCTAAAGAGCATTGGAAAGATCTGAAATCTCATCGGCATAGTCACGACTATGCCCTTCCATCTTAGAGATGGTGTCTTCGTGAGCCTCGATCATGTAATTGGCCTCACCAAGTTGTTCCAAGAGAGCAACAAAGTGCTTCTTGGATTTTCCCTTGAGTTTGCCCATAAAAGCCTCAAACTCGTTAGCCTCCACATTAGCTCCCTCAAGTTCATTAATGCTATCTGTTGGGGAAGGATGATTAATGATGGTAGTTTTGATGTTAGAGGTTACCTTGTTGGTGGCTTTAGCCATGAGGCACTTGGCAGTGATTTTCTCGTTGGGTGAGTCGAAGAGAGACACCCGTGACGTTGTTGCAATGGCAACGGAGGCCATGGCAACCGACTCATCATCTTCATCATCCTCATTGTACTCTTCTTGCACAACCAAGGCCTTGGGAGGAGTCTTCTTGGTGAAGTTGGGGGAACGACTTGGCCTTGTCCTTTCGGATGAGTTTGCCACCATTGTCTTCCCTCTTCTCATGCGGGCATTCCGCAACGAAATGACTCACGTTGCCGCAGTTGTAGCAAGTTCTTACACGTTGCTTGCCCCTTGTGCCACTCGAGTTGTTTTTGCTAAAGTTGGGCCTCGAGTTTTTCTTGCTCCAAAATTGCCTTGAAGCAAGTGCCATGTGTTCATGATATGCATACTTTGTATCTTCGGGGTTGCTCTCCTCTTCTTCCTCTTCTTCTTCTTCCATGGTGAGCTTGGCCTTCAATGCAAGGTTAGGCTTCTTTGCCCGTTGAGAACGGAGCACCGCATTGTCGGCGGTCTTGTCCAAAATGTTCATGGCCATAAACTCATCCAACACTTCGCTTGAGGTCAAAGTGTGGAAGTCCGGTCTTTGACGAATGATGGAGGACATGGCCTTGTGGTAGGGCATCATTGCCTTGAGGAATTTGCGCTAGATCCAATTGTCATCCGTGTCCTTGCTCCCGTGATCTTGTAGTGAGACCGCGAGTTTGGTTACTCTCCGATAAAGCTCATGAGGTTCTTCATCTTTCTTCATTGCAAACTCATCGGCCTCATCTTGTACCACTTCATAGTTGGAGCGTTGAATGCTTGCGCTTCCCCGGTAGAGAGACACGACACAATGCCATGCATCTTTGGCCAAGGCGAAGGGACGAAGATGAGGTAGGTCTTCAGGTGGAATTGCATCTTGTATGATGAAGAGAGCATTCTCATTGAATTGATTGTCCGTGGCTTCTCGAGGAGTGAAGTTGCTTGGATCATGTGGATAGAAGCCTTCTTCAATGATTCTCCAAAGGTTAGTGTTCACATGATTTAAATGACGTTTAAAGAGGTAAACCCAAATATCAAAATCCTTATTTTTCACAATCTTAGGGGGAGGACCGGCATGATTCAAATGAGTGGAAGGAACCGGTCCACCATAAACAAGTGGTGGTTCCACATGGGCAAAGATGTCGGTGCCATTCTTGCCACTAGAAGGAGCCTTTTCACTACTAGCTTCCCCCTTGTCGGGGATAGCATCCGACACCTTGTTGACGGGATCACCCACTTTCAATGGTGCGGTGGAAAGTTTAAGCCCCTCAAGAAATTTAGTAAACATGCTTTCAACTTTGGTCGTCATGGAGGTTTTCAATGTCTCCAAGGCCACATTGAACTCCTCACGAGAGACCGAAGTTCCCCCATCTCCCGTAGACGAGATCGGATTCACACCGGAGTGTTCCTCCACACCGTCTACGGTATCAACCATACTCTTTGGACGGTAAAGTCCTTAACAAAGAGACGAGGCTCTGATACCAATTGAAAGGATCGATATGGTTGACTAGAGGGGGGTGAATAGGCAACTACCAATTTTTTAGCTTTTCTTTACCAAATTAAACTTTGCATCAAAGTAGGTTGTCTAGATGTGCAACTAGGTGAGCAACCTATATGATGCAATAACAACAAGCATACAAGCAAGCAAGGGTAGAAACAATAAAGAGCTTGCACAAGTAAAGGTAATAGATAACCAAGAGTGGAACCGGTGGAGACGAGGATGTGTTACCGAAGTTCCTTCCTTTTGAGGGGAAGTACGTCTCCGTTGGAGCGGTGTGGAGGCACAATGCTCCCCAAGAAGCCACTAGGGCCACCGTATTCTCCTCACGCCCTCACACAATGCGAGATGCCGTGATTCCACTATTGGTGCCCTTTAAGGCGGCGACCGAACCTTTACAAACAAGGTTGGGGCAAACTCCACAACTTAATCGGAGGCTCCCAACAAGACCACGAAGCTTCACCACAATGGAATATGGCTCCGAGGTGACCTCAACCGTCTAGGGTGCTCAAACACCCAAGAGTAACAAGATCTACTAGGGATGAGTGGGGGAATCGAAAATCCCTTGGTGGAAGTGTAGATCGGGGCCTTCTCAACCACTCCCGAGCAAATCAACAAATTTGATTGGCTAGAGAGATAGATCAGGCGGAAATGAAGCTTGGAGTATTTAATGGAGCTTGAGCAATAAATGGAGCTTGGGGGAGGAAGAGGTAGGTGAGAGGGAGGAAGGGTACTCCCTTTTATAGTGGGGGTAACAATCTCATTGCCCCCCACCAACCAGCCCCGCACATGGCGGTACTACCGCTGAGAGGGGGCGGTACTACTGCCAGGCGATGGTACTGCCGCGCCACCCAACAGTACTGCCGCGCTGAGGAGACTTAGTAGGGAACGGACCCCAATTGCGGTACTACCACGGTGGTAGGGCGGTACTACCGCTCCTGGAACGGTACTACCGCCACTACAACCGTGACTAGTGCCACAAAACCCGACACGAGAAAAAGACCTCTCGAATCGAGGTGGTAGGACCCAGACTACCCAGCGGTACTACGGCAGTGGGGTCAAGGGTGGTAGTACCGCTGTGGAGCGGTACTGCCGCTTGCGACCCTTCGGTCGTAGTACCGCAGGCAGTGCGGTACTACCGCTGGGGCAAGAGAGAGAGAGAGAAGGGATCTCTCAAATATGCTGAGGACACGGCGGAGGTGCCAGGCCCCCAGCGGTACTACTGCTGTGGAGCCAAGGGCGGTACTACCGCTGCGGAGCGGTACTGCCGCTTGGCTCCTCAGCGGTACTACCGCTGGGTGCGCGGTACTACCGCTTAGACCCAGACAGGACAAGGAAGAGAGGAGAGATCTCTTCAATGGAAAGGAAATGCTCGGAGGGTGAGAAGCAGATGTGTACGTGATGATTCCACCCATGCAAAACCCCAGCGGACTCCCTCTTGATAGTACGGTACCCTCTACGCAACTAGTCCACCGAGAAAGAAACGAAAGAGCTACACCGTCTTGAAATACACTCCGAGGGGAAGAAGGCGTCTCGTGCCAGGGGAGAATCTGTGAATTATTCAAAGCACAAGATTAGTCCGCAAACATGTTGTCATCAATCACCAAAACTACCTTGAGAGAGATATGCCGTAACAGCGTTGCATGTGCGCCACTTGTTACAACCTGGAAGTTTTCTTTTTTTCGCACATCCATTTGTTCAAAGCGTTTTATCTCTTAAACCATTTGTCTAAATCTTGAACAGTTTTCACCATTGGATTCCTTGCATCGAGATCTTCAAAACTACATCTCATGTTGATAGGTTTTGACGAAATTTTTTCAGAAAAAAAACCGGCCGAGAAAACAGGATGAAAAAACCGAACCGAAAGAGGTACGGCCGTGCTTATCGCGAAATCACAACCGTGCCTCTCGCGGAAGCAAAACCGTGCCTCTCGGGCAAAGAAAAAAAAACATAAAACGTGTTTTTTTCGTTTCCGAGAGGCACGGCCGTGCCTCTCATGAAAACACAATCGTGCTTCTCGCGGAAGGAATTTTTTTTGCTTTTTTCCTTTCTGAGAGGCACGGCCGTGCCTCTCGCGAAATCACAACTGTGGCTCTTGCGGAAGCAAAACTGTGCCTCTCACGAAAGGAAAAAAAACAGAAAACGCGTTTTTTTTGTTTTCTTGAGGCACGGATGTGCCTCTCGTGAATGCACAACCGTGCCTCTCGCGGAAGCAAAACCGTGCCTCTCGAGGAAGGAAAAAAATTCTATTTTTTCTTTCCGAGAGGCACGACCATGTTGTTGGGGAACGTTGCAGAAAACAAAAATTTTCCTACGGTTTCACCAAGATCTATCTATGAGTTCATCTAACAAGAGTGATTGGATTGCATCTACATACCTTTGTAGATCACGCGCGGAAGCGTTCAAAGAACGGGGATGAGGAAGGCGTACTCGACGTGATCCAAATCACCGGAGATCCTAGCGCCGAATGGACGACACCTCCGCGTTCAACACACGTACGGTCAGCGTGACGTCTCCTTCTTCTTGATCCAGCAAGGAGGAAGGAGAGGTTGAGGAAGATGACTCCAGCAGCAGCACGACGGCATGGTGGTGATGGAGCTGCAGTACTCCGGCAGGGCTTCGCTAAGCGCTATGGAGGAGGAGGATGTGTTGGAGAGGGAGAGGGAGGCACCAAGGCATGGGGTAAGAAGTCCTCCATCTCCCCACTATATATAGGAGGGCCAAGGGGGGGGGGGCGCCGGCCCTAGGAGATCCAAATTCCTAGGGGGTGCGGCCAAGGGGAGGAATCCCTCCTCCCCAAGGCACCTAGGGGGTGCCTTCCCCTCCTAGGACTCTTCCTTTAGGGTTTTCCCCACCCTAGGCGCATGGGCCCTAGGAGGAAGTGGCGCCCCAGCCCACTTTGGGCTGGATCCCTTCCCACTTCAGCCCATGGGGCCCTCCGGGATAGGTGGCCCCACCCGGTGGACCCCCGGGACCCTTCCGGTGGTCCCGGTACAATACCGGTGACCCCGAAACTTGTCCCGATGGCCAAAATAGCACTTCCTATATATAATTCTTTACCTCCGGACCATTTCGGAACTCCTCGTGACGTCCGGGATCTCATCCGGGACTTAGAACAACATTCGGGTTACTGCATATACATATCCCTACAACCCTAGCATCACCGAACCTTAAGTGTGTAGACCCTACGGGTTCGGGAGACATGTAGACATGACCGAGATCGCTCTTTGGTCAATAACCAACAGCGGGATCTGGATACCCATGTTGGCTCCCACATGCTCCTCGATGATCTCATCATATGAACCACGATGTCGAGGATTCAAGCAACCCCGTATACAATTCCCTTTGTCAATCGGTATGTTACTTGCCCGAGATCTGATCGTCGGTATCCCAATACCTCGTTCAATCTCGTTACCGGCAAGTCACTTTACTCGTACTGTAATGCATGATCCCGTGACCAAACACTTGGTCACTTTGAGCTCATTATGATGATGCATTACCGAGTGGGCCCAGTGATACCTCTCCGTCATACGGAGTGACAAATCCCAGTCTTGATCTGTGTCAACCCAACAGACACTTTCGGAGATACCCGTAGTATACCTTTATAGTCACCCAGTTACGTTGTGACGTTTGGCACACCCAAAGCACTCCTACGGTATCCGGGAGTTACACGATCTCATGGTCTAAGGAAAGGATACTTGACATTGGAAAACTCTAGCAAACGAACTATACGACCTTGTGCTATGTTTAGAATTGGGTCTTGTCCATCACATCATTCTCCTAATGATGTGATCTCGTTATCAATGACATCCAGTGTCCATAGTCAGGAAACCATGACTATCTTTTGATCAACGAGCTAGTCAACTAGAGGCTTACTAGGGACATGTTGGTGTCTTTTATTCACACATGTATTACAATTTCTGGATAACACAATTATAGCATG
Organism: Triticum dicoccoides; assembly: GCF_002162155.2. NCBI lineage: Eukaryota > Viridiplantae > Streptophyta > Magnoliopsida > Poales > Poaceae > Triticum > Triticum dicoccoides. The sequence goes on along the minus strand of NC_041380.1, from coordinate 493,346,629 downwards.
AATAAAGACAATTATCATGAACAAGGAAATATTATAATAATGCTTTTATTATTGCCTCTAGGGCATATTTCCAACAGTCTCCCACTTGCACTAGAGTCAATAATCTAGTTACATTGTGATGAATCGAACACCCATGGAATTCTGGTGTTGATCATGTTTTGCTCTAGGGAGAGGTTCAGTCAACGGATCTTCTACATTCAGGTCCGTATGTACTTTACAAATATCTATGTCTCCATCTTGAACATTTTCACGAATGGAGTTGAAGCGATGCTTGATGTGCCTTGTCTTCTTGTGAAACCTGGGCTCCTTGGCAAGTGCAATAGCTCCAGTGTTGTTACAGAAGAGCTTGATCGGCCCCGACGCATTGGGTATGACTCCTAGGTTGGTGATGAACTCCTTCACCCAAATTGCTTCATGCGCTGCCTCCGAGGCTGCCATGTATTCCGCTTCACATGTAGATCCCGCCACGACGCTCTGCTTGCAACTGCACCAGCTTACTGCCCCACCATTCAAAATATACACGTATCCGGTTTGTGAATTAGAGTCATCCAGATCTGTGTCGAAGCTAGCGTCGACGTAACCTTTTACGACGAGCTCTTCGTCACCTCCATAAACGAGAAACATTTCCTTAGTCCTTTTCAGGTACTTCAGGATATTCTTGACCGCTGTCCAGTGTTCCTTGCCGGGATTACTTTGGTACCTTCCTACCAAACTTACGGCAAGGTTTACATCAGGTCTGGTACACAGCATGGCATACATAATAGAACCTATGGCTGAGGCATAGGAGATGGCACTCATCTCTTCTATATCTTCTGCCGTGGTCGGACATTGAGCTGAGCTCAATTTCACACCTTGTAACACAGGCAAGAACCCCTTCTTAGACTGATCCATATTGAACTTCTTCAATATCTTATCAAGGTATGTGCTTTGTGAAAGACCTATGAGGCGTCTTGATCTATCTCTGTAGATCTTGATGCCTAATATATAAGCAGCTTCTCCAAGGTCCTTCATTGAAAAACTTCTATTCAAGTAGGCCTTAATGCTGTCCAAGAGTTCTATATCATTTCCCATCAAAAGTATGTCATCTACATATAATATGAGAAATGCTACAGAGCTCCCACTCACTTTCTTGTAAACGCAGGCTTCTCCATAAGTCTGCGTAAACCCAAACACTTTGATCATCTCATCAAAGCGAATATTCCAACTTCGAGACGCTTGCACCAGCCCATAAATCAAGCGTTGGAGCTTGCATACCTTGTCAACATTCTTAGGATCGACAAAACCTTCCGGCTGCATCATATACAATTCTTCCTTAAGGAAACCATTAAGGAATGCCGTTTTGACGTCCATTTGCCATATTTCATAATCATAGAATGCGGCAATTGCTAACATGATTCGGACGGACTTTAGCTTCGCTACCGGTGAGAAAGTCTCATCGTAGTCAATACCTTGAACTTGTCGATAACCCTTAGTGACAAGCCGAGCTTTATAGATGGTCACATTACCATCCGCGTCTGTCTTCTTCTTAAAGATCCATTTATTTTCTATGGCTCGCCGCTCAACGGGCAAGTCAGTCAAAGTCCATACTTTGTTTTCATACATGGATCCTATCTCGGATTTCATGGCTTCTAGCCATTTGTCAGAATCCGGGCCCGCCATCGCTTCTTCATAGTTCGAAGGTTCATCGTTGTCTAACAACATGATTTCCAAGACAGGGTTGCCGTACCACTCTGGTGCGGAACGTGTCCTTGTGGACCTTCGAATTTCAGTAGGAGCTTGATCAGAAGTATCTTGATCATCATTATTAACTTCCTCTCTAGTCGGTGCAGGCACCTCAGGAATATTTTCTTGAGCTGCGCCATTTTCCGGTTCAAGAGGTCATACTTCATCAAGTTCTACTTTCCTCCCACTTACTTCTTTCGAGAGAAACTCCTTCTCTAGAAAGGATCCATTCTTGGCAATAAAGGTCTTGCCTTCGGATCTGAGGTAGAAGGTATACCCAATAGTTTCTTTAGGGTATCCTATGAAGACGCACTTTTCCGACTTGGGTTCGAGCTTTTCAGGTTGAAGTTTCTTGACATAAGCATCGCATCCCCAAACTTTTAGAAACGACAGCTTAGGTTTCTTCCCAAACCATAATTCATATGGTGTCGTCTCAAAGGATTTCGACGGAGCCCTATTTAAAGTGAATGCGGCAGTCTCTAAAGCATACCCCCAAAAAGATAGCGGTAAATCGGTAAGAGACATCATAGATCGCACCATATCTAATAGAGTGCGATTACGACATTCGGACACACCATTACGCTGAGGTGTTCCAGGCGGCGTCAGTTGTGAAACTATTCCACATTTTCTTAAGTGTGTGCCAAACTCATGACTCAAGTATTCTCCTCCACGATCTGATCGCAGGAACTTGATTTTCCTGTCACGTTGATTCTCAACCTCACTCTGAAATTCCTTGAACTTTTCAAAGGTCTCAGACTTATGTTTCATTAAGTAGACATACCCATATCTACTCAAGTCATCAGTGAGGGTGAGAACATAACGATAGCCACCGCGAGCCTCAACACTCATTGGACCGCACACATCAGTATGTATGATTTCCAATAAGTTGGTTGCTCGCTCCATTGTTCCTGAGAACGGAGTCTTGGTCATTTTACCCATGAGGCATGGTTCGCACGTGTTAAATGATTCGTAATCAAGAGACTCTAAAAGTCCATCAGCATGGAGCTTCTTCATGCGTTTGACACCTATGTGACCAAGGCGGCAGTGCCACAAGTATGTGGGACTATCATTATCAATCTTACATCTTTTGGTACTCACACTATGAACATGTGTAGCATTACGCTCGAGATTCATTAAGAATAAACCAATTACCATCGGAGCATGACCATAAAACATATCTCTCATATAAATAGAACAACCATTATTCTCGGATTTAAATGAGTAGCCATCTCGTATTAAACGAGATCCTGATACAATGTTCATGCTCAAACTTGGCACTAAATAACAATTATTGAGGTTCAAAACTAATCCCGTAGGTAAATGAAGAGGCAGCGTGCCGACGGCGATCACATCGACCTTGGAACCATTCCTGACGCGCATCGTCACCTCGTCCTTCGCCAGTCTCCGCTTATTCCGCAGCTCCTGCTTTGAGTTACAAATGTGAGCAACTGCACCGGTATCAAATACCCAGGAGCTACTACGAGTACTGGTAAGGTACACATCAATTACATGTATATCACATATACCTTTTGTTTTGCCGGCCTTCTTGTCCGCTAAGTATTTGGGGCAGTTCCGCTTCCAGTGACCACTCTCCTTGCAATAAAAGCACTCAGTCTCGGGCTTGGGTCCATTCTTTGGCTTCTTCCCGGCAGCTTGCTTGCCGGGCACGGCAACTCCCTTGCCGTCCTTCTTGAAGGCTTTCTTACCCTTGCCCTTCTTGAACTTAGTGGTTTTATTCACCATCAACACTTGATGCTCCTTTTTGACTTCTACCTCTGCTGATTTCAGCATTGCAAATACTTCAGGAATGGTCTTTTCCATCCCCTGCATATTGAAGTTCATCACAAAGCTCTTGTAGCTCGGTGGAAGCGACTGAAGGATTCTGTCAATGACCGCGTCATCCGGGAGATTAACCCCCAGCTGAGTCAAGCGGTTATGTAACCCAGACATAGTGAGTATGTGCTCACTGACAGAACTGTTTTCCTCCATCTTACAGCTGAAAAACTTGTCGGAGACTTGATATCTCTCGACCCGGGCATGAGCTTGGAAAACCATTTTCAGCTCTTCGAACATCTCATATGCTCCGTGTCTCTCAAAACGCTTTTGGAGCCCCGACTCTAAGCTGTAAAGCATGCCGCACTGAATGAGGGAGTAGTCATCGGTACGTGCCTGCCAAGCGTTCATAACGTCTTGTTCTGCAGGGAGAACAGGTGCGTCACCTAGCGGTGCTTGTAGGACATAATCTTTCTTGGCAGCTATGAGGATGATCCTCAGGTTCCGGACCCAGTCCGTGTAGTTGCTGCCATCGTCTTTCAGCTTGGTTTTCTCTAGGAACGCGTTGAAGTTGAGGACTACGTTGGCCATTTGATCTACAAGACATATTGTAAATATTTTAGACTAAGTTCATGATAATTAAGTTCATCTAATCAAATTATAATGAACTCCCACTTAGATAGACATCCCTCCAGTCATCTAAGTATAACATGATCCGAGTTAACTAGGCCGTGTCCGATCATCACGTGAGACGAACTAGTCAACATCGGTGAACATCTTCATGTTGATCGTATCTTCTATACGACTCATGCTCGACCTTTCAGTCTTCTGTGTTCCGAGGCCATGTCTGTACATGCTAGGCTCGTCAAGTCAACCTAAGTGTTTTGCATGTGTAAATCTGTCTTACACCCGTTGTATGTGAACGTTAGAATCTATCACACCCGATCATCACGTGGTGCTTCGAAACAACGAACTGTCGCAACGGTGCACAGTTAGGGGGAACACTTTCTTGAAATTATTACGAGGGATCATCTTATTTACTATCGTCGTTCTAAGTAAACAAGATGCAAAAACATGATAAACATCACATGCAATCAAATAATAATAGTGACATGATATGGCCAATATCACATAGCTCCTTTGATCTCCATCTTGGGGCTCCATGATCATCTTGTCACCGGCATGACACCATGATCTCCATCATCATGATCTCCATCATCGTGTCTCCATGAAGTTGCTCGCCAACTATTACTTCTACTACTATGGCTAACGCGTTTAGTAATAAAGTAAAGTAATTGACATGGCGTTTCTCAATGACACGCGGGTCATACAAAAAATATAGAAAACTCCTATGGCTCCTGCCGGTTGTCATACTCATCGACATGCAAGTCGTGATTCCTATTACAATAGCATGAACATCTCATACATCACATATAGATCATTCATCATTCATCACAACTTTGGCCATATCATATCACAAAGCACTTGCTGCAAAAACAAGTTAGACGTCCTCTAATTGTTGTTGCAAGTTTTACGCGGCTGAAGTAGGGTTCTAGCTAGAACGTTTTCTTACCTACGTGAAAGCCACAACATGATTTGTCAACTTCTATTTACCCTTCATAAGGACCCTTTTCATCGAATCCGCTCCAACTAAAGTAGGAGAGACAGACACCCGCCAGCCACCTTATGCAACTTGTGCATGTTAGTCGGTGGAACCGGTCTCACGTAAGCGTACGTGTAAGGTTGGTCCGGGCCGCTTCATCCCACAATACCGTTGAAGCAAGATAAGACTAGTAGTGGCAAGAAAGTTGACAACATCAACGCCCACAACAAATTGTGTTCTACTCGTGCAAGAGAACTACGCATAGACCTAGCTCATGATGCCACTGTTGGGGAACGTTGCAGAAAACAAAAATTTTCCTACGGTTTCACCAAGATCTATCTATGAGTTCATCTAACAACGAGTGATTGGATTGCATCTACATACCTTTGTAGATCACGCGCAGAAGCGTTCAAAGAACGGGGATGAGGAAGGCGGACTCGACGTGATCCAAATCACCGGAGATCCTAGCGCCGAACGGACGGCACCTCCGCGTTCAACACACGTACGGTCAGCGTGACGTCTCCTTCTTCTTGATCCAGCAAGGAGGAATGAGAGGTTGAGGAAGATGGCTCCAGCAGCAGCACGACGGCGTGATGGTGATGGAGCTGCAGTACTCCGGCAGGGCTTCGCTAAGCGCTATGGAGGAGGAGGATGTGTTGGAGAGGGAGAGGGAGGCACCAAGGCGTGGGGTAAGAAGTCCTCCATCTCCCCACTATATATAGGAGGGCCAAGGGGGGGGGCGCCGGCCCTAGGAGATCCAATCTCCTAGGGGGGTGCGGCCAAGGGGAGGAATCCCTCCTCCCCAAGGCACCTAGGGGGTGCCTTCCCCTCCTAGGACTCTTCCTTTAGGGTTTTCCCCACCCTAGGCGCATGGGCCCTAGGGGGAAGTGGCGCCCCAGCCCATTTTGGGCTGGATCCCTTCCCACTTCAGCCCATGGGGCCCTCCGGGATAGGTGGCCCCACCCGGTGGACCCCCGGGACCCTTCCGGTGGTCCCGGTACAATACCGGTGACCCCGAAACTTGTCCCGATGGCCGAAATAGCACTTCCTATATATAATTCTTTACCTTCAGACCATTCCGGAACTCCTCGTGACGTCCGGGATCTCATCCGGGACTCCGAACAACATTCGGGTTACTGCATATACATATCCCTACAACCCTAGCATCACCGAACCTTAAGTGTGTAGACCCTACGGGTTCGGGAGACATGTAGACATGACCGAGATCGCTCTCCGGTCAATAACCAATAGCGGGATCTGGATACCCATGTTGGCTCCCACATGCTCCTCGATGATCTCATCGGATGAACCACGATGTCGGGGATTCAAGCAACCCCGTATACAATTCCCTTTGTCAATCGGTATGTTACTTGCCCGAGATCTGATCGTCGGTATCCCAATACCTCGTTCAATCTCGTTACCGGCAAGTCACTTTACTCGTACCGTAATGCATGATCCCGTGACCAAACACTTGGTCACTTTGAGCTCATTATGATGATGCATTACCGAGTGGGCCCAGTGATACCTCTCCGTCATACGGAGTGACAAATCCCAGTCTTGATCCGTGTCAACCCAACAGACACTTTCGGAGATACCCGTAGTATACCTTTATAGTCACCCAGTTATGTTGTGACGTTTGGCACACCCAAAGCACTCCTACGGTATCCGGGAGTTACACGATCTCATGGTCTAAGGAAAGGATACTTGACATTGGAAAACTCTAGCAAACGAACTATACGACCTTGTGCTATGTTTAGAATTGGGTCTTGTCCATCACATCATTCTCCTAATGATGTGATCTCGTTATCAATGACATCCAGTGTCCATAGTCAGGAAACCATGACTATCTGTTGATCAACGAGCTAGTCAACTAGAGGCTTACTCGGGACATGTTGGTGTCTTTTATTCACACATGTATTACGATTTCCGGATAACACAATTATAGCATGAATAAAGACAATTATCATGAACAAGGAAATATAATAATAATGCTTTTATTATTGCCTCTAGGGCATATTTCCAACACATGTCTCTCGTGAAAGCACAACCGTGCCTCTCGCGAAAGAAAAACCATGCGTCTCGCAGAACAAAAAAAATTAATTTTTTCACACAAAAAAATTAATTTTTTGGTCCAAAAGCTAAGTAAGACCGGTTAAAAACCAAAAAGTTGAAAAACCTGAATAAAACCGTTTAAAAAGCCGGGAACACGTGCGAAAAAATAATAAAAAAAAGAAATCCGAAGGAAGTGTCCAGAGCGCGACATGTGGCGGACGGCCGAGAGCACGCCAATTGGCGCTGATCCTTGCGAGCCTTCTGGAGGAGCGCTCACCAACTAGTTGGTCTCCAGTATCCCGACTAAAACAACAAAGTGAAAAAAAATATAAAATCACTCGCAGAGTGAGCCGGCCTATTGTCGGCATAGTTCTGCTAACCCTCCATTATTTTCCGCTTGTGGGTATAATAGGAGCTCTCCGTAGCCGCGCCCGCGAGCGCGAAGATACTTCGGCCGACAGACCAGCTACTAGGCGGGCCCAGTAGCATGCTCCTTTCGTTTATTTGTCATGTTAGTTGGTGGTTTCTCAGTTTCTCAGAAAAGTTAGTAGTTTCTTAAAAAAATTATGTTTTTCTTATGTTTCAGAACATTTTAAATGTATTTATTTCAAACATTACTTAAGCTAATTTTTTAAAATACTCATCAGAATTTAAAAACTGGATGCAGTGTAAAACCATTGTTCACGTAACTTTAGAAAAGGCTAGTAGATTTAAAAATGCCTTGTGACATTTAAAGAAAGTTGACACGTTTGGAAAAGTTGTTCTTGACATTTTCGAAAAATATTTACATGATGTCAAAAAATTGAGTAATTTTTAAAAATTATTTTGAACCATTCAAAAAAATATAATGTTTAAAAAGTATGTTTTTCACCTTTCTAAAAAATGTTCACGCATTCTAAGAATAGGTTCGTGGCATTTAATAAAAGTCCTATGCAATGTAGAAATGTTCAAGTAGTTTTTTTTAAAAAAAATCATGCTATTTAATAAGATATTCAATGCGTGTTTGAAAATATTTAACATTTATTTTCGAAAATAATTCTGTTATGTATTTGAAAAAATGACCGTGATTCAATTGTGTATAATTTTTTTACACGTGTGTAAGAAAAATGTAGATCATGTATAATTTTTTTTGAAAAAAAAGCCTAAACAAAGCCAGGAAACCAATGCAAACTGATAATAAAAACACAAAGAAAACATGTGAAAGCTTTTAAAATTGGACCTAACCGGTTCATTAAAGCTTCCCAAACCCGCTCCTTCAGCTACAGACTGTATTGGGTCTGCGGCGTCTGCCCACTAACCTTGCGTAAGAAGCGAGACCAAATGATCTCTTGGTCAGGGCCGGCCCACAGATTTACGGGCCCTGGAGCAAGACATCAACAACGGGCCCTTGTTGACTCAAAAACTTAAAATATTTTCTATTCGAAAAGCAAAGTAAATATCTAGTGCATAGCATAGACGATGATCTTTGGACTTTAAAATTGACAGTACAAAAATTCTGTTGACAACAGACAATGCAATTTCTTTATTGATAAGGTGGATTACTACACCATAATAGTAATGAAAAAAAATGCAATTCCACATAAACTCGCTTTCCTATATTTGAACAAAGGAGACTTCATTTTGTTCTACAAAACAAATGACCCCTGTCCAAACTGGTTGCTATATTGCTACTTAAAAAAATTGTGTTACCATCAGATAAGAAGTAAGCACATGTACGTACATTGGTTTCTGAATCTTTCCGAGTCCGCCATGTTCTTCACTCCCAAAAATTTCACCCGGATAATAACTCAGTTCTTCCAAAAAGCATATGTACTCCTAGTATGTTGCTCTTCAACACTTACTGTGGTAAGTTTCAGGGGTCTCTAGAAGAACTACTAGTTTTGAAAAAATTATCAATATCTTAAAAAAAAGATGAATTTTTCAATTGATCCTTTTGGGGTTTCTACTAGTTCATCTTTGTGCTGCCTTTTACAGTTCCCTTTACCAGATAAACACTTTCTAGACGACATAACACTAAACACGAACAAGTATCAAAAAATGATTAACACATGGAACAAACACACCTAAATATGGATTGATGTGGATGTAGGTTGACAGATCTGCAGGTTGTAGTAGTCAGCACGAACGAGAAGACGACACCATGAACTGGACAATTTCGCCCATTCTGTGGTTCCCCGAATCTCTTGACCCCCGAGCACTCTCTCACACCTAGATCCAATGAATAGCAGAAGAACACCTATGCGGCTAGATGTGGACTCGTCAGAGCCGGAGGGCAGAGCTATTTAATTGAGGAGGAACGGATTATGGCAAGGGAGAAAAGAAGAACGCCTACCGTCTCCATGTCTCCAACATCTAGCTGATGGGGAATGAGAAGAACATTGAGAAAGGGAAGAGAGGCGATTTGGGAACTGATTTTTGCCTTTAATCTCAATTAATTGCCGCCGGCGACCTTGGACTCGGAAACGCATGGGAGCGGCGGCGCTGTTATGGGAGTCTAGGATTTTGTGAAGCGGAGGAGACGATGAGAAAAGAGGAGAATGATTGACAATGGGCTTTGCCTCACGGCTGAATGGGCCCTCTGTTTTCTCCATATATTTCTTGGGCTTCTTACACACTACCAACAAATACTACTTGGGTTGGGGCCCCTGCCTTCCGGGGGCCTAGGGAGGGCGCCCCGTTTGCCAGGCCTATGGGTCGGGCCTGCTCTCGGTGCGAGTGAGATGGGAGCTCCTAATCGGCAATGTATGCGCCTGAGAGACCTCCTCCTTGGCGCCTTTAGCGCTCGTTAGCGACCGCAGCGCCCGTGCGTCGCTCGCATGGGCCTGGCCCAGCAACACTCGTTGCCTGTCGCGGCTGGTGATGAGGACACAAACCTGGGGTAGGGTAATAGGCCTGATCTATACGTCCTACCTAAGGTCCTTGTCCTAAGAACAAAGAAGTTCAAGAATCAGAAGAAGGGATCTAGCAAAGGTGTCTAGTGAAGTCCACTCGACCTACCATTCACTCGGAGACCTATCTTTATCCAGGTCACTCGACCATGAAACCACTCGACATATAAGAAGACCTAAAGCCGCTCTACGAAGCAACGGTGTATTTACTCATATATTTAATGATCATTTGTAGCACTTCAATACAGGCGTTACCTGTAACGCCACCCCTTTATGCACATTGAATCCTATGTAACGGAGGGGAGCTGGGGTCCTAGCGCACTCTATATAATCCACCCCCGTCCTCTGGGACAAGGGTTCGCACCCCCTATAATTCACACGCTCATAATCCAGTCGACCGCCTCCGGGCTCCGAGACATAGGGCTATTGCTTCCTCTGAGAAGGGCCTGAACTCGTAAAACCTGCGTGTACAACTCCTCCATAGCTAGGATATTGCCTCTACATTCCTACCCCCCATTCTACTGTCAGACTTAGAACCACGATAGTTGGCGCCCACCGTGGGGCAGGTGTCTTAGCGATTTGTTGGAGAAGTTGCAATTTTTCCGATCCCCTTCATCATGGTTTCAGGTGGAGGTTTGGCTGAGGGCCACGAGATCCGTCTCGGCGCGCTCGTGTTTGTCGCCGATGACTCCGCTTGGCTTCAGGAGGCTCCACTCGACGTCGATAGACTCCTCGTTCGCGGGGCAATGCACTTTCGCGCGTGCGTCTGCGGCATCCTCCTGCAGTAGCCGTCGACCCAGTATCGGTCGGCTCCTGTAGCTTCCCCCCTCCCTGCAGCCCGCCGGAGCAAACGTTCCGGTCGATCGAGGCTTCAGCGGTGGGTGAGGCATGCGGTGGCTCGCCAGTCGGCCACCCCCCAAGTCACGACAATCGAGCCCGATGAAACTCTCTACAGCATGTTCGATCTGTCGACTGGCTCCGTAGAGACTGCTTCTGAGTGCGACAGCAGCGACCCTGCGGCGGAAGTTTTGATGGTCAATGGACCATGCAGTCCTCCTGGCTTCACCCGCGAATACAGAGGCGATGGGGGCGGTGATCCGTCGCGTGTTCACAAAGAGTACCGCCATGAACCCCTCTCTTCCCAGCGGAAGGAAGAACTTCGTCGTTGGAACATGGATGCACTTCACACTCCTACCGTTGGAGAAACCCCTGAGGCCCAGGGCTTGGAGGAGGAGCGCCTGGCCAACTTGGCTGAGCGCACTCGACTAGAGAACCTCTAGCGCGCACTCGACGAGCGTGCTCCCGAATTGAGTCGACGTCAACTTTTTCCACCTCCGACTCAGGTATACCGAACTCCGATCTAGAATCTAGCAGCTGCGGCGCGAATAGCAGACTCAATTCAACCTTCCTAGTCAGAAGCTGGTCGAGGTTTGGTACAGATCCGGGCCTTGCTCCGAGCCGCGGGAGAGCAGAATACAGTAGTATCTCAGTCGCGGAATAGGATTCACAGGAGATCTGTGGTTGCAGACACAGTCCAGTCGGCCCACAGCCCAAGATCGCCCCCGAGGCGTGAGGGACGTGGAGACCGACGAGATCAGTACAGAAACCGTGAGCAGTATGATCACCGACTCGATCACGATGATCGTCGTCGAGGGCCCACACCCCCCCAAGGAGTGGATCATACATGCCTTGGCAGCAGGATGACAGACGCCCTCACAGTGGTGGGCGAAGAATTCCAGTCGACCCCAGGGAACCGGGCTTTGATGCTAGATCTATTCTCGTTCAGGGTCTGGTCGACAGGAACAGAGCTCACAGAGAAGGCCCCGACAGAGATTTTCCAACCAGCAGCAGAGTGCATGTCTCAGGCCCAGAGTGCTTCAGCAGATCCATCAGGTTTGCGGTGATTCCTCCCAACTTCAGATTGGCAACTGGAGTCAGTAAGTTCACTGGTGAGTCCAAGCCAGACACTTGGCTCGAGGATTATCGAGTGGCTGTATAGATCGGTGGCGGCAATGATGAAGTGGCCATGAAGCATCTTCCTTTGATGCTAGAGGGCTCGGCCAGGGCGTGGCTGAATCAATTAGCTCCTGGTAGTATTTATACTTGGGAAGATCTTGCTCGAGTATTTGTCAGAACATTTGAAGGTATTTGCAAGCGACCAGCAGGGTTGATAGAATTACAGTGTTGCGTTCAGAAACCGAATGAAACTTTGAGGGATTATATCCAGAGATGGATCACGTTTCACCACACAGTGGAGAATGTGTCAGATCACCAAGCAATTTGTGCCTTCAAAGAAGGCGTTAAGTATCGGGAGTTGAATCTGAAATTCGGTCGGACAGGAGATATGACTCTGACTCGGATGATGGAGATTGCCACCAAGTACGCCAATGGTGAAGAAGACGACCGACTCCGGAGTGGCAAGCACAAAGCAGTCGCCCACGAAACCAGAGGAGGAAACTCCAGTCGAAAGCAGAAGCGCAAAGCCGAGCCAGCCGCTCCTGGTGAAGCCTTAGCCGTGACTCAGGGGAAGTTCAAGGGGAAACCCAAAGGACCGTGGAACCCTAAGAAAGTAAAAGATCAAGATGGAAATGATGTGCTGGATTTACCATGCCACATTCACACCAAGAAAGATGAGGAGGGTAATTTCATTTACCCAAAGCATACCACTCGACAGTGTCGACTCCTAATCCAGCAATTCCGGGAAAAACAACCCAAGGAAAAGGAGAAGGAAGCAGACAAAGTTGAGGATGAGGAGGAGGACGATGATGGTTACCCCCACGTCAATTCCACTCTGATGATTTTTGCTGATGTTGAGAGTAAGAGTCGACTGAAAGTCATCAACAGAGAAGTAAACATGGTTGCTCCGGTGACACCCAGTTATTTGAAGTGGTCTCATACTGCCATCACATTCGACCAGTCCGATCACCCAGTGCACATAGCCACCCCTGGAAGGCAAGCGCTGGTGGTCGACCTAGTAGTCGAAGGTACTCGATTGACTAAGGTTCTGATGGATGGTGGCAGTGGCCTGAATATACTGTATGCAGAGACGTTGAAAGGAATGGGCATTCCGATGTCCAGACTCAGTGAAAGCAATATGAGTTTCCATGGAGTCATTCCTGGCAAGAAGGCTGCATCACTCGGCCAGATCGCCCTTGATGTAGTGTTTGGTGATTCCAAGAATTACCGCAAAGAAAAGTTGACATTTGAAGTTGTAGATTTCCAGAGTGCTTATCATGCTATTTTGGGCAGGCCGGCTTATGCACGTTTTATGGCTCGACCATGTTACGTGTACCTCAAATTGAAGATGCCTGGACCCAAAGGAGTGATCACTATCACTGGCAATCGAAAGAAGACAGAAGAGTGCTTCCAGAAGGGCTCAAAGATCGCCGATGCACAGATGGCAGTAGTGGAATTGCAGGAATATCAAAAAAATGCAGATCCAAGTGATTTGTTGCGTGCTAAGAAGCCTGCCACGGATTCAGCATTCCATTCGTCTGGTGAAACAAAGTCGATTCACATTCACCCGGAGGATCCCGATGCTGCTCCGACTCACATCTCAACAACACTCAACTCCAAATAGGAAGAAGCACTCATCCAGTTCCTCCGTGAGAACTGGGACATCTTTGCATGGAAACCTTCTGACATGCCAGGTGTTCCCAGGGGACTGGCTGAGCATCGTTTGCGAGTCGACCCAAAAGTGAAACCAGTCAAAGAACATCTTCGACGGTCCGCCGTACAGAAGAGGAAGGCAATCGGTGAAGAAGTGGCTCGGCTTCTGGCAATTGAGTTTATCCGAGAGATTTACCACTCCAAGTGGTTAGCTAATGTTGTCATGGTCCCAAAGAAGGACGACTCACTTCGCATGTGCATCGACTTCAAACATATCAATTGGGTTTGCCCAAAAGATCACTTTCCTCTCCCTCGCATCGACCAAATAGTCGACTCGACTGCGGGGTGCGAGCATTTGTCCTTTCTGGACGCTTATTCTGGGTACCATCAGATCCATCTGTACGGACCCGATGAGATAAAAACAGCTTTCACCACCCCATTTGGGTGCTTCTGTTATGTCACTATGCCATTCAGTTTGAAGAACGCTGGAGCCACATTCATGCAGATGATTCAGAAGTGCCTGCTCACTCAGATTAGTCGGAATGTGGAAGCATACATGGATGACATTGTGGTCAAGTCACTTAAAGGTTCCGACCTACTGGATGACCTTGCTGAAAGCTTTGCCAACCTCAGAAGGTATGATATCAAGCTTAATCCATCAAAGTGCACGTTTGGAGTTCCAGGCGGAAAATTACTCGGTTTTCTCGTTTCCGAACGAGGGATCGATGCTAACCCAGAGAAAGTGGGTGCCATACTCCGAATGAAACGCCCTGTGCGTGTGCATGATGTCCAGAAGCTTACTGGTTGTTTGGCCACCCTAAGTCGATTCATTTCTCGCCTCGGTGAAAAGGCACTGCCTCTTTATTGACCGATGAAGAAGTCAGATAAGTTCGAGTGGACTCCTGAAGCTGATGCAGCATTTGCAGAGCTTAAAGCCCTGCTTTCCACCCAGCCGGTGCTTGCTGCTCCAATTAGCAAAGAGCCTTTACTGCTTTGCATTGCAGCCAGTGGACAAGTCGTCAGTATAGTACTTACGGTCGAGCGGGAAGAAGAAGGAAAAGCTTACAAAATTCAGCGCCCAGTATACTATGTTTCTGAAGTTTTGACTCCATCAAAGCAAAGATATCCACATTATCAGAAGCTTGTTTATGGGATCTATATGACCACGAAGAAGGTTGCACATTACTTCTCTGATCACTCCATTACAGTCGTCAGCGACGCTCCGTTATCAGATATTCTGAACAATAGAGATGCAACTGGTCGAGTGGCAAAGTGGGTGATTGAACTCCTTCCCTTAGATATCAAGTTCGAGACAAAGAAAGCTATCAAGTCCCAAGCAATAGCAGATTTCCTCGCCGAGTGGATTGAACAACAACTGCCGACTCAAGTACACTCGGAGCACTTGACCATGTTCTTTGATGGTTCCAAGATGCTGAATGGTTCTGGTGCTGGGGTAGTACCGGTATCCCCCCGAGGAGACAAGCTTAGATATGTCCTACAGATTCACTTTGATTCCTCCAATAACGAAGCAGAATATGAAGCACTCTTGTATGGGTTGCGTATGGCCATTTCACTCGGCGTCCGTCGCCTCATGGTCTATGGCGACTCAGATTTGGTAGTCAATCAAGTGATGAAGGAGTGGGATGTCAGAAGCCCAGCCATGACTTGTTACTACAACGCAGTGAGAAAGTTGGAAAAGAAGTTTGAGGGGTTAGAGCTCCATCATATCCCCCGACTGAAAAATCAAGCAGCAGATGATTTAGCAAAGATAGGCTCCAAGAGAGAAGCCATTCCCAGTAATGTGTTCCTGGAGCATATTCATGCACCTTCAGTTCAAGAAGATCCCTTCAATGAAGAGCCCCCGCAGCCTAAGAGTGCCACAGATCCGACTGAAGTCGAGGTCCCAGCCGTGGTCGACTTGGTCATGGAGGTGTTGGTCATCACTTCCGACTGGACAGTACCATACATTGCATATATCCTTAGGAAAGAGCTCCCAGAAGATGAAGAAGAGGCTCGACAGATCGTCCGTCGATCCAAGACCTTTACTGTAATAAGAGGACACATGTTCAGAGAAAGTGCAACTCGGGTTAGCCAGAAATGTATAACACCAGAAGAAGGCCGAGTGATCCCCCACGACATCCATTCGGGGACCTGTGGTCACCATGCGTCCTCTCGGACCATTGTGGCTAAAGCATAACGAGCTGGATTCTATTGGCCACGAGCAAATGAAATGGCGAAAGACATAGTCGACAGATGTGAAGGCTGCCAGTTCTACTCCAATAGTTCGCACAAACCTTCATCAACCCTGAAGACCATCCCACTCGTCTGGCCCTTTGTGGTTTGGGGATTGGACATGGTTGGTTCACTGAGGACTGGTAGGAGCGGCTTCACTCATGTGGTTATAGCAGTCGACAAGTTTACCAAATGGATTGAAGCCAAGCCGATTAAGAATCTTGAAGCTAGTACTACTGTCAGCTCCGTCAGAGAGTTGGTTTTCAGATATGGGGTTCCGCACAGCATCATCACTGAAAACGGATCGAACTTCGATTTTGATGATTTCAGAACCTTCTGCGCCTCACAAGGCACATGAGTCGACTATGCTTCAGTCGCCCATCCCCAGTCGAATGGACAAGCAGAAAGAGAAAATGGCCTAATTCTCAAAGGACTGAAACCCCGACTGATGCGAGATCTCAAGCACGCAGCAGGCGCCTGGGTTGATGAGTTTCCATTAGTTCTTTAGGGATTGAGGACAACTCCTAATCGGTCGACTGACCGAACTCCATTCTTCTTGGTCTATGGGGCTGAAGCTGTTTTACCGAGTGACTTGCTTCATATTGCACCACGAGCTGAGCTCTTCTCTGAAGATGAAGTAGAACAAGCTCGGCAAGACGCAGTCGACCTCCTAGAGGAGGAAAGAGAGATGGCCATGATTTGGTCGACCATTTATCAACAAGACTTCCGTCGATTCCACGCTACACACGTGAAGGGTCGAGCCTTTCAAGAGGGAGACTTGGTTCTTCGAGTGGATCAGCAGAAACCACACAAGCTCGCCCCAGCCCGGGAAGGTCCCTTCATTGTCACCGGAGTGCTTCAAAATGGAGCATACCACCTTTACAGTATCGAGCATAAGAAGGACGAGCCACGGGTTTGGGACACGGAGCTGCTCCGCCCCTTTTATACTTAAGTACTCGTTCGAATAAAATGTAATAAGAAATACCTTTGTAATTTGTTTATCAAAGACAAGAGCCTTACAGTCCTCTGGCACGATTGTTGTTGCTTTTGTTTACGTCTGAAAACCCCCAGTGGGTGACTTAGCTACGAATCCATTTCGCCTAAGTTCGAAAGAAAATCCTACCGAGTGGTGAGCCAGCCTCCCACTCGGGGGCTTAGCTACGAACCCGTTTCTCCTAAGTTTTCAAAATCCTACTGAGTTGTGAGCCAGTCTCCCACTCAGAGGCTTAGCTGCGGTCCAATACTCGCCTAAGTTTGTAAAATCCTACCGAGTGGTGAGCAATTGTAACACCCCGGATGTAACCTACCTTATTTGTATTCCAACTCTTGCCGTTTCCGGCACTAAGTTATTTTATTTCCTCGTTGTCGGGTTTTTGTCTCCGTGTGTTTTGTCTTTGTCATGCATCTCATATCATGTCATCATGTGCATTGCATTTGCATACGTGTTCGTCGCATGTATCTGAGCATTTTCCCCGTTGTCCGTTTTGCATTCCGGCGCTCCTATGTCCTCCGGTGTCCCTTTCTACCTCTTTTCGTGTGTGGGTGCTGAACATTTTCGGATTGGACCGAGACTTGTCATGCGGCCTTGGTTTACTACCGGTAGACCGCCTGTCAAGTTTCATGCCATTTGGACTTCGTTTGATACTCCAACGGTTAACCGAGGGACCGAAAAGGCCTCGTGTGTGTTGCAGCCCAACACCTCTCCAAAGTGGCCCAAGACCCACCTAAACCTCCTCCATCACCTAGGTCGTTTGATCATGATCGCGTGGCCGCAAACCGCACCTCATTTGGAGCTTCCTAGTTCCCTCTACCTCTATATAAAGACCACTTCCCCGAACTCCCGCGTCTCCTCTCCCCCCTAACCCTAATATTTCCCTTGCGCCGTGCCGGACGTGTCCGGATCCGGCCGGACAAGCCGCCGCCGCCCGCGCCCTATCGGCTTGCACCACGTGGCAACTGGCGCCCGCCGCTGCCGCAGCCCGCGGGAGCCCGCAACCGGCCCCCGCGGCCCAGATCCGCGTCGCCCCGCGCCTTCCTCCCACGCCACCAACCGCGCCGCCCGACTCCACCCTTCACCGACATCGCCGGCCATCGAGCTCCAGCGAGCTCCGCCAGTGCCTCCCCGAGGCAGTCGCACCTCGCCGAGCCCCGTCGTCTCGTCCCGCGACCCC
>NC_041380.1:493316439-493328335 GCF_002162155.2 Triticum dicoccoides | reverse complement strand
TAGCATAACTTCATCACCGTTGCTCCGATTCGCGCGTGTAGCATATCGAAATGTTCGTCTCGACGATTACTCCATTTCATCTCATTGCGTTATTTTCATTTCAGCTCATGTTGATGCCCGAAATGCTGTTGGAAGAGGGCTATGTGATGATAGTTTCAGATCTGTTTCAGCAAATGCATTTTTGTCATTTTTGCCATGATTAATGTGTGCATGCTATGATCCTGAGCTCTACATGTGTTTTGTAGTATGCCATGTTATCTTTACAGGGGTATATGCCCTGTATTTTTGTGATCTTCGTGGTGACTAGCATGAGCATGCAAAGTAGCTTACTCAATGTTGCTGATTTCAGGGACTTACAAATATTCTAAGTCCTTGTCCTGTTATAATTGTTATGCCATATGTTCATGTTGATTCCTAGTGATCCGTGCCTCTTTTGAGCATGATCAGAAAGGATGTTTTGTAGATATTGTGGTGATCTATCCATCCATGTCTTTTTTTGCATTTATGGAGCACCCTAGCTTGAGTCAATCGAGCTCTACTTTTGCTATAAAATGTTCCTGGCAGATTGTTAACATGTTTAGCAATTTTGCCGAGCTTGTTGTTGTTGATGCGTGCATGCTATGATGTTTCTCTTGCCATGTATAGCTTCTATGCAATGTCTACTTGCTGGCTGTATGCTTAGTTTGTCATGTCTTGCCTCGTAGTGAGTGCATCGAGCTCGTAAACATGCCTACTTGTTAACTGTTTTGCCATGTTCTAGTTTTTCACTAAGTCTGAATCTGTTTTCGTTAATTGCTATGTCCACATGCTTGCAATTGTATTTTCTGATCCCTTTTGGCTCATGGTCACTAAGGGACTTTTGTTGTATGCTTTGACTAGCTTCATTCCATGCTTTGCTTTGCCATGATATGTTCTTGTAGCATGTTGTTATCATGCTCTAAACATTGCTTCCTGATGTTAAACTCCAGACTTGTTGATTATTTCACTAAGTCTGTAACCTGTTATCATTTGCACTTTTGCCATGCTTGTTTGAACCTGCTGTTGAGTGAATTAGCCATAGCTCAGTGATCATATTTTGTCAAGCATCTTGAGTGGATCCATGCCATGTACTTTGTTGCTATGTTTGAGTGCAGTAGCTTAATTATCTTGATGCATTTAGAAGGCTACTTGCTGTTAATCGCAGACCGGTGCCATATTTGTTTTGCTTGCCATTTCCAAACCGTGCATCCGATTCCGGTGATCTTTATATCGATTTCGACCGAAATCAACTCCTCTTTCCAGTTGCACTCTTGGACTTCTAAGTAGAGGCCAGGTTCAATCATTCCTTTCCAAATCATGCATATGCATCACATATCGCATCCCGCATATCATACCATGTTTGCATCATGTTGTTTGAGCATTGCACGTGGTTGATTGTGTTCCCTTTTGCATGTTGTCTTGTTTTGGGTAGAGCCGGGAGACGAGTACATGGTTGAGGTGCCCGTTGAGTACACTTACGAGGATCAAGCCAACTCAGAGAACTTTGCAGGCAAGATGACCATACCCTCGAAATCACTTCTATCTTTGCTTGCTAGATGCTCGCTCTTTTGCTATGCCTATGCTATGATACCTACCACTTGATTATCATGCCTCCCATATTGCCATGTCAAACCTATAACCCACCATGTCCTAGCAAACCGTTGTTTGGCTATGTTACCGCTTTCCTCAACCCCTCTTATAGAGCTGCTAGTTGCAGGTGAGGATTGGAGTTTGTTCCTTGTTTATTGTTGGGATATCATTATTATATCTTGTCTATCTTAATGCACCTATATACTTGGTAAAGGGTGGAAGGCTCGGCCTTATGCTTGGTGTTTTGTTCCACTCTTTCCGCCCTAGTTTCCGTCATATCGGTGTTATGTTCCCGGATTTTGTGTTCCTTACACGGTTGGGTTATAATGGGAACCCCTTGACAGTTCGCCTTGAATAAAACTCCTCCAGCAATGCCCAACATTGGTTTTACCATTCACCACCTAGCCTTACACGGTTGGGTTATAATGGGAACCCCTTGACAGTCCCTGCTTGATCGAATCGTTGGCGTTGTTGAGTCTAGCAAAATGTTTTGAGTCATTTAGGAATTATATATATCGGAGAGTAGGGCTTCTTTTTACTCCTCAGTCCCTTCATCGCTCTGGTGAGGCATCCTGACATAGAGTTTTGACTCTTCTCTTCTCAAATTTCACTAAAAAAATTAGGATCATGCGGGTATCTTGGAATCGTTCCGATGGTTTTGTGACGAGAACATTGTTCTTGGTGCCTCCTAACATTTAGGGGTTATGGCAGTGTCCCGGGGAGTTGAGCTCCGAGGTGTTATCGTCACAATTTTATCGTTGCAATTCTGGAATACCTGAGTTTCCCCGACATCGAAAATCTCTTTTATGCAGTTGTTGGTGAGATAACCTCGACGCCACCCAGTACTGGGGCGGGAGTTCGGGAGTATCGCCATAACTCGTATAACGGATGCTTTTCGAAGGTTGAGGTAAATGATTTCCGAAGGTTTCTTGGTTATGTGTTGAAGGATGGATACAACTGGATGTAGGATTTGCAAGCTTTGGGTGAGATATTATGCTTCCCCTGTAACCCCAACACCTGATTGCATAACCGGAAAGGTTCGGGAGTTTCATAGGTGGGAATTCATGTAGCTCTAGTATTTCTTCCACGAATACTTGGTTTGTGATTGGGTAATCCTCACTAAGTATTTGTTCTTGTTCGTACCTTGTTGTTTTATTCTTCTACCTCTATCTAAGTGGCTTCTCAATTTATGGAAATGTGACCATTTCAATTGGAATTCATTCGTTCATTTTGTTCGGATGTGAAGACTATATGTTGCAATATCGATCCATTTGATTCAGCTTGAATATTTGTCTGTCAAGATGCTAATGGATGTCACCCTCTTCAGGATGGCTCCTCCAACGCGCACGACTCCAAATCCTGATCCGCCGCCACCACCTCCACCTCCGGAGGCATGGCAAGCTGTGATGGCCATTACCAATGCACACACACAGATGCTTTTGCAAATCTTGCAAGAGCGCAACCAAGGGAATCATGGCCATGGCAACAATCAGAATCAATTTGCTACACTCAACCAGTTCCTCGCTAACCAGCCAAAGACCTTCATCAACTGTGTTGAGGCAACAGACGCTGATGATTGGCTCGTGGATATCTGCAAGCATTTCGAGTGCAGCAACGTCAGGCCTGAGGACTTTGTCAATTTTGCCTCCTTCCAACTCAAAGACCAAGCTGCAGAATGGTTTCAGCAATACAAAGATTCCAGAGGAGGCCGTGTGATTACCTGAGATGAGTTCCGTCAAGACTTCAAAGCTCACCACATTCCTCTGAGTGTTGTTGAGAGCAAGCGTGAGGAATTCCGCAATTTGAAGCAAGGCAGCTAGTCTGTTTACTAGTACAACATCATGTTCCAGAAGCTCGCTCGTTTCGCCAAGCAGGACGTCCCTGACGAGAAGAGCATGATATATCAGTTCAGGGGTGGCCTCAGAGAAGATCTTCAACTAGCTCTCGTGCTTTTTGAGCTGAAGAAGTACGATGAGTTTTACAACATGGCACTGAAACAAGAGACTGCTCAGCTGAAGTGCGATGCTTCCAAGAAGCGAGTCAGAGATGCGACTCCTTCCTCAACTCAAGTGGTTTCTAAGCAGCAAAAGTATTGGCTGTCTCCTCCTCCGTTCCGTCAGCCTTATCAACAGAAGAGCAAAGGTGGCAATGGATCTTCCCACCCACCCAACCCAGGCTTTCAGAACAAGACTTCGTCTCATGCTCCAAGATCAAGTGCTCCGTATCACCATCCGCTATCGGAGGTCACGTGCAACAAGTGTCAGCAGAAGGGTCACTATGCCAACAAATGCTTCAATCAGAGGCGTCTTCCTCCTCCTCCTCCTGTGAGATCTGCCAGCACCGCAGTGGTCAAGCATAACCCCAAGTCTCTAAAGGTCAACTTGATGAATGCATCTCAGGCAGAGGACTTGTCAGATGTCATCATGGGTAATCTTCCTGTTAACGATATTCCTGCAAAAGTCCTTTTTGACAATGGTGCATCGCATTGTTTCATTTCAAGACCATTTGTATCTAAGCATGAGTTAAATTTACAAGATTTGCCTAGACAGTTATCAGTTGTTTCTCCGGGTAAATTCATGAATGCAAGCGCTATGATCCCGGATGTTACTATCACGTTGGGCGACTATAAGTTTCTATCCTCTCCAGTGGTCCTTGGTAACTCGGATATCGATCTTATTCTTGGAATGGACTGGCTTTCTAAGCACAAGGCTCACCTTGATTGTGCTGCCAGGCAGATTCAATTGACTCATTCGTCTGAGGATGTAATTGTCTTTGCCGCTCATGACGATACCATCCATCTGTTTTCTCTCAATGAGAAGGGCGAGCTGGATGCCATCTCGCATATTTCGGTCGTTTGCGAATATCAAAACGTCTTTCCAGAAGAGCTTCCAGGAATGCCTCCGCACCGGCCAGTTGAATCTGTCATCGATCTTGAGCCTGGCACGGAACCTGTTTGCAAACGTCCTTACAAGCTTGGACCTGAAGAGTTGAAGGAGCTAAAGAAGCAACTCGATATTGAAGAGCGTATGGGTCTCATCCAACCAAGTTCTTCTCCATGGGGTTGTGGTGTTCTTTTCGTCAAGAAGAAGGATGGAACGGACCGACTTTGTGTCGACTACCGTCCATTGAACAAGAAGACTATAAAGAACAAGTACCCACTTCCCAACATCAATGAGCTGTTTGAACAACTCAAAGGTGCTCAAGTATTCTCCAAGCTTGATCTCCATATGGGCTATCATCAGATTCGCATTCGTGAAGAAGATATCCCCAAGACAACATTCAGAACAAGCTATGGTTCATATGAATACACTGTCATGTCTTTCGGCCTCGTCAACGCTCCGCCAACGTTCTCTCGCATGATGAATTTCATCTTCAACGCCTACACAAATGACTTCGTCTTGGTCTACCTCGATGACATTTTGGTCTTTTCCAAGAACAAGGAGGATCATGCCAAGCATTTGAGATTGGTGCTGGATAAACTCAGAGAACATCAGTTCTATGCGAAGTTTTCAAAGTGCGAGTTTGGCTCGATGAGGTTCTCTACCTTGGGCATATCATCTCCGCCAAGGGCATAACGGTTAATCCTGAGAAGGTGTCTGCAGTTGTGAATTGGGAACCACCTCAGAATGTGAAGCAACTCCACAGCTTCCTTGGGCTCGCAAGCTATTGTCGAAGGTTCGTCGAGAACTTCTCTAAGATCGCGAAGCCTCTTTCCAACCTTCTCCAGAAGCATGTGAAGTACGTTTGGTCTCCTGAATGTGACATCGCTTTCAACACCCTGAAAGAGAAGTTAGTCACTGCTCCAGTTCTGACTCCTCCTGATGAATCCAAACCGTTTGAGGTCTTCTGTGACGCTTCCCTTCAAGGTCTTGGTGCAGTGTTGATGCAAGAGAAGAAAGTTGTGGCCTATACCTCTCGCCAGTTGAAGCCCAACGAAAAGAACTACCCCACTCATGACCTCGAGTTGGCGGCAGTTGTCCATGCTCTTTTAACTTGGAGACATCTCTTATTGGGAAGAAAAGTGGACATCTTCACTGATCATAAGAGTCTCAAGTACATCTTCACTCAGCCTAATCTCAACCTCAGGCAGACTTGTTGGGTCGAAATGATTCAAGAGTATAATCCGAGTATCGAATATACTCCAGGCAAGGCCAATGTAATTGCTGACGCATTGAGCAGGAAGGCTTACTGCAACAGTTTGATTCTCAAGCCTTACCAGCCCGAGCTTTGTGAAGCTTTCCGCAAACTCAACCTTCAAGTTGTTCCTCAAGGTTTCCTCACCAACCTCCAAGTCTCTCCTACTTTGGAAGATCAGATTCATGAGGCTCAACTTCTTGATGCTATGGTGAAGAAGGTGGAGATTGGGATTGCCAAGAGTCAACCCAAGTACAAGTGCTATCGCCTTGATGACAAGGATACTCTATTCTTCGAGGATCGCATTGTTGTGCCTAAAGGTGACCTTCGCAAAGTCATTATGAACGAGGCTCACAATTCACTCCTCTCTATCCACCTTGGAAGTACAAAGATGTACCATGATCTCAAGCAGTCGTATTGGTGGACTCGAATGAAGCGCAAGATTGCTCAGTTCGTGAATGAATGTGATGTCTGCAGAAGAGTTAAAGCAGAACACCAACGACTAGCTGGTCTCCTCCAACCTCTTGCCATTCCAGAATGGAAGTTTGACCATATTGAGATGGACTTCGTGATTGGATTTCCAAAGTCCAAGCATGGCAATGATGCTATCTTCGTTGTCATCGACAAACTCACTAAAGTGGCTCATTTTCTTCCTATCAAAGAATCTATCACAGCAGCTCAGTTGGCAGAGCTATATACCGCCAGGATTGTCTCTCTGCACGACATTCCGCAGTTGATATCTTCAGATCGTGGAAGCATCTTTACCTCAAAGTTCTGGGATTCTTTTCAGAAGGCCATGGGCACCAACATTCTCTTTAGCACAGCTTTTCATCCTCAAACTAGTGGCCAAGTCGAGCGAGTTAATCAAATTCTTGAAGATATGCTCAGGGCTTGCGTCATCTCTTTAGGTATGAAGTGGGAAGATTGTCTTCCATATGCCGAGTTCTCCTACAACAACAGCTTCCAAGCGAGTTTGGGCAAGGCCCTATTTGAGATTCTCTATGGCAGGAAGTGTCGTACTCCTCTTAACTGGTCAGAAACTGGTGAACGTCAACTTCTTGTAAATGACTGATCACAGAGGCTGAAGAAATGTGCAAAGTCATTCGTGATAATCTCAAAGTCGCGCAATCACAATGACTTTGGCGCGACAAACTCACTATGATAGTAAGCGTCGTGACTTGGCTTTCGAGAACGGAGACCATGTCTACCTCCGCGTCTCTCCAATGAAAGGTACTCGTCGCTTCGATATCAAAGCGAAGCTTTCCCCTAGATATGTGGGTCCTTTCAAGATCATCAGCAAAAGAGGCGATCTTGCCTATCAACTTGAGTTTCCATCTAACTTTGCAAACGTGCACGACGTGTTTCACGTGTCTCAACTCCGCAAGTGCTTCAAGACTCCTGACCGCACCGTCAACTTCGAAGACATTGATCTCGAAGAAGACTTGTCTTATCGTGAGCACCCAGTTGCTATTCTTGAAGAAACTGAGCGCAAGACTCGCAACAAGTCTATAAAATTCCTGAAAGTCAAGTGGTCACATCATTCCGACCATGAAGCCACCTGGGAACGTGAGGATCACCTCCGTTCTGAGTACCCGGATTTTTTCCAGTCCTAGATCTCGGGACGAGATCCTTTCGTAGTGGTGGAGTGTTGTAACACCCCGGATGTAACCTACCTTATTTGTATTCCAACTCTTGCCGTTTCCGGTACTAAGTTATTTTATTTACTCGTTGTCGGGTTTTTGTCTCCGTGTGCTTTGTCTTTGTCATGCATCTCATATCATGTCATCATGTGCATTGCATTTGCATACGTGTTCGTCGCATGCATCCGAGCATTTTCCCCGTTGTCCATTTTGCATTCGCTCCTATGTCCTCCGGTGTCCCTTTCTACCTCTTTTCGTGTGTGGGTG
Source organism: Triticum dicoccoides (assembly GCF_002162155.2). Classification (NCBI taxonomy): domain Eukaryota; kingdom Viridiplantae; phylum Streptophyta; class Magnoliopsida; order Poales; family Poaceae; genus Triticum; species Triticum dicoccoides. Next base: position 493,320,686 of record NC_041380.1, on the reverse strand, counting down.
CTAACCATTTTAGGATTGGACCGAGACTTGTCATGCGGCCTTGGTTTACTATCGGTAGACCGCCTGTCAAGTTTCGTGCCATTTGGACTTCGTTTGATACTCCAACGGTTAACCAAGGGACCGAAAAGGCCTCGTGTGTGTTGCAGCCCAAAACCTCTCCAAAGTGGCCCAAGACCCACCTAAACCTCCTCCATCACCTAGGCCGTTCGATCACGATCGTGTGGCCGCAGACCGCACCTCATTTGGAGCTTCCTAGCTCCCTCTACCTCTATATAAAGACTACTTCAACGAAATCCCGGGTCTCCTCTCCCCCCTAACCCTATTATTTCCCTTGACCCGCACCGGACGTGTCCGAATCCGGCAGGACAAGCCGCCGCCGCCACCCGCGCCCTATCGGCCACGTGGCAATCGGCGCCCGCTGCCGCCGCGGCCCAGATCCGCGTCGCCCCGCGCCTTCCTCCCACGCCACCAACCGTGCCGCCCGGCTCCGCCCTTCGCCGCCGTCGCCGACCACCGAGCTTTGGCGAGCTCTGCCAGTGCCGCCCCGAGGCAGCCGCACCTCGCCGGGCCCCGTCGTCTCGTCCCTCGACCCCGCGGCCATCGCCCCTCGCCGCCCAAACGCCGGCGCCGCCCCGGCTTCTCAAGACCGACAAGTACCGCGCCTCCGGTGAACAGCTCCGGCGCCGTCGATCCTCGGTTCACGTGCGTGCTATAGTGCATCGGCCCGATCTGATCTGGATCTGGAAATCCCCTCGGTTGACTTCCCCCCCGAAACCCTAATATTTTGCATACTTTGACGCAGCATAACTTCATCACCGTTGCTCCGATTCACGCGTGTAGCATATGAAATGTTCGTCTCGACGAGTACTCCATTTCATCTCATTGCATCATTTTCATTTGAGCTCATCTTGATGCCCGAAATGCTGTTGGAAGAGGGCTATGTGATGATAGTTTCAGATCTGTTTCAGCAAATGCACTTTTGTCATTTTTGCCATGATTAATGTGTGCATGCTATGATCCTGAGCTCTACATGTGTTTTGTAGTATGCCATATTATCTTTACAGGGGTATATGCCATGTATTTTTGTGATCTTCATGGTGACTAGCACGAGCATGCAAAGTAGCTTACTCAATGTTGCTGATTTCAGGGACTTAGAAATATTCTAAGTCCTTGTCCTGTTATAATTGTTATGCCATATGTTCATGTTGATTCCTAGTGATCCGTGCATCTTTTGAGCATGATCAGTAAGGATGTTTTGTAGATATTGTGGTGCTCTATCCATTCATGTATTTGTTTGCATTTATGGAGCACCCTAGCTTGAGTCAATTGAGCTCTACTTTTGCTATAAAATGTTCCTGGAAGATTGTTAACATGTTTAGCAATTTTGCCGAGCTTGTTGTTGTTGATCCGTGCATGCTATGATGCTTCTCTTGCCATGTATAGCTTCTATGCCATGTCTACTTGCTGGGTGTATGCTTAGTTTGTCATGTCTTGCCTTGTAGTGAGTGCATCGAGCTCGTAAACATGCCTACTTGTTAACTGTTTTGCCATGTTCCAGTTTTTCACTAAGTCTGAATCTGTGTTCGTTAATTGCTATGTTCACATGCTTGCAATTGTATTTTCTGATCCATTTTGGCTCATGGTCACTAAGGGACTTTTGTTGTATGCTTTGAGTAGCTTCATGCCATGCTTTGCTTTGCCATGATATGTTCCTGTAGCATGTTGTTATCGTGCTCTAAACATTGCTTCCTGATGTTAAATTCCAGACTTGTTAATTATTTCACTAAGTTTGTAACCTGTCATCATTTGCACTTTTGCCATGCTTGTTTGAACCTGCTATTGAGTGAATTAGCCGTAGCTCAGTGCTCATCTTTTGTCAAGCATCTTGAGTGGACCCCTGCCATGTACTTTGTTGCTATGTTTGAGTGCAGTAGCTTAATTATCGTGATGCATTTAGAAGGCTACTTGCTATTAATCGCAGACCGGTGCCATATTTGTTTTGCTTGCCATTTCCAAACCGTGCATCCGATTCCGGTGATCTTTATATCGATTTCGACCGAAATCAACTCCTCTTTCCAGTTGCACTCTTGGATTTCCATGTAGAGGCCAGGTTCAATCATTCCTTTCCAAATCATGCATATGCATCGCATATCGCATCCCGCATATCATACCATGTTTGCATCATGTTGTTTGAGCATTGCACGTGGTTGATTGTGTTCCCTTTTGCTTGTTGTCTTGTTTTGGGTAGAGCCGGGAGACAAGTACATGATCGAGGAGCCCGTTGAGTACACTTACGAGGATCAAGCCAACTCAAAGAACTTTGCAGGCAAGATGACCATACCCTCGAAATCACTTCTATCTTTGCTTGCTAGATGCTCGCTCTTTTGCTATGCCTATGCTATGATACCTACCACTTTCTTATCATGCCTCCCATATTGCCATGTCAAACCTCTAACCCACCATGTCCTAGCAAACCATTGTTTGCCTATGTTACCGCTTTGCTCAGCCCCTCTTATAGCGTTGCTAGTTGCAGGTGAAGATTGGAGTTTGTTCCTTGTTTGGAACTTTTTAATTGTTGGGATATCATTATTATATCTTGTCTATCTTAATGCACCTATATACTTGGTAAAGGGTGGAAGGCTCGACCTTATGCCTGGTGTTTTGTTCCACTCTTGCCGCCCTAGTTTCTGTCATATCGGTGTTATGTTCCCGGATTTTGCGTTCCTTACACGGTTGGGTTATAATGGGAACCCCTTGACAGTTCGCCTTGAATAAAACTCCTCCAGCAATGCCCAACATAGGTTTTACCATTCGCCACCTAGCCTTTTTCCCTTGGGTTTCGCAGACTCAAGGGCCATCTTTATTTTAACCCCCCCGGGCCAGTGCTTCTCTAAGTGTTGGTCCAACTGAGCGATGTCCGGGGCTACCAGGGGCAACTCTGGGCTGGCCTACCTGACATCTAGCTCATCCTGTGTGCCCTGAGAATGAGATATGTGCAGCTCCTATCGGGATTTGTCGGCACATCTCAGTGGTGTTGCTGGTTTAGTTTTACCATTGTCGAGATGTCTTGTAATCGAGATTCCGAGTCTGATCGGATTGTCTTGGGAGAAGGAATATCCTTCATTGACCGTGAGAGCTTGTAATGGGCTAAGTTGGGACACCCTTGCAGGGTTATGATCTTTCAAAAGCCGTGCCCGCGGTTATGGGCAGATGGGAATTTGTTAATGTACGGTTGTAGAAGACTTGAGCTTAAATTAATTAAAATGAATTCACTGAGTGTGTAACCGTGATGGTCTCTTCTCGGTGGGGTCCGAGAAGTGAACACGGTGTTGGAGTAATGCTTGATGTAGGTTGTTCTAGGATCACTTCCTGATCATAATTGTTCGATCGTGCCTTTACCTTCTCTTCACGCTCTCATTTGCGTATGTTAGCCACCATATATGCTAGTCGCTTGCTGCAGCTCCACCTCAAACCTTTTACCCTTCCTATAAGCTTAAATAGTCTTGATCGCGAGGGTGTGAGATTGCTGAGTCCCGTGACTCACAGATTACTTCCAAAACCAGATGCAGGGACCGACGATACCGCTCCAGGTGATTCGACTGAACTCAAGTGGGAGTTCGATGAGGACTCAGGACATTACTACGTGTCTTTCCCAAATGATCAGTAGTGGTGCCTAGTTGGGGAGATCGGGGTCTATGTTGCATTTGGGGTTTATCTTTATTTGGTTCTGTAGTCGGACCTTGAGTGTATTTCGATGAATGCAATGTTATTTATGCATTTGTGTGACGTGGCGAGTGTAAGCCAACTATGTATCCTTTCCCTTATTGTATTACATGGGTTGTTGTGAAGATTGCCTCACTTGCGACATTGCTTTCAATGCGGTTATGCCTCTAAGTCGTGCTTCGACACGTGGGAGATATAGCCGCATCGAGGGTGTTACAACAATCCTCCCACTCGGAGGCTTGGCTGCAGTCCAGTACTCGCCTAAGTTTGTAAAATCCTACCGAGTGGTGAGCAATCCTCCCACTCGGAGGCTTAGCTACAGTCCAGTACTCGCCTAAGTTTGTAAAATCCTACCGAGTGGTGAGCAATCCTCCCACTCGGAGGCTTAGCTGCAGTCCAGTACTCGCCTAAGTTTGTAAAATCCTACCGAGTGGTGAGCAATCCTCCCACTCGGGGGCTTAGCTGCAGCCCAGTACTCGCCTAAGTTTGAAAAAATCCTACCGAGTGGTGAGCAATCCTCCCAC
>NC_041380.1:493236189-493315967 GCF_002162155.2 Triticum dicoccoides | reverse complement strand
GAGTGGTGAGCAAACCTCTCACTCAGGGGCTTAGCTGCAGTCCAGTACTCGCCTAAGTTTGAGAAATCCTACCGAGTGGAGAGCAACCCTCCCACTCGGGGGCTTAGCTGCAGTCTAGTACTCACCTAAGTTTGAAAAATCCTATCGAGTGGAGAGCAACCCTCCCACTCGGGGGCTTAGCTGCAGTATAGTACTCGCCTAAGTTTGAAAAATCCTACCGAGTGGAGAGCAACCCTCCCACTCAGGGGCTTTGCTGCAGTCCAGTACTCGCCTAAGTTCGAAACACATCCCTATCCGCAAGGACGACGAGGTGCAGGTCGACTGCAAACTTCTCCTTCGGAGCTACGCCATAAGTACAATGTGCACTCCATCTCTATCCGCAAGGACGACGAGGTGCAGGTCGACTGCAACCTTCTCCTTCGGAGCTACGCCACAAGTACAATGTGCGCTCCATCCCTATCCGCAAGGACGACGAGGTGCAGGTCGACTACAATGCGTGCTCCGTCCCTATCTGCAAGGACGATGAAGTGCAGGTCGACTGGAGTCACCACCTCAGAGCTACATCTCAAGCACAAAGATTATTCCGAGTGAAGAACAAAGTCCACTCGAAGGCAAACGCAAGCATATTCGGAAATAAACCAAGTTCGGATAAATCCTAAAGTACCGGACGACGGATCAAAAGTATTCGAGCATCAAGCCCGAAGAAGTTTAATGGTTACATAATCACTCGGCATTCTAAGGCAAATAAAAGTGAGGCATAATGTTTTTTTCGGTCACGCATCAGGAGAAGGACTGACTTGGTTGCAGAAACTGTCAAGGTCAATGTTGTCTACAATGCGAGTGGCGGCATCAAGGAAGGTGTCCATGAAAGACTGGAAAGTGTGCCTCTTCGTGTTAGCAACCTTGAGTTCCGCCAGCTTGTCTTCTTTGACGTCCTCCAAGTGCACTTGGACCAAAGACAATGCGACATCAGCACCACAACAGGCAGATGACTTCTTTGATTCTTGCACACGCTCGGGGATTTGATTCAGTCGAGTCATCAGGGACTCAAGGTCTTGAGACAGTTCTGCCTGAGGCCAGAGTTCAACCAACCCGAGTCATCGCAGCTTTCAGGCGGGCAAGATAAGCTACCGCACTGTCCATACGAGATTCCAACCACAGCACGTTCATCGCAACATCATCCTTGACTGGACAGTTTATGGGATCAAGACCCGTCTCGACCCGCCCAGTTTCTACTTCAAAGTTTTGGCAAAATTCTGCACAGTCGAGTGAATGGTGAGTCGACGGTATAATTAGACTTGGCAGTCGACAGAAATAAGACAGATTAATCAGTACCTTCAAGTTTCAAAACCAGCTTCGCAGCAAGCTGGCCCAGATAAGACTCCAGTTCGCCATTCTTGGCCTTGAGACCCCCAAGCTCGTCGGTCAGTTTCTCCTTGTCCTTCTTCAGTTGCTCGACCTCCCAATTGGCGTCAGAAACAACAGTCTTCAGCTTGGAGTTTTCTTCTTCTAACTTGCCGATTGAAGCAAGCTTCTTGTCAGCAAGTGTTGTTTTATCGCGCGCCTCCTTTTGTGCTGCAGCAAGATCCAGATCCTTCTTCTCCAAAGCCTGCTTCATTTTCTCTAAAGAAACAACATTCTTCAGATGGGCTTGGAGTTGGCGGTTTTCACTACGTACATCTGCTCGAGTGGAGTCACTCGGTTTAAAAAATGGAAAGGAAAAGTGCCAGCAGTGGGATATACAGTTAGCGATTGGTTACCTCCCATGGCAGCTACTTCGTCACGAGCGATCTTGAGATTCTTCTTGGCCAATTCCAGATCAAGGTTGAGGCTGATTTGCTATTTGTTCATTGCAGAAAGATGAGCCCCAAGATCACAAGATTTCTGCAGTTAAAGCCATATCAGTCGACAGGGATAAAAGACATCACAATGATAGCTACTCTAAGACTACCACCGAATCAAACATTCAATGGCAGTCTCGAGGACTACACCCAGTGGGTGCACTTAGCGTGCCCCCACTAATTTTGTAAAAAAAGAAAAAAAAGAAGAGAGAGAGGTTCAGATTCTCAGACCACAGTCGACTGCCCGCAGCCAACTATGGTCTCGGGGACTACACCCAGTGGGTGCTCTTAGCGTGCCCCCACTAGTGCAAAGATTCAGCTTGAATCGACACAAAGAGACATGCAATTTCAAAACAGCCACACCCCAGTGGGTGATCAGACAAGAAATAGGGCCGATCGAAAAATCGGCTAACCTGGACATTGGCTTGTAGAGCAGCTCCGGCGTTGAAGGCTATCTGACTAGCCTCATGCAGCACTTTCATTTGCCCCATCACAAGATTCAACTGAAGAAGAGCTTCCTTATCAGCAGCCGGTGGATCGTCTGGAGTTTGATATGCAGTAAAAAGTGATGAAGGCAGAGCAATCGAAGCAGCCGCCGAATCTGAAGCAGAGAGTTGTATCGGCGCAGCAGAAGTCTAAGCAGCTGATCCTGAGGGGAAATCAGTCGACAGAGGAACAACGAAGGTGACGTTGGTTCGAGCCGGGTCCGTCGATCGCTCGACCGTCGTCCCAGGAGTCACAGTCGACCGAAGAACCTGGACTTTAGGCGCCTTTCCGCCCAGTTCCTTGTCCTTCCTCCTCCTCCCTCTCAGCGGTACTTCTTCTTCATCGTCCGGGAGCACAACAACGTCTCGTGGAACTGCAATAAACAGAGACAGCCATAAGGATAACTGACAAACCATCCAGCCGACTTAATGAATTCGAATCGGGCAGACTTACTAGCTTTGGAGGTGATGGCGTCGTCAGCTTCCTCGTCGGCTAGAGTCTTGTCAACATCCATATCAGTCGCAACAAAGGTCGGGCTATACAGGTTCATCATCCACTCGGTCAGAACAAGAAAACCGGTCGGAACAGGAAATCGGTCGGAACAAGAAAATACGAGAAGAACGTTTACCCGGAGGCAACAGGGACGTCCATCTTGATTCTAGGCAAGGTCTTCCGAGCCTTCAAAGGATTAATTTTGGACTGCTTGGTGACCTTCTCAGCCAATTCTGGAGTCGAGGACCGAGCGCGCTTGTGAGATGGGACATTCGACGCCACAGCCTTGCCGCGCTTGCTCGCGGGATCATGGCGCAGCTTGGATCGACGTTCAGAATGAGGCGGTGAGTTGGCCACTTCCTCATCGTCCGACTCGTCGCTCTCGCCTTCATCATCGTCAACTGGGGACTCCCACTCGACGCTCTCCTTGGCACTGTCCTCGCCCTCTTGGTCTTGCTCCAGAGCTTGTTCACCATTGGGCATTGAATACATCTCCGTGTAGATCTGCAAAACAAGGGACCGATCATAAGTCAGTCGGATCAACAATCAATCGGAAAATACGTTCAAAAACTCAGATATGATGACCAGACCTTGTCTGGCAGGTTGCTGTCGCCGAAAGGGTCGACTCTCCTAGCACCCCTGGGGTTGTCCTTGTTCCCGGTGATACCCATCAACCACTCGGCCGCTGTTTTGGCCTCCACCTCCTCCGGATGAACCCGAGCAGTGTCGCCAGCCCCGGAGTACATCCACATGGAGTGGTCACGAGCTTGGAGAGGTTGGATCTGCTGTCTGAGGAACACCTCGAGCAGGTCCATACCGGTGACACCTTGGTTGATCAGTTGGACTACTTTCTCGACTAGCATGTCTGTCTCTGCCTTCTCCGCAGCAGTCACTTTCAATGAAGATGGAGTTTGAACGCTATCAAAAGAGAAAGGGGGGAGCCCGGTCGACTGGCCTGGAGTCGTGATATCCTGGCAATAGAACCAGGTCGACTGCCAGCCCCTGACCGACTCCGTAAGAGTCATCGGGGGAAAAGAACTCCTCTTCCTCTTATGAATGCCCAGACCCCCACACATCTGGATAACGTGGGTCTTCTCATCGTTCGATTTCGCTTTCTTCAAAGTTTGGGATCGGATGGTAAAGATGTGCTTGAAAAGACCCTAGTGCGGTCGGCACCCCAGGAAATTCTCACACATGGAGACGAATGCAGCAAGATATGTGATGGTATTGGGAGTAAAATGGTGGAGTTGGGCACCAAAGAAATTCAGGAAACCTCGAAAGAAGGGGTGTGGTGGAAGCGAGAAGCCGCGGTCGACATGAGTGGCGAGCAGAACACACTCACCCGGTCGCGGCTGCGGCTCCGTTTCCCCCCTCGGCAGACGAGCAGACTTATGGATGATCAGCCCTAACTCGGCCATATCATCCAAGTCCTCCTGCCGAAGTGAAGATCGGATCCAGTCTCCTTGGATCCAACCCGATGGTAGCCCCGAGCGCGATGAAGACCTCCGATTCATCTTCTTGTTCTTTGCCGCCCCCGTCGCCTTCTTCGCACGCTCTAGCGCCGCCGTTTTGTCCTTCCCATAGCGGCGGAGCAGCGGCGTCGAGGGTGGTTGGGCTGGACGGAGTGGAGATGCGAGGGGAAGAAGAAGGGAAATGGACGAGCACAGTGCAAATGCCTCGGCCTTGCCGCTTTTAAAGGCCTGCTTCCGAGTGGCTGACGCGTGGGCCTGAGCGATCCTGTCAAATCCCCCAACAGTCGCACACGGGATACGTGGCGAAAAAGGTGGCACGGAAATCGAAACGTCCTATTTATCTACTCCACTTACCGCGAAGCGCTCCGCCTGGCGCGCGTCCACCAAAAGTTCGAATCCCGTGAGATCCGGGATCCTCTACAACCGATCACGCCAAAGATTTCATGTCAGATATGTCACTCGATGGATGTCATTGCATAAACCAGTCGGCAATTCCTGAATCGATCAAGGCGATTGAAACGAAGCTGAAGTTCTAACAACTGGCCTCCACCGGGAGATAAAGACAAGACAAAGCAAGAGCAAAAGCAAGGTCAACTCCATCCTTCTTTTTCACACAAACCTCAATCCATTCGGGGGCTAATGATGAGGACACAAACCTGGGGTAGGGTAATAGGCCTGACCTATACGTCCTACCTAAGGTCCTTATCCTAAGAACAAAGAAGTTCAAGAATCAGAAGAAGGGATCCAGCAAAGGTGTCTAGTGAAGTCCACTCGACCTACCATTCACTCGGAGACCTCTCTTTATCCAGGTCACTTGACCATGAAACCACTCGACATATAAGAAGACCTAAAGCCGCTCTACGAAGCAACGGTCGGGTATTTACTCATATATTTAATGATCATTTATAGCACTTCAATACAGGCGTTACCTATAACGCCACCCCTTTATGCACATTGAATCCTATGTAACGGAGGGGAGCTGGGGTCCTAGCGCATTCTATATAAGCCACCCCCTCCTTTGGGACAAGGATTCGCACCCCCTGTAATTCACACGCTCATAATCCAGTCGACCGCCTTCGGGCTCCAAGACGTAGGGCTATTACTTCCTCTGAGAAGGGCCTGAACTCGTAAAACCTGCGTGTACAACTCCTCCATAGCTAGGATCTTGCCTCTACATTCCTACCCCCCATTCTACTTTCAGACTTAGAACCACGACAACTGGCTCGCTAGCTGCCTGCTCGATCGTTCGCTCCCGCAGCTCGCTCGATAGCTACCAGCTCGATCCTTGGCTCCCGCTCGATCACTTCTTTTTTTCTTCACTCGAAAAAATGCTACAGTGTGTATTGATTTTCTTGGAAAAAACAAACTGTTCTGCTACAGTATGTACTCTTGTCCTTTGAAAAAAGTTCATTGAATTTTAAAAAAAACTCTACTGATTTCGAGAAAAAGTTCATTGAATTCGAAAATAGTTCACCGAATTCGAAAATAGTTCACTGAATTCGAAAAAAGTTCATCGATTTTCAAGAAAAAAGTTCATCGATATTGAAAATAGTTCACCGAACTTGAAAAAAGTTCATAGAGTTTGAGAAAAAGTTCATCGAATTCGAAAACAGTTCACCAAATTCGAAAATAATTCGCTGAATTCAAAAAAAGTTCATCGATTTTCAAGAAAAAAGTTCATTGATATTGAAAATAGTTCACCGAACTTGAAAAAAGTTCATAGAATTTGAGAAAAAGTTCATCGATTTTCAAATAAAGTTCACCAAATTTCAAAATAAGTTCATAGAATTTGATAAAAAGTTCATCAAATTTTTAAATGGCTCATCTGATTTGAAAAAAAGTTCATCGGATTTGAAAAAAAGCTCATCGAATTAGAAAAATGGTTCGCCGAATTAGAAAAAAGTTCATCGAATTTGAAAAAAGTTCATTGGTTTTGAAAAAGTTCACCAAATTTCAAAATAAGTTCATCGAATTTGATAAAAGATCATTGAATTTTTAAATGGTTCATCCGATTTGAAAAAAAGTTCATCGAGTTTTTCACAAACTCATCAAATTCGAGAAAAACTCCATTGATTTTGTAGAGGAAAAACTCATGAAGAAAGAAAAGTTTCACGAATTTGAAAAAAGAAAAAAAGAAAAGAAAAGAAGAAGAAAGAAAACCTGTATGTAATCACGCCAACTGAACTGCCCTGGTGGTTGTTGCGTCGCGCTCGGAACTCGCCCGTCACGGTTTGAAACCCAGCTCTCGCGGAGTTTTTGCTGTTTAGAAAAACAAAAAAAAATCGAAAAATGGGCCGGCCCAATGTGACAAGGGGGGGTATGCGCCCGTTAGTAAAAACAACTGTAGCGGGCGCTTAAGGCGCCAAATAGGAACCAGCTGTGCCTGATCCAGAACTGGCGCCCGCAGCAGCTTGGTTTTGGGCCGGCCCATTTACAAGAGCTGGGCGCTCGCCTGCTCCGAGAGCGCTCGACTCGCGCGCTGCCTGGTCGCCCGTCGCTCTAGCACTGTTTGAATGGTCACGGTTGACTTAAAAAAAGAATATTTTTTTACAAAACATTGAAAAAATTGATAATTCAAAAAGGTTCACGGTGTTTGAAAAAGGTTCATCCAAATTTCAAAAGAGTTCATCAAATTTTTAAAAAAGCTCATCAAATTTGAAAAAGGTTCATTGACTTTGAAAAAAGTTCATTGTTTTCCAAAAAATCATTCAAATTAGAAAAAAATTCATCAAAATTTCAAAAAAGTTCATTGCATTTAAAAAAGTTCATCATTTTCGAAAAAAGTTCATGGAATTTGAGAAAAAGTTCATCGGTTTTTTTAAACAAAAAGTTTATAAAAAAGAAAAGAAAAGAAAACTCAAATAATACCGTCCTTGAAAATGACCAGCGAATCAGTGAAAACCCGTTTTTGGGAAGCTTCTAGAAGCTTCCCAAACTAGGGGATCCCCGATTGAAGAGTAAAATAGAAAAAAACTTAGAGAGAACAAGTCCTTCGTTGTCCTAGTGGTTACGCTTGGTTGCCTCGAAGGAGCTGGGTGTGGGTTCGACGTCTGGCGGCTGCATCTTTTTGAACATTTTAAACGGTAGAAAAAAACACAAATGGGCCGAGCCCAGCTACCGCGCCTACAGGCGCCGGTTTGCAAAAACTGAAGAAACCGGCGCCTGCAGCGCTAAATAGGATTTGCCGAGTGAGATGTAGCCTTGACATCTGAATAGGTGGTCCTCAAACAACATGCTGGATCCCTAATGGGCTGGGGGAACAACCACCTTTCTAACCATTCAGCAACTGATTGGTTCTCGACGAGGAACTCGTTTGAAACTCGTTGCAAGTGCTCGCCTTCAAAACACTTACTATCAGATGAAAACCTACTACCACCATGCAGAATAACAACTATATAAGGGGAAAAACCAATTAGTCTCCAAGAACCTCACAACTACTAGTCGGAAAATAACTACTACACATAAGTGAGCAAAACAGTCCTAGAGACAACCCTTTAAAAAAATAGTCCTAGAGCATGTTTGAGTTGTGGCATATGTCTTCTTGCCAGCAAGCATTCCTTTCAATGTATATATCAGCACGTTTAGGGCTCATTCGGTTTACATGTTTTCCATACCAAAGAAATAGGAAAAGTGAAGGACTGGGATGCTCACTCCACTTCAATCCTTACAAAATTTTCATGAGGGCTCACCTAATGCTAAGAATCCATGGGAGTCGACTAATATAGACATAATCCCAAGGAATCTAGTACCTCTGTTCCTACGAATGAACTACATACATAGGAATTTTTTTATATGGAAACGAATCCTTTGGGTGTCATCCAAAATTTCTACAAACCGAATGAGCACTCATATTGCTCTTTTTTAAGGAATAAATTCTATTCCAATTAGACTTGGATCCTAGCCTATCGCTAGCCATAATGTTCTCTTTGGTTCATAGGATTTTTAAACACACGAATAGGAAAAGGCTGGAGTGTAGTGTTATGTCATTTTCAATCTTACATGATTTGAAAGCTAGAAGATTTTGTCCCAAAGACTATTTGACATCACAGAAAACAACAAAGAATCCCTACAAAACATAATGCAATACAGTCCCTGCAAAAAGTGTAAGGATTCCAATCTTAGGGCCAATCTTTTAAAAAACTCTTAGGATTCCAGTCTTACGGTCAACCAAAGTACACAGAGAAATTTCCTAAGAAGCAGAAAATCATCCAAAAATGAGAACTGAGGAACAAATATTTAATCATGAGAGTCTCACGTGGTTGCATAAGCAACGCATAGAGCTACATTATTGTTTTTCCATGGTGTCTATCTGGTTGAAAACTTCAACCATATGTTTCCCATTTGATACCACAGTACGGCCACATTTTGTACCGTAACGTGCTATAGTAGCCGATAGATCTCAAGGGATCTGCTCAGATCCAAGCGCCACCTCATAAAAAATGGACACGCAGCACCGAAGCCACATTTCCAGTGGTCTACGTCTACTCCCATTAATCTAAACAATGCACTACATGCAGTAGACTACTACGAGTGAGTAATTTATAAACGATCCTACAAATCGATGGTCTAGCAGCACTGCGGTGTGCATGTATGGCGCCATGGCGAGCATGGTCGAGAGAAAAGAAGGGCTGGCTCGTCCGCTGCCGCCGCTATCCAATGCCAATCCGCTTCGACGCCCACTGCTGTTCAGCCGTGTCCGTCGGTGTGTCACACGCGTTTCCCGAGAAAAGGCAATTATTCTATCCACACCAGAACTGTAGCGCCTGTCATTTCCAAGGCAAAAGCACGTTGCGGCCCTGCCAGCCATTGCTGCCGCGGCAGCAGCAGGAGGCCGGCCAGCCAGCCAGCCGCACCCCGATTAGACAAACAAAAGGTAATGGTGGGGGCGGCCACACTGCGCCCGAGCATCTCTTCTCCTCCTCGTCGTCGTTAATTAGAAGAAGTACTGGCCAATCCAGAGACGGATCACGATCTAATCGGCCATGTCTCTGGAGTGGAAAGAACATATGCTCCACGAGAGCGCTACCCCCGTTATAGTAGCCAGGGTAATTATTAGGCTAAGAGAAAGTTGGATGGCCTTCCTCTTTGGCTCTTATGCCGATGGCCCATGCAGCCTCCGCCCCATGATTAGAAAAAAAGGGTGGAGCGCTTTGCGTGTACGTGGGGAGGGAGGGAAACAAGCAAAGCTGCATAGTTTTTTTTTTCTGCTTCTACTATTAGGGAAACAAGTAAAGCTGCAAATGTTTTGCAGGCGCCATGCACTGCACAGTGAAATCAAATAATACATCTAGGTAGTGTGCTGGTGCATCGATGCCTCAGATGCATGCCAAATCAACTTTCAAAGAAATTCGAGCAACCCATAGTAGATATCTAATTCATTAACTCAAAAATGAATCGATACAATAATAAAAGAAAACTCATCTAAAACAATCATAGGCGCACACATTAACTCCGACGCCGCACACAGTCGAGTCGATGAGTTTGCCATTCAAGTGAGCACATACTGTCACATGAAAACACTTTGAGAAGCCGTCACTCTGGCTTACAAAACATGTAAGCATGCAACAACCAATTTATATCTTTGTTGTCCAAGCGACTAGAGTCGATACCCTACAACACAATGATGATTTTACATACACACTGGTCATGTGGCGTTGCACCAGTCGAAGATAATTCCCACAGACATCGCTCAGGTTGCCACACCAGCGACGAGAACATGCACACACCTAGCTCAATAACAAAACTACTACACATCACAAGCCATTGTTATCTAGCGGTAGATTAGACCTCCAAGATGACCATCCCAAGGGGAAACCGACGGGAACGAGGAGGACGACTACTCCGGCCAAGGCCGGTACTGCTTTTCACCTAGAAAGCCGAAGACTCAAACGACAAGGAAGGTGAAGCAATGGCGGGTATTCCATAGGGGCAAGCAGGGATGGTCACCTTGGGTCTTCTGTGGCGGAGAAGAGCACTTCCCGCCCCTTAGTTGCCTATCTATAGGCTTGGTCGACCAACAAGCACATCATGAAAGAGTGTTCCACCTAGCAAACCTCAAGCGCCAGGTCTACCACTAAGGTGAATGGGCTCCACAATGATGGATCCAATGAGGTAAAGCATGTCAGAGGATGTTGTCATTGCTGACATCAACAAAGGTTGATGGTAGGCTTTCATCGAAGCTCAATAAAACCATCACCTACCATGTGAACTTTTACCTAGTCGTAAAAATGATTATTATTCTTTTGTAAGGCTCTCTTTGGTTCGGGGATTTTCATAGGATTTTTCGAGCGTTAGAATCCTTATGATTTTCTTCTATGTTGATTATTTTATACGTAGGATTGAAGCCTGTAAGAGTTGTTTCTCTGATTCGTAGGATTGAATCATTTGTATTATGAGTGTGGTTGGATTGTGACCAAAGTGAACCATACCAATTTTTTGGTCATGGACAAAATATTGGCTTTTGTTTGGATGAAGTCCAACTTTATGATGTTTGTCAATCCATAGGCAAGTGAAACCTCAATAAGTTCTTTTGCTAATTGTTTTGGCCTGGCAACTATTGAAACAAATCAAACATACCCTGCATTTCATAGGAAATATACTATCCACCCAAACCTTTTGGAAAAAAGTGTATTTTCCTATGGTACAATCAAACTAACTAGGGCCGCGTTGATTTTCCATATTCTCGGAATGTTAGAATAGGAAACTTATAGGAATATAATTTCATGTTCTATCCTATCCTACAAGATTACAAAACTATAGGAATTTGGAAAAGAGTGTTTGTTCTCTTTGATAGCATGGGAAAACAAAGGAAATCTGCCCACATGTCTGAGTAGTTGGAAATTTTCCTCCAAAATGGAGTACACATGAATCACATGAAGAAGAAAGATCAAAGGGATTTCAATCCTACGGATCAAACAACCAAAGTATGAAAATTCATGAGGATCCAAGTCCTCCAAAAAATCTTATAAATTTTCTGTAGGATTCGAATGTGCATAACATTTCTTGGAAGCCTTGAATCGTAGAACAATTTTCCTATGGTATTTTCCTATTAGTATAAATCAGTATGATACAAAAGGGGGTGAAGCAAAGAGAAAGAAAAGGAAACAAACTAACTAAGAGAAATGCCTACACACCAATCAACCTATGCCAACTCTAAGGAATTCGTGACTCATTCAGTGGTTAACATTGATCCAATTTTGCAGATAAGTAACATATTTGTCTGTAACTCTGTATAAAAGCATGGAAATGTCCTCTTTTAAGCAGATCCTCCAAGAAGTAACTGAAGGGTTAATGTTTTTGGAGATTTTTCCATTTATGTGCAACCAAATACGTCAGCATCCCAAAATTAGAATTTCAAGACTAGTCTATCTGGGCAGAGCTTCCAAAAGCATCATAGAATCTTCATATACTTAAGTACATATTTTTCTATTAGCAACAAAGGAGTGCCAACAACTGGAGGCAGAATAGCAATCCCAGAGAATATGCATGATGGTCTCTTCGGCAGGCTGTTTACATAGAGAGCACAAATAATTCGGCAATAGAAATCCCTTTCTCTTCAACATAGCTCTAGCATTAACACTATCATGCGAAGCAAGCCAAAAACCTTGTGTTTGATTCTACTTGCATTTTCCACATCTTATGAAGTAGAATGTGTTGTCTTTGGGAGCCCATGAAAGTAGAGTACATTTGGATTGAGGAGTACCTCACTTGAGAGCCATTGCTTTTCCAGCAGTCCTTAGTTGGATGTGGACTTTGTGGAATGATTGTCTAAAACTCATTGAATTGATCATAAGCTTGAGTAGATAAGGGAGTATGAAAATAATCAATCAAGCTATCAACAATTACGAAATTGGCCACAAAACATTATTTTCATTTGCAAAAAATGAATGTAGCTTGAGAAACTTCTGATTGAGGGGCTCCACTGGCAGTTTATCATGCCAGAAAAGAGCTGTATCCCCTTTGCCCCTATCACAAACTACAAACTCCTTAAAGAATGGAGGAAGTTGCGAATAAGCTCTATACCAGAAAGAACTCTCCATCTTATCTTCAGGTGGTATTGTGCTATAATATTTCTCTCAAATGAGCTTATTCCAGGGTAAGTTTTTTTTGTTAAGATTCTTCATGAGTAAGGCTTTTATATGGGTAGCTACATACAAGATGCCTAAACCACCCTGATGCTTGAGCCTCCATACCATACTTTGTCCATAGACAATGTCTCAAATATTTATTTATTTAGTTGACAGTTGCCATCGGAAGCAGACATAACACATGAAAAATATAGGCAAGGCGGAAGAGACAGGCTTGATCATGAGCAGTTTACCGTCACAAGATAAAAGAATGGAGCAACCTAATAGCCTCCCATTAATCCTTTGTATAATAAGGAATAAGAGCCTTAATTCTTGGCTTGTGAAGGCACAAGGGCAAACCTACGTATGTGAAAGGGAAGGATGCTTACTGGCATCCTAGAACTGCCACCATTCTCAGTATTCTTTTAGGGGAAACATTAATAGGCACTATCGTAGATTTGTGATAGTTAAACTTAAGCCCATTCTGATCTGCAAAGTGGAGAATGAGATTTTTGCAATAGTTTAATTTACCTTCCTCGGCAAGCGAGACCAAGAATGTATCAACAACATATTGATAAGAATTCACTTGAATTGGAGCTCTAATTAGTTTGTGGGTTTGAGCTTCATTAAAGAGGGATTACAACAAATCAGCAACTAAAACAAAAAGCATGGGAGAAAGAGGTTCCCCTTGCCTAACACCTCTTTAGAAGTGGAAGATTTTGCTAGGTATGACATTTAGCAACACTGAAGATGTACCAGAGGAGAAAATCATTTTCATCCAGCATCCATCTAGGGCCAAATCCTCTAGATTGCAAAATCGCAAGGATGGTATTGTGCTCAATCAGATCAAAAGCTTTTTCGAAATCAAGTCTTAGAACTAGGATTTCTTTCTTGGATTGATGGCATTAATGGAGACACTCAAAAGCCCAAGTAAGGTAGTCTTGAATAGCTCTGTGTTGAGAAATTCATATTGATTTGTGTGCACTAACTGCAAGATCACTTTTTGAAGTCTATTGGCAAGCAGTTTGTTATGATCTTAATGATGCCACTAAGCAAAGAGACGGGCCTGAAGTCATTAGCATTTAAAGGAGCATATTTTTTAGGAATAAGAGTAATGAATGAGGCATTGATACTCAGCAAGCTTGCTCTGGCAAAATAAAATATCTCCAGAAAGCTTATAGAAGTCCTTGCAAAAAACTCCCCAACGTGCTTTGATAAAAGAACCATTAAATCCATCTAGGCTATGATACGTCTCCAATATATCTATAATTTTTGATTGCTCCATGATATTATATTATCTATTTTGGATGTTAATGGGCTTTATTTTACACCTTTATATCATTTTTGGGACTAACCTACTAGCCGGAGGCCCAGCCCAAATTGCTGTTTTTTTGCCTATTTTAGGGTTTCGAAGAAAAGGAATATCAAACGGAGTCCAAACGGAATGAAACCTTCGGGAACGTGATTTTCTCAACAAACGTGATCCAGGAGACTTGGAGTGGGCGTCAAGAAACAAGGGAGCAAGGCACGAGGCAGGGGGGCGTGCCTACCCCCTGGGCGCGCCCTCCACCCTCGTGGGCCCTCCGTTGCTCCACCGACGTACTTCTTCTTCCTATATATATCCACATACCCCCAAACATCCAGGAGCACCACAAAAACCTAATTCCACCGCCGCAACTTTCTATACTCGAGAGATCCCGTCTCAGGGCCTTTTCCGGAGCTCCACCGGAGGGGGCATTGATCACGAAGGGCCTCTACATCAACTCCATGGCCTCTCCGGTGAAGTGTGAGTAGTTTACTTTAGACCTTCGGGTCCATAGTTATTAGCGAGATGGCTTCTTCTCTCTCTTTGGATCTCAATACAAAGTTCTCCTCGATCTTCTTGGAGATCTATTCGATGTAATCTTCTTTTGTGGTGTGTTTGTCGAGATCCGATGAATTGTGGGTTTATGATCCAGATTATCTATGAACACTATTTGATTCTTCTCTGAATTCTTTTATGTATGATTGGTTTATCTTTGCAAGTCTCTTCGAATTATCAGTTTGGTTTGGCCTACTAGATTGATCTTTCTTGCAATGGGAGAAGTGCTTAGCTTTGGGTTCAATCTTGTGGTGTTCGATCCCAGTGACAGAAAGGGAACCGATACGTATTGTATTGTTGCCATCGAGGATAAAAAGATGGGGTTTATATCATATTGCATGAGTTTATCCCTCTACATCATGTTGGGGAATGTAGTAATTTAAAAAAAAATCCTACGCACACACAAGATCATGGTGATGCATAACAATGAGAGGGGAGAGTGTTGTCCACGTACCCCCGTAGACTGAAAGCGGAAGCGTTAGCACAGTTGATGTAGTCGTACGTCTTCACGATCCGACCGATCAAGTACCGAACGTACGGCACCTCCGAGTTCAGCACACGTTCAGCCCGATGACGTCCCTTGAACTCCGATCCAGCCGAGTGTTGAGGGAGAGTTTCGTCAGCACGACGGCGTGATGATGATGATGATGTTCTACCGACGCAGGGCTTTGCCTAAGCACCGCCACAGTATTATCAAGGTGGACTATGGTGGAGGGGGGCACTGCACACGGCTAAAAGATCAAACATTCAATTGTTGTGTCTATGGTGTGCCCCTGCCCCCGTATATAAAGGAGCAAGGGGGGGGGGGGTGCGGCCGGCCTAGAGAGGGGTGCGCCAGGAGGAGTCCTACTCCTACCGGGAGTAGGACTCCCCCCTTTTCCGTGTTGGACTAGGAGAGAGAGGGGAAAGAGGTGGAGGAGAAGAAGGAAGGGGGGGCGCCGCCCCCCTCTCCTTGTCCTATTCGGACTAGGGGGGAGGGGCCGCGGCCCATGCCCTTGCCGCCTCTCCTCTCTTTCCACCAAGGCCCACTAAGGCCCATTAAGTCCCCGGGGGGTTCCGGTAACCTCCCGGTACTCCGGTAAAATCCCGATTTCACCCAGAACACTTCCGATATCCAAATATAGGCTTCCAATATATCAATCTTCATGTCTCGACCATTTCGAGACTCCTCGTTATGTCCGTGATCACATCCGGGACTCCGAACAACCTTCGGTACATCAAAACATATAAACTCATAATATAACTGTCAACAAAACGTTAAGCGTGCGGACCCTACGGGTTCGAGAATTATGTAGACATGACCGAGACACGTCTTTATCGGTCAGACAGCATAACAACATACGTTGTTCCCTTTGTCATCGGTATGTTACTTGCCCGAGATTCGATCGTCGGTATCTCAATACCTAGTTCAATCTCGTTACTGGCAAGTCTCTTTGCTCATTCCATAATACACCATCCCGCAACTAACTCATTAGTTGCAATGCTTGCAAGGCTTAAGTGATGTGCATTACCGAGAGGGCCCAGAGATACCTCTCCGACATTCGGAGTGACAAATCCTAATCTCGAAATACGCCAACTGAACAAATACCTTTGGAGACACCTGTAGAGCACCTTTATAATCACCCAGTTACGTTGTGACGTTTGGTAGCACACAAAGTGTTCCTCCGGTAAACGGGAGTTGCATAATCTCATAGTCATAGGAACATGTATAAGTTATGAAGAAAGCAATAGCAACATACTAAGCTAACGGAATGGGTCAAGTCAATCACATCATTCTCCTGATGATGTGATCTTATTAATCAAATGGCAACACTTTGTCTATGGTTAGGAAACTTAATCATCTCTGATCAATGAGCTAGTCAAGTAGAGGCATACTAGTGACATACTGTTTGTCTATGTATTCATACATGTATTACGTTTCCTGTTAATACAATTCTAGCATGAATAATAAACATTTATCATGATATAAGGAAATAAATAATAACTTTATTATCGCCTCTAGGGCATATTTCCTTCAGTCTCCCACTTGCACTAGAGTCAATAATCTAGATTACACAGTAATGATTCTAACACCCATGGAGCCTTGGTGCTGATCATGTTTTGCTCGTGGAAGAGGCTTAGTCAACGGGTCTGCAACATTCAGATCTGTATGTATCTTGCAAATTTCTATGTCTCCCACCTAGACTAAATCCCGGATGGAATTGAAGTGTCTCTTGATGTGCTTGGTTCTCTTGTGAAATCTGGATTCCTTCGCTAAGGCAATTGCACTAGTATTGTCACCAAAGATTTTCATTGGACCCGATGCACTAGGTATTACACCTAGATCGGATATGAACTCCTTCATCCAGACTCCTTCATTTGCTGCTTCCGAAGCAGCTATGTACTCCGCTTCACACGTAGATCCCGCCACAACGCTTTGTTTAGAACTGCACCAACTGAAAGCTCCACCGTTCAATGTAAACATGTATCCGGTTTGCGATTTAGAATCATCCGGATCAGTGTCAAAGCTTGCATCAACGTAATCGTTTACAATGAGCTCTTTGTCACCTCCATAAACGAGAAACATATCCTTAGTCCTTTTCAGGTATTTCAGGATGTTCTTGACCGCTGTCCAGTGATCCATTCCTGGATTACTTTGGTACCTCCCTGCTAGACTTATAGCAAGGCACACATCAGGTCTGGTACACAGCATTGCTTACATGATAGAGCCTATGGCTGAAGCATAGGGAACATCTTTCATTTTCTCTCTATCTTCTACAGTGGTCGGGCATTGAGTCTTACTCAACTTCACACCTTGTAACACAGGCAAGAACCCTTTCTTTGCTTGATCCATTTTGAACTTCTTCAGAACTTTGTCAAGGTATGTGCTTTGTCAAAGTCCAATTAAGCGTCTTGACTATCTCTATAGATCTTGATGCCCAATATATAAGCAGCTTCACCGAGGTCTTTCATTGAAAAACTCTTATTCAAGTATCCCTTTATGCTATCTAGAAATTCTATATCATTTCCAATCAACAATATGTCATCCACATATAATATTAGAAATGCTATAAAGCTCCCACTCACTTTCTTGTAAATACATGCTTCTCCAAAAGTCTGTATAAAACCAAATGCTTTGATCACACTATCAAAGCGTTTATTCCAACTCCGAGAGGCTTGCACCAGTCCATAAATGGATCGCTGGAGCTTGCACACTTTGTTAGCTCCCTTTGGATCGACAAAACCTTCTGGTTGCATCATATACAACTCTTCTTCCAGAAATCCATTCAGGAATGCAGTTTTGACATCCATTTGCCAAATTTCATAATCATAAAATGCGACAATTGCTAACATGATTCGGATAGACTTAAGCATCGCTACGCGTGAGAAGGTCTCATCGTAGTAAATCCCTTGAACTTGTCGAAAACCTTTTGCAACAAGTCGAGCTTTATAGACAGTAACATTACAGTCAGTGTCAGTCTTCTTCTTGAAGATCCATTTATTCTCAATTGCTTGCCGATCAACGGGCAAGTCAACCAAAGTCCACACTTTGTTCTCATACATGGATCCCATCTCAGGTTTCATGGCCTCAAGCCATTTTGCGGAATCTGGGCTCACCATCGCTTCTTCATAGTTCATAGGTTCGTCATGGTCTAGTAACATAACTTCCAGAATAGGATTACCGTACCACTTTGGTGCAGATCTTACTCTGGTTGACCTACGAGGTTCAGTAACAACTTGATCTAAAGTTTCATGATCATCATCATTAACTTCCTCACTAATTGGTGTAGGTGTCGCAGAAACTAGTTTCTGTGATGAACTACTTTCCAATAAGGGAGCAGGTATAGTTACCTCATCAAGTTCTACTTTCCTCCCACTCACTTCTTTCGAGAGAAACTCCTTCTCTAGAAAAACTCCGAATTTAGCAACAAAAGTCTTGCCTTCGGATCTGTGATAGAAGGTGTACCCAACAGTCTCCTTTGGGTATCCTATGAAGACACATTTCTCCAATTTGGGTTCGAGCTTATCAGGTTGAAGCTTTTTCACATAAGCATCGCAGCCCCAAACTTTCAGAAACGACAACTTTGGTTTCTTACCAAACCATAGTTCATAAGGCGTCGTCTCAATGGATTTCGATGGTACCCTATTTAACATGAATGCGGCCGTCTCTAAAGCATAACTCCAAAACGATAGCGGTAAATCGATAAGAGACATCATAGATCGCACCATATCTAGTAAAGTACGATTACGACGTTCGAACACACCATTACGCTGTGGTGTTCCGGGTGGCGTGAGTTGCGAAACTATTCCACATTGTTTCAAATGAAGACCAAACTCATAACTCAAATATTCTCCTCCATGATCAGATCGTAGAAACTTTATTTTTTTGTTACGATGATTTTCAACTTCACCCTGAAATTCTTTGAACTTTTCAAATGTTTCAGACTTATGTTTCATTAAGTAGATATACCCATATCTGCTTAAATCATCTGTGAAGGTGAGAAAATAACGATATCTGCCATGAGCCTCAACATTCATCGGACCACATACATCTGTATGTATGATCTCCAACAAATCTGTTGCTCTCTCCATAGTTCCGGAGAACGGCGTTTTAGTCATCTTGCCCATGAGGCATGGTTCGCAAGTACCAAGTGATTCATAATCAAGTGGTTCCAAAAGTCCATCAGTATGGAGTTTCTTCATGCGCTTTACACCGATATGACCTAAACGGCAGTGCCACAAATAAGTTGCACTATCATTACCAACTCTGCATCTTTTGGCTTCAATATTATGAATATGTGTATCACCACTATCGAGATTTAGCAAAAATAGACCACTCTTCAAGGGTGCATGACCATAAAAGATATTACTCATATAAATAGAACAACCATTATTCTCTGATTTAAATGAATAACCGTCTCGCATCAAACAAGATCCAGATATAATGTTCATGCTCAACGCTGGCACCAAATAACAATTATTTAGGTCTAATACTAATCCCGAAGGTAGATGTAGAGGTAGCGTGCCGACGGCGATCACATCGACTTTGGAACCATTTCCCACGCGCATCGTCACCTCATCCTTAGCCAATCTTCGCTTAATCCATAGCCCCTGTTTCGAGTTGCAAATATTAGCAACAGAACCAGTATCAAATACCCAGGTGCTACTGCGAGCATTAGTAAGGTACACATCAATAACATGTATATCACATATACCTTTGTTCACCTTGCCATCCTTCTTATCCGCCAAATACTTGGGGCAGTTTTGCTTCCAGTGACCAGTCTGCTTGCAGTAGAAGCACTCAGTCTCAGGCTTAGGTCCAGACTTGGGGTTTCTTCTCCTGAGCAGCAAGTTGCTTGCCGTTCTTCTTGAAGTTCCCCTTCTTCTTCCCTTTGCCCTTTTTCTTGAAACTGGTGGTCTTATTGACCATCAACACTTGATGCTCCTTCTTGATTTCTACCTCCGCTGCCTTTAGCATTGCGAAGAGCTCGGGAATTGCCTTATCCATCCCTTGCATATTATAGTTCATCATGAAGCTCTTGTAGCTTGGTGGCATTGATTGGAGAATTCTGTCAATGACGCTATCATCCGGAAGATTAACTCCCAGTTGAATCAAGTGATTGTAGTACCCAGACATCTTGAGTATATGCTCACTGACAGAACTATTCTCCTCCATCTTGTAGCTATAGAACTTATTGGAGACATCATATCTCTCAATCCGGGCATTCTTTTGAAATATTAACTTCAACTCCTGGAAAATCTCATATGCTCCATGACGTTCAAAATGTCATTGAAGTCCCGATTCTAAGCCGTAAAGCATGGCACACTGAACTATCGAGTAGTCATCAACACGTGTCTGCCAGGCATTCACAATTTCTGCAGTTGCTAGTGCAGGTGGTACACCTAGCGGTGCTTCCAGGACGTAATTCTTCTGAGAAGCAATGAGGATAATCCTCAAGTTACGGACCCAGTCCGTGTAGCTGCCATTATCTTTCAACTTTGCTTTCTCAAGGAACGCATTAAAATTCAATGGAACAACAACACAGGCCATCTATCTACAATCAACATAGACAAGCAAGATACTATCAGGTACTAAGTTCATGATAAATTTAAGTTCAATTAATCATATTATTTAAGAACTCCCACTTAGATAGACATCCCTCTAATCCTCTAAGTGATCACGTGATCCATATCAACTAAACCATGTCCGGTCATCACGTGAGATGGAGTAGTTTCAACGGTGTGTTGGGGAACGTAGTAATTTCAAAAATTTCCTACACACACGCAAGATCATGGTGATGCATAGCAACGAGAGGGGAGAGTTTTGTCCACGTACCCTCGTAGACCGAAAGCGGAAGCGTTAGCACAACGCGGTTGATGTAGTCGTACGTCTTCACGATCCGACCGATCAAGTACCGAACGCACGACACCTCCGAGTTCTGCACACATTCAACTCGATGACGTCCCTCGAACTCCGATCTAGCCGAGTGTTGAGGGAGAGTTTCGTCAGCACGACGGCGTGGTGACGATGATGATGTTCTACCGACGCAGGGCTTCGCCTAAGCACCACTACGATATGACCGAGGTGGATTATGGTGGAGGGGGGCACCGCACACGGCTAAGAGATCAAGAGATCAATTGTTGTGTCTTTGGGGTGCCCCTGCCCCCGTATATAAAGGAGTGGAGGAGGGGGAGGCCAGCCGGCCCTCTATGGGCGCGCCAGGAGGGGAGTCCTCCTCCTAGTAGGAGTAGGACTCCCCTTTCCTACTCCTACTAGGAGGAGGAAAAGAAGGAGGAGAAGGAGAAGGAAGGAGAAGGAGGAAAAGGAGGAAAGGGGGGCCGGCCCCTAGTCCAATTCGGTTTGGGCTAGGGGGCCGGGTGCCCTTCCTCCTCTCTTCCACCACTTGGCCCATGAGGCCCATTACTTCTTCCTCGTATTCCCGTAACTCCCCGGTACCCCCGAAAATACCCGAACCACTCGGAACCTTTCTGATGTTCGAATATAGTCGTCCAATATATCGATCTTTACGTCTCGACCATTTCAAGACTCCTCGTCATGTCCCCGATCTCATCCGGGACTCCGAACTACCTTCGGTACATCAAATCACATAAACTCATAATACAATCGTCACCGAAACTTTAAGCGTGCGGACCCTACGGGTTCGAGAACTATGTAGACATGACCGAGACATGTCTTCGGTCAATAACCAATAGCGGAACCTGGATGCTCATATTGGCTCCCACATATTCTACGAAGATCTTTATCGGTCAGACCGCATAACGACATACGTTGTTCCCTTTGTCATCGGTATGTTACTTGCCCGAAATTCGATCGTTGCTATCTCAATACCTAGTTCAATCTCGTTACCGGCAAGTCTCTTTACTCGTTCCGCAATACATCATCCCGCAACTAACTCATTAGTTGCAATGCTTGCAAGGCTTAAGTGATGTGCATTACCGAGAGGGCCCAGAGATACCTCTCCGACAATCAGAGTGACAAATCCTAATCTCAAAATACACCAACCCAACAAGTACCTTCGGAGACACCTGTAGAGCACATTTATAATCACCCAGTTACGTTGTGACATTTGGTAGCACACAAAGTGTTCCTCTGGTAAATGGGAGTTGCATAATCTCATAGTCATAGGAACATGTATAAGTCATGAAGAAAGCAATAGCAACAAACTAAACGATCAAGTGCTATGCTAACGGAATGGGTCAAGTCAATCACATCATTCTCCTAATGATGTGATCCCGTTAATCAAATGACAACTCATGTCTATGGTTAGGAAACATAACCATCTTTGATCAACGAGCTAGTCAAGTAGAGGCATACTAGTGACACTCTATTTGTCTAAGTATTCACACATGTATTATGTTTTCGGTTAATACAATTCTAGCATGAATAATAAAGATTTATCATTATATAAGGAAATAAATAATAACTTTATTATTGCCTCTAGGGCATATTTCCTTTAGTCTCCCACTTGCACTAGAGTCAATAATCTAGTTCACATCGCCATGTGATTTAATACCAATAGTTCGCATCACCATGTGATTAACACCCATAGTTCACATCGACATGTGACCAACACCCAAAGGGTTTACTAGAGTCAATAATCTAGTTCACATTGCTATGTGATTAACACCCAAAGAGTACTGAGGTGTGATCATGTTTTGCTTGTGAGAGAAATTTAATCAACGGGTCTGCCACATTCAGATCCGTAAGTATTTTGCAAATTTCTATGTCAACAATGCTCTGCACAGAGCTACTCTAGCTAATTGCTCCCACTTTCAATATGTATCCAGATTGATTTAGAGTCATCTGGATCAGTGTCAAAATTTGCATCGACGTAACCCTTTACGACGAACCTTTTGTCACTTCCATAATCGAGAAACATATCCTTATTCCACTAAGGATAATTTTGACCAATGTCCAGTGTTCTACTCCTAGATCACTATTGTACTCCTTTGCCAAACTCAGGGCAGATATATAATAGGCCTGGTACACAACATGACATACTTTATAGAACCTATGGCTGAGGCATAGGGAATGACTTTCATTCTCTCTCTATCTTCTGCCGTGGTCAGGTTTTGAGTCTTATTCAACTTCACACCTTGTAACACAGGAAAGAACTCCTTCTTTGACTATTCCATTTTGAACTACTTCAAAATCTTGTCAAGGTATGTACTCATTGAAAAACTTATCAAGCGTCTTGATCTATCTCTATAGATCTTGATGCTCAATATGTAAGCAGCTTCACCGAGGTCTTTCTTTGAAAAAACTCCTTTCAAACATTCCTTTATGCTTTGCAAAATAATTCTACATCATCTCTGATCAACAATATGTCATACATATACTTATCAGAAATGCTGTAGTGCTCCCACTCACTTTCTTGTAAATACAGGCTTCACCGCAAGTCTGTATAAAACTATATGCTTTGATCAACTTATCAAAGCGTACATTCCAACTCCGAGATGCTTGCACCGGTCCATAGATGGATCGCTGGAGCTTGCATATTTTGTTAGTACCTTTAGAATTGACAAAACCTTCTGGTTGCATCATATACAACTCTTCTTTAATAAATCCTATTAAGGAATGCAATTTTGTTTATCCATTTGCCAGATTTCATAAAATGTGGCAATAGCTAACATGATTCGGACAGACTTAAGCATAGATACGAGTGAGAAATTCTCATCGTTGTCAACACCTTGAACTTGTCAAAAACCTTTTTGCGACAATTCTAGCTTTGTAGATAGTAACACTACTATCAGCGCCCGTCTTCCTCTTGAAGATCCATTTAATCTCAATGGCTCGCCGATCTTTGGGCAAGTCAATCAAAGTCCATACTTTGTTCTTATACATGGATCTCATCTCATATTTCATGGCCTCAAGCCATTTCACGGAATCTGGGCTCATCATCGCTTCCTCATAGTTCGTAGGTTCGTCATGGTCAAGTAACATGACCTACAGAACAGGATTACCGTACCACTCTGGTGCAGATCTCACTCTGGTTTACCTACGAGGTTCGGTAGTAACTTGATCTGAAGTTACACGATCATCATCATTAGCTTCCTCACTAATTGGTGTAGTAGTCACAGGAACAGATTTCTGTGATGAACTATTTTCCAATAAGGGAGCAGGTACAGTTACCTCATCAAGTTCTACTTTTCTCCCACTCACTTCTTTCGAGAGAAACTCCTTCTCTAGAAAGGATCCATTCTCAGCAATGAATATCTTGCCTTCGGATCTGTGATAGAAGGTGTACCCAACATTTTCTTTTGGTATCCTATGAAGACGCACTTCTCCGATTTGGGTTTGAGCTTATCAGGTTGAAACTTTTTCACATAAGCATTGCAACCTCAAACTTTAAGAAACGACAACTTAGGTTTCTTACCAAACCATAGTTCATACGGTGTCGTCTCAACGGATTTAGATGGTGCCCTATTTAACGTGAATGTAGCTGTCTCTAATGCATAACCTCAAAACTATAGTGGTTAATCGGTAAGAAACATCATAGATTGCACTATATCCAATAATAGTACGGTTATGACGTTCGGACACACCATTATGCTGTGGTGTTCCAGGTGGCACGATTTTGTAAAACTATTCCACATTGTTTTAATTGAAGACCAAACTCGTAACTCAAATATTTGTCTCTGCGATCAGATCGTAGAAACTTTATTTTCTTGTCACGATGATTTTCCACTTCACTCTGAAGTTTTTGAACTTTTCAAATGTTTCAGACTTATGTTTCATCAAGTAGATATACCCATATCTGCTCAAATCATCTGTGAAGGTCAGAAAATAACGATACCCGCTGCGAGCCTCAACATTCATCGGACTGCATACATCAGTATGTATTATTTCCAATAAGTCAGTTGCTTGCTCCATTGTTCCGGAGAACGGAGTCTTAGTCATCTTTCCCATGAGGCACGGTTCGCAAGCATCAACTGATTCATAATCAAGTGATCCCAAAATCCCATCAGCATGGATTTTCTTCATGCGCTTTACACCAATATGACCTAAACGGCAGTGCCACAAATAAGTTGCACTATCATTATTAACTTTGCATCTTTTGGCTTCAATATTATGAGAATGTGTATCACCACAATCGAGATCCAACAAACCATTTTCATTGGGTGTATGACCATAGAAGGTTTTATTCATGTAAACAAAACAACAATTTATTCTCTTACTTAAATGAATAACCATATTGCAATAAACATGATCAAATCATATTCATGCTCAACGCAAACACCAAATAACACTTATTTAGGTTCAACACTAATCCCGAAAGTATAGGGAGTGTGCGATGATGATCATATCAATCTTGGAATCACTTCCAACACACATCGTCACTTCACCCTTAACTTGTCTCTGTTCATTCTGCAACTCCCGTTTCGATTTACTACTATTAGCAACTGAACCAGTATCAAATACCGAGAGGTTGCTACGAACACTAGTAAAATACACATCAATAATCTGTATATCAAATATACCTTTGTTCACTTTGCCATCCTTCTTATCCGCCAAATACTTGGGGCAGTTCCGCTTCCAGTGACCAGTCCCTTTGCAGTAGAAGCACTTAGTCTCAGGCTTAGGACCAGACTTGGGCTTCTTCACTTGAGCAGCCACTTGCTTGCCGTTCTTCTTGAAGTCCCCTTTCTTTCCCTTTGCCCTTTTCTTGAAACTAGTGGTCTTGTCTACCATCAACACTTGATATTTTTCTTGATTTCTACCTTCGTCGATTTCAGCATTACGAAGAGCTTGGGAATTGTTTCCGTTATCCCTTGCATATCATAGTTCATCACGAAGTTCTACTAACTTGGTGATGGTGACTAGAGAATTCTGTCAATCACTATTTTATCTGGAAGATTAACTCCCACTTGATTCAATTGGTTGTAGTACCCAGACAATCTGAGCACATGCTCACTGCTTGAGCTATTCTCCTCCATCTTTTAGCTATAGAACTTGTTGGAGACTTCATATCTCTCAACTCGGGTATTTGCTTGAAATATTAACTTCAACTCCTGGAACATCTCATATGGTCCATGACGTTCAAAACGTCTTTGAAGTCCCGATTCTAAGCCGTTAAGCATGGTGCACTAAACTATCAAGTAGTCATCATATTGAGCTAGCCAAACGTTCATAACGTTTGCATCTACTCCTGCAATAGGTCTATCACCTAGCGGTGCATCAAACACATAATTCTTCTGTGCAGCAATGAGGATAATCCTCAGATCTCGGATCCAATCCGCATCATTGCTACTAACATTTTTCAACATAATTTTTCTCTAGGAACACAATAAACTGGGAGCAACATTGCGAGCTATTGATCTACAACATAGATATGCTAATACTACTAGGACTAAGCTCATGATAAATTAAAGTTCAATTAATGATATTACTTAAGAACTCCCACTTATACATACATCCCTCTAATCTTCTAAGTGATCATGTGATCCATATCAACTAAACCATGTCCGATCATCACGTGAGATGGAGTAGTTTCAATGGTGAACATCACTGTGTTGATCATATCTACTATATGATTCACGCTCGACCTTTCGGTCTTCATGTTCCAAGGCCATATCTGTTATATGCTAGGCTCGTCAAGTTTAACATGAGTATTCCGCGTGTGCAACTGTTTTGCACCCGTTGTATTTGAACGTAGAGCCTATCACACCCGATCATCACGTGGTGTCTCAGCAGGAAGAACTTTCGCAACGGTGCATACTCAGGGAGAACACTTATACCTTGATAATTCAGTGAGAGATTATCTTATAAAGCTACCACCGAACTTAGCAAAATAAGATGTATAAAAGATAAACATCACATGCAATCATAATATGTGACATGATATGGCCATCATCATCTTGTGCCTTTGATCTCCATCTCCAAAGCATCGTCATGATCTCCATTGTCACCGACATGACACCATGATCTCCATCATCTTGATCTATATCAATGTGTCATCACATGGTTGTCTCGCAAACAATTGCTCTTGCAACTATTGCTATCGCATAACGATAAAGTAAAGCAATTATTTGGCGCTTGCATCTTATGCAATAGAGAGATAACCATAAGGCTTTTGCCAGTTGCTGATAACTTCAACAAAACATGATCATCTCATACAACAACTTATATCTCATCACGTCTTGACCATATCACATCACAACATGCCCTGCAAAACCAAGTTAGACGTCCTCTACTTTGTTGTTGCAAGTTTTACGTGGCTGCTACGGGCTGAGCAAGAACCGTTCTTACCTACGCATCAAAACCACAACGATAGTTTGTCAAGTTGGTGCTGTTTTAACCTTCGCAAGGACCGGGCGTAGCCACACTCGGTTCAACTAAAGTTGGAGAAACTGACACCCGCCAGCCACCTGTGTGCAAAGAACGTTGGTAGAACCAGTCTCGCCTAAGCGTACGCGTAATGTCGGTCCGGGCCGCTTCATCCAACAATACCGCCGAACCAAAGTATGACATGCTGGTAAGCAGTATGACTTATATCGCCCACAACTCACTTGTGTTCTACTCGTGCATATTACATCAACGCATAAAACCTGGCTCGGATGCCACTGTTGGGGAACATAGTAATTTCAAAAAATTCCTACGCACACGCAAGATCATGGTGATGCATAGCAATGAGAGGGGAGAGTGTTGTCCACATACCCTCGTAGACCGAAAGCGGAAGCGTTAGCACAACGCGGTTGATGTAGTCATACGTCTTCATGATCCGACCGATCAAGTACCGAACGCACGACACCTCCGAGTTCTGCACACGTTCAACTCGATGACGTCCATCGAACTCCGATCCAGCCGAGTGTTGAGGGAGAGTTTCGTCAGCACGACGGCATGTTGACGATGATGATGTTCTACCGACGCAGGGCTTCGCCTAAGCACCACTACGATATGACCGAGGTGGATTATGGTGGAGGGGGGCACCGCACACGGCTAAAAGATCAAGAGATGAATTGTTGTATCTTTGGGGTGCCCCCTGCCCCCGTATATAAAGGAGTGGAGGAGGGGGAGGCTGGCCGGCCCTCTATGGGCGCGCCAGGAGGAGGAGTCCTCCTCCTAGTAGGAGTAGGACTCCCCTTTCGTACTCCTACTAGGAGGAGGAAAGGAAGGAGGAGAAGGAGAAGGAAGGAGAAGGAGGAAAAGGAGGAAAGGGGGGCCGGCCCCCTAGTCCAATTCAGTTTGGGCTAGGGGGCCGCGCGCCCTGCCTCCTCTCTTCCACCACTTGGCCCATGAGGCCCATTACTTCTTCCTCGTATTCCCGTAACTCCCCAGTACCCCCGAAAATATCCGAATCACTCGGAACCTTTCTGATGTCCGAATATGGTCGTCCAATATATCGATCTTTACGTCTCGACCATTTCGAGACTCCTCGTCATGTCCCCGATCTCATCCGAGACTCCGAACTACCTTCGGTACATCAAATCACATAAACTCATAATACAATCGTCACCGAAACTTTAAGCGTGTGGACCCTATGGGTTCGAGAACTATGTAGACATGACCGAGACTTGTCTCCGGTCAATAACCAATAGCGGAACCTGGATGCTCATATTGGCTCTCACATATTCTACGAAGATCTTTATCGATCAGACCGCATAACAACATACATTGTTCCCTTTGTCATCGGTATGTTACTTGCCCGAGATTCGATCGTCGGTATCTCAATACCTAGTTCAATCTCATTACCGGCAAGTCTCTTTACTCGTTTCTTAATACATCATCCCGCAACTAACTCATTAGTTGCAATGCTTGCAAGGCTTAAGTGATGTGCATTACCGAGAGGGCCAAGGGATACCTCTCCGACAATCGGAGTGACAAATCCTAATCTCGAAATACGCCAACCCAACAAGTACCTTCGGAGACACCTGTAGAGCACCTTTATAATCACCCAGTTACGTTGTGACGTTTGGTAGCACATAAAGTGTTCCTCTGGTAAACGGGAGTTGCATAATCTCATAGTCATAGGAACATGTATAAGCCATGAAGAAAGCAATAGCAACAAACTAAACGATCAAGTGCTATGCTAACGGAATGGGTCAAGTCAATCACATCATTCTCCTAATGATGTGATCCGCTCATGTCTATGGTTAGGAAACATAACCATCTTTGATCAACAAGATAGTCAAGTAGAGGCATACTAGTGACACTCTGTTTGTCTATGTATTCACACATGTATTATGTTTCCGGTTAATACAATTCTAGCATGAATAATAAACATTTATCGTGATATAAGGCATATTTCCTTCACGGTGAACATCACTATGTTGATCATATCCACTATATGATTCAAGCTCGACCTTTCGGTCTCCGTGTTCCGAGGCCATATCTGTTATATGCTAGGCTCGTCAAGTTTAACCCGAGTATTCCGCGTGTGCAACTGTTTTGCACCCGTTGTATTTGAACGTAGAGCCTATCACACCCGATCATCACATGGTGTCTCAGCACGAAGAACTTTCGCAACGGTGCATACTCAGGGAGAACACTTTATACCTTGACAATTTAGTGAGGGATCATCTTATAATGCTACCGTCAATCAAAGCAAGATAAGATGCATAAAAGATAAACATCACATGCAATCAATATAAGTGATATGATATGGCCATCATCATCTTGTGCTTGTGATCTCCATCTCCGAAGCACCGTCATGATCACCATCATCACCGGCGCGACACCTTGATCTTCATCGTAGCATCGTTGTCGTCTCGCCAATCTTATGCTTCTACGACTATCGCTGCCGCTTAGTGATAAAGTAAAGCATTACATGGCGATTGCATTGCATACAATAAAGCGACAACCATATGGCTCCTGCCAGTTGCCGATAACTCGGTTACAAAACATGATCATCTCATACAATAAAATTTAGCATCATGTCTTGACCATATCACATCACAACATGCCCTGCAAAAACAAGTTAGACGTCCTCTACATTGTTGTTGCAAATTTTACATGGCTGCTATGGGCTTAGCATGAACCGTTCTTACCTACGCATCAAAACCACAACGATAGTTTGTCAAGTTGGTTCTGTTTTAACCTTCTCAAGGACCGGGCGTAGCCACACTCGGTTCAACTAAAGCTGGAGAAACTGACACCCGCCAGCCACCTGTGTGCAAAGCACGCCGGTAGAACCAGTCTCGCGTAAGCGTACGCGTAATGTCGGTCCGGGCCGCTTCATCCAACAATACCGCCGAACCAAAGTATGACATGCTGGTAAGCAGTATGACTTATATCGCCCACAACTCACTTGTGTTCTACTCGTGCATATGACATCTACGCATAAAACCAGGCTCGGATGCCACTGTTGGGGAACGTAGTAATTTCAAAAAAAAAATCCTACGCACACACAAGATCATGGTGATGCATAGCAACGAGAGGGGAGAGTGTTGTCCACGTACCCTTGTAGACCGAAAACGGAAGCGGAAGAACAACGCGGTTGATGTAGTCGTACGTCTTCACGATCCGACCGATCAAGTACCGAACGTACGGCACCTCTGAGTTCAGCACACGTTCAGCCCGATGACGTCCCTCGAACTCCGATCCAGCCGAGTGTTGAGGGAGAATTTCTTCAGCATGACAGCGTGGTGACGATGATGATGTTCTACCGACGCAGGGCTTCGCCTAAGCACAGTATTATCGAGGTGGACTATAGTGGAGGGGGGCACCGCACACGACTAAAAGATCAAACGATGAATTGTTGTGTCTATGTTGTGCCCCTGCCCCCATATATAAAGGAGCAAGGGGGGGTGCTGCCGGCCTAGAGAGGGGCGCGCCAGGAGGAGTCCTACTCCTACCGGGAGTAGGACTCCCCCCTTTTCCTTGTTGGACTAGGAGAGAGAGGGGAAAGAGGTGGAGGAGAAGAAGGAAGGGGGGCGCCGCCCCCTCTCCTTGTCCTATTCGGACTAGGGGGGAGGGGGCGCGGCCCATGCCCTGGCCGCCTCTCCTCTCTTTCCACCAAGGTCCACTAAGGCCCATTAAGTCCCCGGGGGGTTCCGGTAACCTCCCGGTACTCCGGTAAAATCCCGATTTCACCTGGAACACTTTCGATATCCAAACATAGGCTTCCAATATATCAATCTTCATGTCTCGACCATTTCGAGACTCCTCGTCATGTCCGTGATCACATCCGGGACTCTGAACAACCTTCAGTACATCAAAACATATAAACTCATAATATAACTGTCATCGAAACGTTAAGCGTGCGGACCCTACGGGTTCGAGAACTATGTAGACATGACCGAGACACGTCTCCGGTCAATAACCGATAGCAGAACCTGGATGTTCATATTGGCTCCCAAATATTCTACCAAGATCTTTATCGGTCAGACCGCATAACAACATACGTTGTTCCCTTTGTCATCGGTATGTTACTTGCCCGAGATTCGATCGTCGGTATCTCAATACCTATTTCAATCTCCTTACTGGCAAGTCTCTTTACTCGTTCCGTAATACATCACCCCGCAACTAACTCATTAGTTGCCATGCTTGCAAGGCTTAAGTGATGTGCATTACCGAGAGGGCCCAAAGATACCTCTCCGACAATCGGAGTGACAAATCCTAATCTCGAAATATGCCAACTCAACAAGTACCTTTGGAGACACCTGTAGAGCACCTTTATAATCACCCAGTTACGTTGTGACGTTTGGTAGTACACAAAGTGTTCCTCCGGTAAGCGGGAGTTGCATAATCTCATAGTCGTAGGAACATGTATAAGTTATGAAGAAAGCAATAGCAACATACTAAAATGATCGGGTGTTAAGCTAACGAAATGGGTCAAGTCAATCACATCATTCTCCTAATGATGTGATCTCATTAATCAAATGACAACACTTTGTCTATGGTTAGGAAACTTAACCATCTCTGATCAATGAGCTAGTCAAGTAGAGGCATACTAGTGACATACTGTTTGTCTATGTATTCATACATGTATTATGTTCTAATACAATTCTAGTATGAATAATAAACATTTATCATTATATAAGGAAATAAATAATAAATTTATTATTGCCTCTAGGGCATATTTCCTTCACATCATGTCATCTTCCTTAAAGCATTACTCTGTTCTTATGAACTTAATACTCTAGATGCATGCTGGATAGCGGTCGATGTGTGGAGTAATAGTAGTAGATGCAAAATCGTTTCGGTCTACTTGTCTCGGACGTGATGCCTATATACATGATCATACCTAGATATTCTCATAACTATGCTCAATTCTATCAATTGCTCGACAGTAATTCGTTTACCCACCGTAATACTTATGCTCTTGAGACAAGCCACTAGTGAAACCTATGGACCCCGGGTCTATCTTCCATCATATTAATCTTCCAATATTTAGTTATTTATATTGCCTTTTATTTTACTTTCATCTTTTATTTCTCTTTATCATAAAAATACCAAAAATATTATCTTATCATATTTATCAGATCTCACTCTCGTAAGTGACCGTGAAGGGGCTGACAACCCCTTTTTCGCGTTGGTTTGCGAGGTTCTTATTTGTTTGTGTAGGTGGGTGGGACTTGAGCGTGATATCCTACTGGATTGATACCTTGGTTCTCAAAAACTGAGGGAAATACTTAGGCTATTTTACTGCATCACCCTTTCCTCTTCAAGGAAAAACCAACGCAGTGCTCAAGAGGTAGCAAGAAGGATTTCTGGCGCCGTTGCCGGGGAGATTCCCGCCAAGTCAAGTCAAGTCAAGACATACTAAGTACCCATCACAAACTCTTATCCCTCGCATTACATTATTTGCCATTTGCCTCTCATTTTCCTCTTCCCCACTTCACCCTTGCCATTTTATTCGCCCTCTTTTCTCTCTCCCTCTGTTTCCGTTCCCCTTCTCTTTTTCTATTTGCCTTTTTGCCCGTTTCTTGTTTGCTTGTGTGTTGGATTGCTTGCTTGTCACGATGGCTCAAGATAATACTAAATTGTGTGACTTTGTCAACACCAACAACAATGATTTTATTAGAACTCCGATTGCTCCACTTACCGATGCTGAATCTTGTGAAATTAATACTGCTTTGCTGAATCTTGTCATGAAAGATCCGTTTTCTGGCCTTCCTAGTGAAGATGCTGCTACCCGTCTAAACAACTTTGTTGATTTGTGTGATATGCAAAATAAGAAAGATGTGGATAATGATATTGTTAAATTGAAGCTATTTCTGTTTTTGCTTAGAGATCGTGCTAAAGCTTGGTTTTCGTCTTTGCCCAAATATAGTATTGATTCATGGAATAAGTGCAAATATGCTTTTATATATAAGTTTTTGCTCCCGCTAAGATCATCTCTCTTAAAAATGATATTATGAATTTTAAGCCACTTGATCATGAACATGTTGCACTATCTTGGGAGAGGATGAAATTAATGATACGTAATTGCCCTACACATGGTTTGAATCTTTGGATGATTATACAAATTTTTTATGCCGGATTGAACTTTGCTTCTAGAAATCTTTTAGATTTGGCCGCAGGAGGAACTTTTATGGAAATCACTTTAGGAGAAGCTACCAAACTCCTAGATAATATTATGGTTAATTATTCTCAATGGCACACTGAAAGATCTACTAGTAAAAAAGTGCACACAATTGAAGAAATTAA
This sequence comes from Triticum dicoccoides, assembly GCF_002162155.2. Classification (NCBI taxonomy): domain Eukaryota; kingdom Viridiplantae; phylum Streptophyta; class Magnoliopsida; order Poales; family Poaceae; genus Triticum; species Triticum dicoccoides. The sequence goes on along the minus strand of NC_041380.1, from coordinate 493,282,656 downwards.
TGTTTTGAGTTGAAAGATGGATGAACTTATGAAATTGTTTGCTAATAAGAGTGCTCCTACTGATCCTAATGATATGCCTTTGTCTACCTTGATTGAGAATAATAATGAATCTATGGATGTGAATTTTGTTGGTAGGAACAATTTTGGTAATAACGCGTATAGAGGTAATTTTAATTCTAGGCCGTTTCCTAGTAATTCCTCTAATAATTATGGTAATTCCTACAACAATTCTTATGGAAATTATAATAAAATTCCCTCTGATTTTGAATCTAATATTAAAGAATTTATTACTTCGCAAAAGAGTTTCAATGCTTTGATTGAAGAAAAAATGCTTAAGATTGATGAGTTGGCTAGGAACGTGGATAGAATTTCTCTTGATGTTGATTCTTTGAAACTAACATCTATTCCACCTAAGCATGATATCAATGAGTCTCTCAAATCCATGAGTATTTCCATTGATGAGTGCGAAGAAAGAACTGCTAGGATGCGTGCTAAGAAAGATTGCTTTGTGAAAGCATGTTCTTCTAGTTTTCATGATAATAAGGATGAAGATCTAAAAGTTATTGATGTGTCCCCTATTAAATCTTTGTTTTGCAATATGAATCTTGATATTGATGGGACTGAATATGAGCCACCTTTACCTAGAAGGCATTCCAAAAATTCGGAGTTTTTAGATCTTGATACAAAAATTGTTAAAAGTGGGATTGAAGAGGTCAAAACTTTAAATATCAATGAACCCACTATTTTAATTTCAAGTAATTTAATTATGATAATTGATCTTTGATAGATTGTATTTCCTTGTTGCAATCCGTGCTAAATTCTCCTCATGCTTATAGTCAAAATAAAGCTTTTACTAAACATATCGTTGATGCTTTGATGCAATCTTATGAAGAAAAACTTGAGTTGGAAGTTTTTATCCCTAGAAAACATTATGATGAGTGGAAACCTACAATTAAAATTAAAATTAAATATCATGAGTGTTATTCTTTGTGTGATTTGGGTGCTAGTGTTTCCATGATTCCAAAAACTTTATGTGATTTGCTAGGTTTCCGTGATTTTGATGATTGTTCTTTAAACTTACATCTTGCGGATTCCACTATTAAGAAACCTATGGGAAGAATTAATGATGTTCTTATTGTTACAAATAGGAACTATGTGCCCGTAGATTTCATTGTTCTTGATATAGATTGCAATCCTTCATGTCCTATTATTCTTGGTAGACCTTTCCTTAGAGCGATTGGTGCAATTATTGATATGAAGGAAGGGAATATTAAATTTCAACTTACATTAAGGAAAGGCATGGAACACTTCCCTAGAAAGAAAATTAAATTACCATATGAATCTATTATGAGACCCACTTATGGATTGCTTACCAAGGATGACAATACCTAGATCTATCTTCGCTTTTATGCCTAGCTAGGGGCGTTAAAGAAGAGCGCTTGTTGGGAGGCAACCCAATTTTATTTTTATTACTTGCTTTTTGCTCGTGTTTAGTAATAAATAATTTATATATCCTCTGTTTTGATTGTGTTTTTTGTGTTTAATTAGTGTTTTTGCTAAGTAGAACCGTTGGGAAGACTTGGCGAAAGTCTTTTTGATCTTGCTGTAAAAAGCAGAAACTTTAGAGCTAACGAGAATCGCTGCCATTTTTATTTGGAAGGTGATATTTATTTAATTCTTTTTGCAGATGATTAATAGATAAATTCCTCACGTCCAGAAATTTATTTTAGTATTTTTGGGGTTCCATAAGTTTGCGTTAGCTACAGATTACTACAGACTGTTCTGTTTTTGACAGATTCTATTTTTCGTGTGTTGTTTGCTTATTTTGATGAATCTATGGCTAGTAAAAGAGTTTATAAACCATAGAGAAGTTGGAATACAGTAGGTTTAACACAAATATAAATCAAGAATGAGTTCATTACAGAACCTTGAAGTAGTGTTTTGTTTTCTTTCGCTAACGGAGCTCACGAGATTTTCTATTTTGAGTTTTGTGTTGTGAAGTTTTCAAGTTTTGGTTAAAGATTTGATGGATTATGGAACAAAGAGTGGCAAGAGCCTAATCTTGGGGATGTCCATGGCACCCCAAGGTAAAATTCAAGGACACCAAAAAGCCTAAGCTTGGGGATGCCCTGGAAGGCATCCCCTCTTTCGTCTTCGTCTATCGGTAACTTTACTTGGAGCTATATTTTTATTCACCACATGATATGTATTTTTCTTGGAGCGTCTTGTATGATTTGAGTCTTTCCTTTTTAGTTTACCACAATAATCCTTGCTGTACACACCTTTTGAGAGAGACTCACATGATTGGGAATTTATTAGAATACTCTATGTGCTTCACTTATATCTTTTGAGCCGTATAGTTTTTGCTCTATGTGCTTCACTTATATCTTTTAGAGCACGGTGGTGGTCTTATTTTATAGAAATAATTGATATCTCATGATTCACTTATATTATTTTGAGTGTCCTTTAGAACAATATGGCAATAATAAAAACTTTCATACAAGTGCGTTGAATACTATGAGAAGTTTGATACTTGATAATTGTTTTGAGATATGGAGATGGTGATATTAGAGTCATGCTAGTTGAGTAGTTGTGAATTTGAGAAATACTTGTGTTAAAGTTTGTGATTCCCGTAGCATGCACGTATGGTGAACCGTTATGTGATGAAGTCAGAGCATGATTTATTTATTGATTGTCTTCCTTATGAGTGGCGGTCGGGGACGAGCGATGGTCTTTTCCTACCAATCTACCCCCCTAGGAGCATGCGTGTAATACTTTGCTTTGATAAGTTGTAGTTTTTTGCAATAAGTATGTGAGTTCCTTATGACTAATGTCGAGTCCATGGTTTATACGCACTCTCACCCTTCCATCTTTGCTAGCCTCTCTAGTATCGCGCAACTTTCGCAAGTACCATAAACCCACCATATACCTTCCTCAAAACAGCCACCATACCTACCTATTATGGCATTTCCATAGCCATTCCGAGATATATTGCCATGCAACTTTCCATTGTTCTGTTATTATGACACGCTTCATCATTGTCATATTGCTTACATGATCATGTAGTTGACATTGTATTTGTGGCAAAGCCACCATTCATAATTCTTCCATACATGTCACTCATGCATCATTGCACATCCCGGTACACCGCCGGAGGCATTCACACAGAGTCATATCTTGTTCTAAGTATTGAGTTGTAATTCTTGAGTTGTAAGTAAATAAAGTGTGATGATCATCATTATTAGAGTATTGTCTCAAGTGAGGAAAGGATGATGGAGACTATGATTCCCCCACAAGTCGGGATGAGACTCCGGACGAAAAAAAAGAAAAGAGGCCAAAAATAAAAGAAGAAGGCCCAAAGAAAAAATGAGAGAAAAAGAGAGAAGGGACAATGTTACTATCCTTTTTCCACACTCGTTCTTCAAAGTAGCACCATGATCTTCATGATAGAGAGTCTCCTATGATATCACTTTCATATACTAGTGGGAAATTTTCATTATAGAACTTGGCCTGTATATTCCAATGATAGGCTTCCTCAAATTGCCCTAGGTCTTCGTGAGCAAGCAAGTTGGATGCACACCCACTTAGTTTCTTTTTGAGCTTTCATATACTTATAGCTCTAGTGCATCCGTTGCATGGCAATCCCTACTCACTCACATTGATATCTATTGATGGGCATCTCCATAGCACGTTGATATGCCTAGTTGATGTGAGACTATCTTCTCCTTTTTGTCTTCTCCACAACCACCATTATATTCCACCTATAGTGCTATATCCATGACTCATGCTCATCAAAAATTCTTCTTTTATCATTTACCTACTCAAGGACGAGCAAGAATTAAGCTTGGGGATGCTTGATACGTCTCCAACGTATCTATAATTTTTTATTGCTCCATGCTATTATATTATCTATTTTGGATATTAATGGGCTTTATTTTACACTTTTATATCATTTTTGGACTAACCTACTAAGCAGAGGCCCATCCCAAATTGTTGTTGTTTTGCCTGTTTTAGGGTTTCGAAGAAAAGGAATATTAAACGGAGTCCAAACGGAATGAAACCTTCGGGAACATGATTTTCTCAACAAACGTGATCCAGGAGACTTGGAGTGGGCGTCAAGAAACAAGGGAGGAAGGCACGAGGCAGGGGGCGCGCCTACCCCCCTGGGCGTGCCCTCCGCCCTCGTGGGCCCTCCGTTGCTCCACCGACGTACTTCATCCTCCTATATATATATCCACATACCCCCCAAACATCCAGGAGCACCATGAAAACCTAATTCCACCGTCGCAACCTTATGTACTCAAGAGATCCCATCTCGGGGCCTTTTCCGGAGCTCGACCGGAGGGGCATTGATCACGGAGGGCCTCTACATCAACTCCATGGCCTCTCCGGTGATGTGTGAGTAGTTTACTTCAGACCTTCGGGTCCATAGTTATTAGCTATATGGCTTCTTCTCTTTCTTTGGATCTCAATACAAAGTTCTCCTAGATCTTCTTGGAGATCTATTCGATGTAATCTTCTTTTGCGGTGTGTTTGTCGAGATTCGATGAATTGTGGGTTTATGATCCAGATTATCTATGAACACTATTTGATTCTTCTCTGAATTCTTTTATGTGTGATTGGTTTATCTTTGCAAGTCTCTTCGAATTATCAATTTGGTTTGGCCTACTAGATTGATCTTTCTTGCAATGGGAGAAGTGCTTAGCTTTGGATTCAATCTTGTGGTGTTCGATCCCAATGACAGAAAGGGAACCGATACGTATTGTATTGTTGCCATCGAGGATAAAAAGATGGGATTTATATCATATTGCATGAGTTTATCCCTCTACATCATGTCATCTTCCTTAAAGCATTACTCTGTTCTTATGAACTTAATACTCTAGATGCATGCTGGATAGCGGTCGATGTGTGGAGTAATAGTAGTAGATGCAGAATCGTTTCGGTCTACTTGTCTCGGACGTGATGCCTATATACATGATCATACCTAGATATTCTCATAACTATGCTCAATTCTATCAATTGCTCGACAGTAATTCGTTTACCACCGTAATACTTATGCTCTTAAGAGAAGCCACTAGTGAAACCTATGGCCCCCAAGTCTATCTTCCATCATATTAATCTTTCAATACTTAGTTATTTCTATTGTCTTTTATTTTACTTTGCATCTTTTATTTCTCTTTATCATAAAAATACCAAAAATATTATCTTGTCATATCTATTAGATCTCACTCTCGTAAGTGACCGTGAAGGGATTGACAACCCCTTTTTCGCGTTGGTTGCGAGGTTCTTATTTGTTTGTGTAGGTGCGTGGGACTTGATCGTGATCTCCTACTGGATTGATACCTTGGTTCTCAAAAACTGAGGAAAATACTTACGCTACTTTACTACATCACCCTTTCCTCTTTAAGGGAAAACCAACGTTGTGCTCAAGAGGTAGCAGGCTAGAAGATTTATCACTTGGAAGTTGTAATACAACATCATCAAAAAAGGGGGCCTCCAAACAGCTGAGATCATCATGCTTGTGAATTAGGGAGTTGATCTACAGTAAATCACTAGTGGGATAGGAATATCCCATCCTAGCTTTAAAGGCCCTCCAGAGTAGAGCAGCTTTGGGAAGGTGATCATAGTTCAGATCCATGTTCACCTTGTAGCATAGAAATCTGGCTGTGCATGTGTTTAATAGTTGTGCTTTAAAAAACTTGGTAACCTCACTTGACCCATCTAATCGTGGCCCTCTGTTTCCAATAAATATTATGATGGGAAAGCAGCTTATGTAGGTGTTCATTAATTATAGCTCTACCATTAGCTTCAACTGTGCTTAAATTTCTGTATTCCTCAATTAGGTCCCATCGAAAGATGATCTCATTAGCAACCTTTATGTCTGTACAAAGGTTGGAGAGATTTTTTTACCAGATTTTCAATCGTTTCCTGAGCCTCTTGAACTTTTCTGTGATGATCTTGGCATTATCAACTTCTAGAACATCTTGATCCCATATATTTTGAACCATATTTCTGAAGTCATGATGCTGCAACCAATAGTTCTCAAATCTAAAAATAGTGAATCTGGGAACAGAAGTACCGATCTGCATAAAGCAGGGGGTATGATCAGATATAGGTCTTGAAAGAGGCAAAGCAATAGTACTTGGGTAATTAGTTGTCCAGCTTTCTGGGGTAAAAAAAACAACTTAGTCTTTAAAAAAGGAGCTTCATGCACATTCCACCAAATAAAATTTCTGCCTTTAAGGGGGACTTCCACAAGAGCTAAGTTATTCATGGCCTCATTGAACTGTAACATATTGTTAGTATCACTATTGCCAATATTCCTATTATGAGGGTATCTAATATAATTGAAGTTACCCACAATGACCATTCAGTGTCACCTGGTATCTATATCTTTGAACCAATTGATGAAATTGGTTCTAGCTTCCCCTTTACAAGGCCTATAGATGTTTGTAAGAACCCAACTTGAGGGAAAATGGATGGAAATAGAGAATTCATTTTGGAATAGAGTTTGTCTAAATATACTATCATTCCAGATGATAATAAATCCCAGAAGCTCGCACGTAAGGCACAAAGTCAAAAAATTGAATCTCCTTGGGCAAAAGTTCTTTAAGTATGCACCGTCAAAATGTTATTTCTTAGTTTCTTGTTAGCAAATAATGGAAAAGCCACACTCCTCTATCTTGTTACAAAGAGCAAGCCACTTATTACTGGAGTTAATTCCTTTATATTCTAGTTTAGGATGTTCTGAGTACTGTCCATTAGGAAACAAGGATCAAGCAAACTGAAACTTTCTCATGAATATAAATTTTTAGAGACATCAAAAGACTTGAAGTTCAACTCAAAATCATACATCAACCGAGTTAATTCAGATTCCATCTTATTACAAGGTGATAAGAGCAAGGGAAGACACTTTTTTCTCTCCAAAAGCTATCATAAATTCCAACATTTTCACTAGCATATAAGCTCGCAACTCACGGCACCAGTGGTGTTTCCCTTTTTCACAGTTGCCTTCCCTCCCTCCGTGGCCTTCTTCTTGCCAATAATATCTTCAGTTGAATCATTGGGGTTCACCTCGCGGTAAGATACATTTAAATTCTTAACCACTTTATTTGGAAAATTTGGCAGACCAGCATGACTGGTCATGCAACTTCTTCAGTTGTGCATTACATTTCAGTCCATGTATTTCCTGTTTCTGCATTTTTGCAATTTTTTGTATCAAAGAGGCCCTACAATTCACCAAAATAAAAAATTAAACTGTTTGAAGAGCGTTCTTATAACCTCCGTAGGTAGTCGAAAAGATATTAGATATGATGGAATGCAAATATAAGCCGTCAGCTTGCTGAGACAGCAAAATTGACAACAAAATTCAGGAAGAAAGCACCTAAGACCAGCACACCCGGTGTCCCATCACCTTCCCCTGTGCCCAAGATGCTTAGAGCTCAAGCCGGGGGTGTTGACGTGAGGCAGTACGTAATACGTGAATTGGATTTGACAATTGAGTTGCACCCACGTCTGGTTCTCTTTCACCTCAATCAAGAACAAAAACAAGAGAAAAGAAGGAGGAATATACTTCTTGGCATGCAGATGCAGATGCAGGCAGCACGCCTTTGTTTCCTCTCTCAAACATAAATGATGGAGCTGCGAGTTAAACTCGAGTTCCCCTTCCATGAGTGGCAATGATAGCCCATACCCCTCCTACTCCTCCCAGTCTTTTCCTACCACCAGCTTTATCTCCATCCATCCATGGATTCCATGGCCATGGGGGTGGCAAAAGGCAGCGCATGATATTTCTTCAGTAGGCATGCAGAATCAGAGGCCAATTATACATCCATGCATGCTGCACCAGGGCAATGCAATGCAATGCAACGCAACGCAACGCATGCAGAGCCTATAGCTAGAAAAGAAAGTTTAGCAGCACCCCAGCAAGAAACAGTGCCCTTTTTAACCAAGAGCAGTGGTTACTTTTTGGGTGAGAAGTGGTAGTAGTAGAGCAGGTGGTCAGTGACGTGCATGGATCCCCGCCACGCAAAAAAGAAGCAGCTCCATGGAGCCCCCCAGCTGTTCATACTGGAGTGGCAGTACTCACTCACCAGTCACCAAAGCGTACGTCAAATCAGATGCTGCGGAACCGAGGGCCGTGGAGAACCGATCCCAGGTAACATGGGCCTTTTCTTTCACCATGGGGAGAAGTAAAAAAGAACCCTTCTTCATCATGGCGCCTTCCCCATGGCCAGTAAACGGCGAGTTGTTTAGTGCGTTGATCAAGGAGCGTACAGTAGGCACGGATCAGCCCTGACAGTTGCTGTTAGGGTGGTTAACAGAGGAAGGATGCCAGCGAAAGTTCAGCAGCTGGGGCAAAATCATGTCTTGTCCAGACTTTAGGAGGCTACTCCATCTAAGGATGCAACAAGATCACTCGTTAAACACCCCACCACCTGATTTCTTAGTTTAATACGGGTACATGGGAAAGGCTAACTACGCAAGATCAGAGAAGATAAGGCTATCTATCTATCTATCCAGTCCACAGTCATATTCTAGTGCTACAATACACGTTGAAGCTTCGGCACTCACTAGCTGCATGCTGTAGAGTAGAATCTTTAGATTACTGTGATGACAGATAAAATTTGCAGCCTAGCTAATAAAGATAAATTCATAAATGGAGCACCCTTTATTTGCCACGGTGGGAGCACTCGCATATGCAAGTCGATCAATGGGGGGGATACAGGGTTAATAAGGCAGCTTAATCTAGGATCAGAACAAATAGGGAAGAACTGCGTGCTACAACAGCCTTTTAAAGGTAGTGCTTCTCTCTGCACTGCATGCTCTCGATGTAGCCCCACTGTGTCAAATATTGACAGCATTCCAGGGCCTACGCGAGAGGCATATGTACCAATGCACCCAGCTTGTTTTCCTTCATCATCCTACTTCTAGTACAATACACGTGGACCAGATCAGCCAGCATACAATATCTCATCTGCATGTTGCTGCATGCTGACGAGCCCAGCAATGGAGCAACCATGCATGTGTTTGTTCATCGATCACCCGACGAAGTCATGGAGCAGATGGCCGCCCATCTCCTTGGTGAAGTGCCGGTCCTGGCCTCCGAACGAGGCCGCCATCGCGTAGGCGTCGCTGACGTCCTCCAGCCCGAACCGGTGCGCGAGGTTGAGCGGGAGCGCCGCCGGCAGGGGCTCGGCGATGTAGGCCCGGTTGTTCTGGTGGAGGCCGAGGGTGAGGGAGACGCCGCCGCTGCTCCCAGCGCCGCCTTCCACATGCTGGGGGTGCGAAAGTGCCATGCTGCCGTGGTGGTGCGCGGCCATCCCGCCGCCGTTGTACGCGAAGCTCACCTGTCCCGCCATGTCGTGGGTCATCGGGGAGAGCTCGCTCTGGATGTGCCGAGAGGCGTTGTGGTGGTGGGCGCCGCGGCCCTGTGACATGCTGCTGCTTTGCCCTTGCTGCGAGTTCGAAGGATCGGAGGGCCTCCCGCTGCTGTCCGGCGAGTGCTGCTGGGTTTGCTGCTGCGCGCCGAGCTGATTCTTGTCGGCGGCCGAGCTCTTGTGCCCCTGCCGCATCTCCAGGTTGTGGATTTCTTCCACCATTGGCTTCCAGAGTCTAACCCTTGCGTTGATGAACCAGTTTGAGACCTGCCCACCATGAAATGTTTCAAGATCATCAGGCAGGCAATGTTTTCAAAGTTCTATAACTTGCTCATTTTATAGTACAAGTAGTATGTGCTTGGTGCTAAGAGATCTTGCTAGAAGCCAGCATGGCATGAAGAGTTACATTGGAATCACTGGAAACATGAAATGGTTACTTGCCTGATTCCTCGTTAAGCCTGTCTGCTTAGCCAACATTTGCTTGTCGCTATCAGTTGGGTACCTGGAAAGCACCAAGCATTAGAGGGATGGCAAATACAGAACCATTCGGGCAGGCAGCAACATCTTTACAGGTTAACTAGAAGCTTCGTAAAAAAACTGGACATTGTTTTGAAGTTACATTACGCCATTTAGACCTAAAAGCTAGCATGTCATTATGTGCTCTATTCATTTAGGATATCTTATGACAACAAATTAGTTCAGTTAAGAAGTTTAGGAAAAATCACATTGTAAACTCAGGAACAGTAACTCACTCAAACCGGCATTTTATGAACACAGGTGTACAAGTCTACACTAGGAAATATATAGGAAATAAAATAAGTGTGAAAGAACAAGTTTTTCTATAGTACACACTTATATTGCTAGTAACAAAATACAGAAAGCTGATAAAGCATGGATGCACCCTATTTGACATGTCTACTTCCTCCGTCTCATCTCATCTTCGGTTGTAATAACATCTTATATTACGAGACAGAGGGAGTATATGTTATTTGCAGTGCAGTCTCCATCAAATCATCAGATCGACGAGAATTGACCACCACTAACAAAAGCGGCAAAGATATAGTGACATCGTTTTTAGATTTGGTGCCTAGCCTATAAGTTAGATGCAAAGAGAACCCACTGTTTAGTTGGTGTACAATCGTCAGAAACTAAATTTCAAGTGGGACCCATGCTGGAACCCCCCAAAAGACATGCATTTAATGATAGTTGAGCGTTCTTCTTATCATACGGTACCAATCGACAGTCGACACAGATCTAGTTTTACGGAAGGATTTCCCCCCACTTCTACAAAATTCCTTTTCTCCTGTTAGATTGCATGCACTAAAACAGTGGCGAGCTAATCCGCAATTTCAGTGGACAGTGGGTGCCCACGAAAATAAGATTTATAAACTTTCAGTAAAGCAAACGATCTGAAGCCATAGGTTTGCTTGTGCTTGCACACTATCTCAGGCATTTATCCCATGTCTCGGATCTATGAACGATGCTCACACTAGAAGGAATCGTTTGTTAGTTGCACTTGCAGCATATCATAATGGCATGTCATGTCACTGCTACCCTACTATGGGTATAAACATTCGCATTTGCCAGCTGCAGGTACAGCTAAGATACCATCGTAATTACTCCCTCCGTTCCATAATACTTGTCATGGTTTTAGTTCAAAGACAAGTATTACGGAATCAGAGGGAGTATATTTCAAGAACTGCATAGTGCAGCTCCATGTTATGAACACGAAATCAAATATGATGGAGGACATGCCATGTACTCACGGATGCAAGAAGTGCTCGAACAGCCAGGCGCGAAGGACCGACACCGCGCGCTCGGGGAGTCCCCTCTGAGGCCGCCAAATGTTGTGGGGCTGGCTGAACGCGTTGGCGTTGCTTCCCCTCATAAGGGCGGCGCCGCCGCCCATGAGCCCGAAGTTGGCCATGTCTTCCTTGCCAAGGCTGTCTTTCCCGGCGGCCACCTTGCTGGTGTTGCGCAGCTGGCTCTGTATGGTGCTCTTGAGATACTTGAAATGCTTCGACATCGTCCGGAGAGCGATGGAGGCGAAGGGGGCGGCGTTGCTCAGCCCGGCGACGGTTTCGAACGAGGAGATCACGGCTTGGAGCTGCTGGTAGTATTGCCTGTATCGCTTGCAAACCTACAAGATTGTTGTGCTTGTGTTAGAACAGAGATAATAAGTGGGACTGCCTTAGTTGTTGCAGCCAATAAACACCTACAATCTTGGTAAGAAGTTGTACAGATGAGTTGTTTGAAAGAAACGGATTATCGTGTGTAGATGTGTGCACACTACCAGATCATATGTCACTTCAAAATTATTGACCTAGCTATGATTACATGAAGGGAAACAACTTTCCTGAGCTAACTTAAACCAGTGTGTACTATGCTTTTATGAAGAAAAAGCAAGAAGCTGGGACTACATGGACAGCAGAATCTTACAGCTTTACATCGATGAGTATAGAACCATGCTGAAAGAGGACAAACTCTAGGAATCTTAGAAAGCAGCAACTTGAATTTTTTTATGAAATAAAATTAGAGCATACTGTGGAATTTGGCTGTTCTAATTTCATGTTCATGAACCACTACTGTGTGCAACTCTTTGATCATCGACTCCAGATCAAGTTGCTGCTAGTTTTACAAGAAGACCAAAAGAAAATAATTGTTCAACACCAACAGTGCAACAATAAGTGAGGCATATAATAAGCAAAGAAATATATCCAAAAGAGCAGATATCATGATCCATACATATCAACCACCATCAAATCGAGAGCACAAGAAATAAGCTGTGGAACCACAGTGAATAAAGATTCACAAGCTGCATCCGTGATGTGACCATGAGATGTTGGTCAGATTCTTCTCCACGAAGAAGAAAATAATTATGACATGGGAACGGAAGAGAAAGATGCATGAAGAGAAGGGAATTTAGAGGCTACATAGTATGATTGATAACTCACTTCTTCCATGAGGGAGATGAGCCTAGTCTTCCTCCACTGCTGCTCGGCGCCGGAGACCGTGACGCCCTCAGCGGCAGCGCGGTCGCTGCTGTCCATCTCGTGGCCGACGTCGCCGGCGGCGTCCATGGCATCCAAGTCGAGCAACCCGTCGTCGGAGCAGCGGTCCAGCTGCGAGGGCCGGCCGCCGACGTCGCAGATCTCCTCCAGCAGCTTCTGCGCGGGGCCCAGGAACCTGGAGCGGCCGAGCACGGCTGCGTAGCCCGTGAAGGGGCCATACGGCCCGGTGGCACCGGCGAGGTGCCTCCGCTGCTGGGGCGGAGGGTTCGAGGAGGACGAGGAGAGCGAGAGCGCGAAGTTCTGGCTCGGGATCTGGGCTCCTGCCGGCATCCCGTGGACCAGGAGCTGGTTGTGGGCGTGCGCCAGCGTGGGGCTGTGCGGCGAGTAGGAGGAGGAGGAGGAGGCGTAGGAGTAGAAGGGCACCGTGGGCGGCGGCCAGGCGCCCGGCGTGGGCGAGGAGGAGTCCGCCGGGTCCGGCGGGAACCGCAGCTTCTCGCGGCGGCTATGCTGCGGCACGTGGTAGAGCTGCCCCGCGGCGGCCTGGCCAAGCAGCAGCTGGTGCTGGTGGTGCTGCTGATGCTGGTGCTGGTGCTCGGCGCCGCCCCCGTACCCGCCAGCGGCTGATGACATGGCGATGGCGGCGGCGCGGCCGTGTACGTGCGCGCGTACGTAGGTAAGCTCAGCTCGCCCAGCCTCGGAGGCCGCGCGACGTAGCTCGGTTACCTGGCTAGACGCCCTGGAGAGAGTAAGGGAGAGAGAAAGAGAGGGAGGGGTGGAGGACAGGAAGGGGGAGGGGAGATCGAGAAGGCAGCGGCTCCCGCACTTTGCGAGCGCCTGGCCGGGGGGGAGCACTGGCAGGGGTTCGTCGCCGCGCGCTCGATCGGCCGACCTGATCTGATGTCCCTCTGCTTTTGTGCGTTTTTGGTGGTGGCGTCGGGCTGGGTTCGGGCGGGGTGCCTTTCCTTTCTCTCTTTCTGCAAAGGTGCGCGCAGCAGCTAGGCTAGCCGCGGCAGAGGATGAGGCGAAGGAGGGAGGAGGGCGACGGGAAATGGTGAGCAGTGAAAGAGAAAGGCAGAAAGGGAGTTGGTGCTGGTCTGGTCTGCTCGTTCGTGTGAGTGAGTGAGGAAGAGGAGGTGGATGGACGAGATGGATGACCCGAGCGAGAGCGAGGGGAGAGCCAGGCTGCCTGCCAGGGGTAGTGGGTTTTGTACTTCCGGCGCCGGGCAGGAGGCTCTGCCAGGTTTTATGGACGCCGACGCCGAGGGAGCGGAGCGGTCCGTGGGTTTTTCCCCCGGTCTACATAGGAATAGTTCACTGGAGAAGATTTTCTCCTTTTATTTTGCGAGTCATTGAAGATTTTCTCATATCAATGGTGTCGACAAGATGATTTAATCTTGATTTTCTGTTGTCGGTGTGTACCCAACAAAACTCCACATAAAGATATCAGACGACTTAGACTTAAACAAAATCTAAGACAACTTAGATTTAACAAAACGATTTCCATTGAAATTTATGTCCCACAAGCTAAACAAAATAAGTGTCTTAATTTTGTACCAACTTTAGTATAAATTTGTACTAAGCTTGAGACACTTATCTTGGGACGGAGGGAGTATGTCATAGTAACAAATAAAACAATGTATTTGAAAATTCAACCAATTACTAATGTATATGTGGGGTGGTTTGTTTACTTGCGCATCATTATGTAACGATTATGCCCCGGAGAGAAAAGGCATAGAGGAGGAAAAGCTAATGAAATGACATGTGCATCAAGTTTGTTTAGCTTGTGGGACACACCAAAATATTATGCGATGTTAACGCCGATGAACATAGTGATAATGAGGTCCTTGAAAAAGAGATCTTAGCTTTTAAATCCACGAAACCTCTTTGTGGTAAGGCGCTTGAGAGGTTACAAGATCTCATGTCCTCTCTTAGTGGGATGTGAGAGATGCGCAGATGGGCCGAAGACCCTAAAAAAGGAGAATGTGAAGCACCTCGAGCATAATCATCACGAGAGAGCTACAAATAGAATTATTGACAAAAAAATCTCCTGCAAGAAAAGTGTTCCTTATGAAATGTCTCTAGAGGTGGCAAAACAAAATATAGCTTTGCAATAACTGAATGAAGCTGCACATGCAAAACTTAGTGGGGATTTTGAGTACCTTGTTAATGGCTACAATCTCGCCACGCGTGACCTCTTAAGACTCACCAAGTTACCTGAGGAACTTCAAGTCACACATTTGAACCTCCTAGCCATCCATTACTCATCTATTTTTATCGATTTTGTTGCTTGTGCTACAAACCACTACTGCGGATTGGGCCATGTAGTCTCTACTAAGTCATATGAGGATTTTCTCTTTTTTTGCGAATCATTGAAGATTTTCTCTCTTTCTTTTCCGAGTCACTCAAGATTTTCTCTTTATTTGCGAGCCACTGAAGATTCTCTCTCTGTTTTTGCGAGTCACTGAAGATTTTCTCGTATCAATGGAGTCAACCATATTATCTAATCTTGATTTTTGTTGTCGGTGTGTCAACCACATCACACGGGGATATCATATGACTTAGGACATCGACTTATACTTAAAAAAAATCTAAGGCAACTTAGATTTAACAAAACAATTGCCATTGAGATTTGTAGCTCTCATAGTCATCAATTATATGTAACGACAAAAACAATGTATTTGGAAATTCAAGTAATTAGTAATATATATATATATATATATGTGTGTGTGTGTGTGTGTGTGTGTGTGTGTGTGTGTGTGTGTGTGTGTGTGGGGTGGTTTGTTTACTTGTGCATCATTATGGAACGGTTAGGCCCCGGAGAGAAAAGGCATAGGGGAGGAATAGCTAATGATGTGGCACATGTGCGTGAAGTTTGTTTAGGTTGTGGGACACACACAAATATTGTGTAATGTTAACGTGGATGGACATAGTGATATTGAGGTCATTGAAAAACATATCTTAACTTTTAATTCCATGAAACCTGTCCGCGGTGATGGGTTCGATCTTGCAGTGTCCCCACCCAGTGACAAAAGGGGTAGCGAGGCACGCATGTATCGTCGCTATTAAGGATAAAAAGATGAGGTCGATTCCTACATGAATAGATCTTGTCTACATTATGTCATCGTTCTTATTGCATTACTCTGTTTCTCCATAAACTTAATACACTAGATGCATGTTGTATAGCGGTCGATGTATGGAGTAATAGTACTAGATGCAGGAAGGAGCCGGTCTACTAATCTTGGACACGATGCCTATATACATGATCATTGCCTTGGATATCGTCATAATTATTTGATCTTCTATCAATTGCCCAATAGTAATTTGTTTACCCACCGTATGCTATTTTCTCGAGAGAAGCCACTAGTAAAATCTACGGTCCCCCGGGTCTATCTTTTATCATATTGTTTTCAGATCTATTATTTCAAAAACCCAAAAAGTATCTTGCTACACTTTTCTTTACTTTTTTGCGTTCTTACTAGATCTATTTATCCAATTACATACAATTTAATCTATCTTTTTACCGTGGAGGGATTAACAAACCCTCTTACGCGTCGGGTTGCAAGTATTTGTTCTTTGTGCAGGTACCGTTTACATAGTGTTGCTTGGTTATCCTTCTGGATTGATAACCTTGGTTTTATAACTGAGGGAAATACTTGCCATAGTTGTGATGCATCGTCCCTTCCTCTTTCGGGAAATACCGACGCAAATTCAAGCCACGCCAAAGGAGACATCATCAACATCTATCAGGTTCCTAATCACAAATCTCATCTCCTTACAATTTATATTATTTTCCATTTGCCTCCCGTTTTCATCTCCCCCACTTCACAAAAAAATGCCTTCTTTTTTGTTTGCCTTTTTCTTGCCAGATCTTTTGTTTGCTTTCAGTCTTGTTTGTGTAGTCACGATGTCTCAAGAAATACCAAATTTTGTGATTTTTCCAATGCTACTACTAATAATTTTATTAGTACCCCGATTGCTCCTCCCGCCACTAGTGCGAAGTCTTGTGATATTAATGCCGCTTTGCTGAATCTTGTTATGAAAGACCAATTTTCCGGTACTCCTGATGAGGATGCCGTGTCCCATCTAAACACATTTGTAGAATTGTGTGATATGCAAAAGAAAAAGGATGTGGACATATTGTGAAGTTGAAATTATTTTCCTTCTCCTTGAGGCATCGTGCAAAATATTGGTCTTCTTCTTTGCCTCACAATAGTATCGATTCTTGGGATAAGGGCAAAGATGCTTTTATTACTAAGTATTTTCTGCCCATGAAAATTATTTCCCTCAGAACTCAAATCATGAATTTTAAGCAACTTCAGCATGAACATGTTTGGGAAAAAATGAAATTGATGCTAAGAAATTGTCCTACTCATGGTTTAAATCTTTGGATGATTATACAAAAAATTATGCGGGGTTGAATTTTGTTTCTAGAAATCTTTTAGATTCCGCCGGGGGTGGTACTTTTATGGAGATTACTTTGGGTGAAGCTACTAAATTTCTAGATAATATTATGGCAAATTATTTACAATGGCATACCGAAAGAGCACCTCCTAGTAAAAAAGTTTATTTGGTTGAAGAAATTAGTACTTTGAGTGAAAAAGTTGATGCTCTTATGAAATTGGTTGCTAGTAAAAATGCTCTTATTGATCTTAATGATGTGCCTTTGTCTACTTTTGTTGAGCAAAATAGTGATCCAGTAGATGAGAATTTTGTCTCACGAAACAATTTTAATAAAAATGCTTATAGAGGTAATTTTAATCCTAGGCCTTTCCCCGGAAATTCCTATAATAATTATGGCATTTCCTATGGTAATTCTTCTTACAATAATAATAGTAACCCCTCTTATGTTGAGAGTAATATTAAATAATTTATCAATGCTAATTTTTTTTGCAATACTACGATAAAAGAAAAGTTGAATCAGATCAATGATATGTCTAGAAGCATTGATAGAATTTCCCTTGTTGTAGAAAATCTCAAGATTAAAAAATTTCCACCTAAGGTTAATGTCAATGAATCAATTACATATTTATATGTTTCTATGGATGAAAGTAAGAAAAGAACTGCTATGCTTAGAGCTAAAAGAGAATTTTTAGGAAGAGCATTTTCTACCGATTGCTTTCATAACAATGATGAAGATCCTAAGATGATTGATGTTTCTTCTATTGATTCCTTGTTTAGTAATATTAAACTTGTTGAAAATAGGACTAAAGAAGAGTCAACTTTAGCTAGAGGGCGTCCTCTTAATTCAGAGGGTGAAAATCTTGTTGAAAAAATTGATAAAACTGGGTTTGGAGAGGTCAAAACTTTAACTAGTGATGTGCCCACTCTTTTGGATTACAAATACTTTAATTATGATAGTTGCTCTTTGAGTAAATGTATTTATTTGTTGCAATCCATGATAAATTCATCCAATGCCTACGAACAAAATAAAGCTTTTACTAAACATATTGTAGAAGCGATGATGAAAGCTGATCAGTAGCACATCAATATGATAGTTTTGATAAAAGTAACAATAGCAATAGCAACGATAACGGTAACAGTGTTAGCAGTAATTTTGTAGCAAGTTCAACAGTAACGATAGCAATGGTGACTTATCAAGAATAGTATAAGATAAATTCGTAGGCATTGGATCGGCAATTTGTTGGATGATATTCATCATGTGACAGTCATAACCTGGGGCAATACAACACTAGCTCCAGTTCATAAATATAATGTTGACATGTATTCCGTAAATAGTCATACGTGCTTATGAAAAGAACTTGCATGACATCTTTTTTCCCACCCTCCCGTGGCAGCGGGGTCCAATTGGAAACTAAGGGATATTAAGGCGTCCTTTTAATAGAGAACTGGAGCAAAGCATTAACACACGGTGAATACATGAACTCCTCAAACTACGGTCATCATCGGGAGTGGTCCCGACTATTGTCACTCTGGGGTTGCCGGATCATAACACGTAGTAGGTGAATATAACTTGGTAGATCGGATCTAGAACATGGATATAATGGTGATAACATAAACGGTTCAGATCTAAAATCATGCCACCCGGGCCCGAAGTGACAAGCATTAAGCATGGCAAAGTCATAGCAACATCAATCTCAGAACATAGTGGATACTAAGGATCAAGCACTAACAAAACTAACTAGATTACATGATGAATCTCATCCAACTCCTCACTAACCAGCGAGCCTAGGAAGGAATTACTCACTCCCGATGGGGAGCATCATGGAATT
Source organism: Triticum dicoccoides (assembly GCF_002162155.2). Classification (NCBI taxonomy): domain Eukaryota; kingdom Viridiplantae; phylum Streptophyta; class Magnoliopsida; order Poales; family Poaceae; genus Triticum; species Triticum dicoccoides. Next base: position 493,264,035 of record NC_041380.1, on the reverse strand, counting down.
GGCGATGGAGAAGGGTTGGTGATGACGAAGAACTAAGATCCCCCTCTCCGGAGCCCCAAACGGACTCCAGATCTGGCCTCCCGATGTAGAACAGGAGGTGACAACGGCTTCATCTTGTGGATCATGATAAGTCTTTCTCCCTGATTTTTTTCTGGAAAAATAGGATTTTATAGCGTCGGTTCTAGGGTCTACGGGCCACCAGGTGGGCACAACCCACCAGGGAGCGCCCGGAGCGCTCCCTGGTGGGTTGTGCCCACCCAGGTGCCCCTTTCGATGGATCTTGGCTCCAGAAATTCTCTTTATTGCTACAAAAAATCCTCGCAAAGTTTCATTCCATTCCGAGAACTTTTATTTCTGCACAAAAACAACACCATGGTAGTTCTGCTGAAAACAACGTCAGTCCAGGGTTAGTTTCATTCAAATCATGCAAATTAGAGTCCAAAACAAGAGGAAAAGCGTTAGGAAAAGTAGATATGTTGGAGACGTATCAACTCCCCAAGCTTAAACCTTTGCTTGTCCTCAAGCAATTTAGTTGATAAACTGAAAGTAAAAAAGAAAAACTTTTACGAACGCTTTTGCTCTTGTTTGCATAAATAAGAGCATCTCCAGCCGTTGGCCCCCTAGGAGGCATAAAAATCGCCGCCTGGGGGCGAGCCGGTGGTAGGACCGGCTCTGGGAGCGGTTGGGCATCCAGCCATCGCCCCAGGCGCCGATATCGGTCCATTCCTAGTCGCTTTTCGGCCCACTTCCGGCGAAAAATGGCCCGATATTGGCGAGAAACGACCCATATTCAGCGTGGTTCGGTGTTGAATTCTCAACATAAATAATTTTTTATCACATAGTTCATCACAGAAAATCAAATAGCTCAACAAAATAGTGCAACAACAAATAGTTCAATACAAATTATATAGTTCAACAAATAAAAACTCATATTTCATGACACGTCGAGCTAGGCAGCGTCGCCCTTGATCCTCCATAGGTGCTCCACCAGATCCTGCTGCAGTTGATGATGCACCTATGGGTCTCGGATCTCCTGACGCTACTGAGGTAGGCGGTCCAGGTTGCCTGTAGCTGGTGATCAACTTCGGCTAGAGGACCCTGCCTGTAGTATGGTTCATTGTCAAACACTAGCTCTTCCTGCTTGCTCTCGATGATCATGTTGTGCAAGATGACACAACAAGTCATGATCTCACATTTGATATTTCGACCAGGTCTGAGTAGGGTACCGGACAACAGCAAATCGAGATTGGAGCACACCAAATGCCTGCTCGACATCCTTCCTGCAAGCCTCCTGCACCTTGTCAAAGTGGGACTTCTCGCCTCCTGGCACATCGTTTGAGATAGTCTTCACAAATGTAGACCATCTCGGATAGATGCCATCAGCTAGGTAGTACCCCTTGTTGTAGTGCCGCCCATTGACCTCAAAGTTCACTGGAGGAGAATGACCTTCAACAAGCTTGGCAAAGACATGGGAGCACTGCAGCACGTTGATGTCATTCTGAGTTCCTGGCATACCAAAGAAGGAGTGGCAAATCCAGAGGTCCTGTGTGGCCACAGCCTCAAGTACCACACTACAACCGCCGTTGGCTCCTTTGTACATCCCCTGCCAAGCAAATGGGCAGTTCTTCCATTTCCAATGCATGCAGTCGATGCTTCCAAGCATCCCAGGAAATCCTCTTGCTGCATTCTGTGCTAGGATCCGAGCAGTGGCTTCCGCATTTGGTGTTGGCAAATATTGCGGTCCAAACACTGCCACCACTGCCCGACAGAACTTGTAGAAACACTCAATAGTGGTGGACTCAGCCATGCGCCCATAGTCGTCGAGTGAATCACGAGGAGCTCCGTATGCAAGCATCCTCATCGTGTCATGCACTTCTGGATTGAGGTGAATCCAAGTTTGCCGGTGCAATCCTTCTTGCACTTGAAGTAGCTGTCGAACTCTCGGATGGAATTCACAATCTTGAGGAAAAGCTTTCGGCTCATCCGATAACAGCGCCGAAATACTTTGTCGTCGTGAAGTGGAGCGTCGGTGAAGTAGTCGGAGTAGATCATGTAGTAGCCTTTGAGACGATGCTGGTTCTTTGCTTTCATCCGGCCCGGCGCCGATCCACCTCGTCGTGGCTTTTCATCGCTCACCAGCATGCCGGCGAGAGCGGCGAGGACCATGAGATGTTCCTCTTCTTGGACGTCGGCCTCGACTTCCTCCTCCAGCAGTGCGGCGAGCACCTCCTCGTCATCTGAGTCCATTGCTGAGGCTGGCAAATCGCCGAACACCTTGCGGGCGCGGTGGGCACGCACCCGCCGCTAAACTGCCCCTCCGCAGCCGGAACGCCGGGAAAATCACCCGGACGATGCTGGACAGGCTGCCTCGGCGAAACCTTTGCTCTTTTTCTGGCAGGGGATGGGCTATCTAGCGATGGTGGGCGGTGGTTGGCGCCGGGATCAGTTGGCTGGCGCCAAGCGCGCGGGGGGTGGGAGGCAAATTTGGAAGATAGGCTTGACTTTTTTCCTGACGGTGTGGGCCAGATGTGCTTTTCGCTTGCGCCGGAGCCCCCGAGCGCCCCCAGTGCGCCGGGTTCGGCCTGTGATTACCGGGGCCAAAAATGGGCCGGGCCGGCGGATTTTGGCATCCTAGGAGCACGACCGGGGTGTTTTTTCGGCGCAGGCGCAGAAAAAGTTGCCTGGGGGCCTGTTGGGGGTGCGGCTAGAGATGCTCTAAGTTTAAACAACACCCAGGTTTTCAGACAACATTATAACTAACCATGCCGATAATAACTCCTAAAAATTATATTAACTCATATCATTGGCATAATCAATTAGCGAGCAATAATAAGATATCTCGAACGGCAACACATTTTCAAAACAACCATGATATAGTATGACAATAGTAGTATCTCACTAGCCCTTTCTGAGACCGCAAAACATAAATGCAGGCACCTCCAAAGTCCAAGCAGTGACTAAACATTGTAATTCATGGTTGAAAAGATCCAGTCATGATGCACCAAACATTAGCTACACACAATGCATCAGCATGACAGCAATGCTCTCAGGTTCTGGTGATTATTTTAGAAGGTGATGACACAACATAAAAGTAAATAGACAGTTCCTTCGCAGAGGGAAGCAGTGCTTTGCAAAGGTGCCAGAGCTCAAGTTTTAAAACATAGGTAAATGATATTTTGAGAAATGCACCCTTCTTGTTTACTTCACGACCATCAGTTATCAATATCGTCCATGCTAAGAACGCTAGTGGTGGTTCCCAAGCGATAAAAGTAAAGGTTTACTCCCCCTCCACCAACAATCACACTCCACGGGTTGTCCAAAACAACGGGTGCCGTCCATACCAACAATAGTCCCGGAGGAGTTTTGTTTAGTTATTTACAATTTGAGTTTGGGACTGGGAATTACCACCTTTTCTCGTGCAGTGGCAAGTGAATAAACACTCAACCTGAGAATAACTCGCTTAGCATGGAAGATGCCGACTACCTCTTGTCGTTCCATGAACGATCCAGGCACACAAAAAGGATATTTATTTGAAGTTTTTAGAGGTGGCACAAGCAAATTTACTTAGGGCGGCAGGCTAATACATCATATAGGTAGGTATGGTGGACTCATCGGGAATAACTTGGGTTCAAGGTTTTTGATGTACAAGCAGAATTCCAACTTAGTACAGGCGAAGACTAGCAAATAGATTGAGAAGCAGCCAACTAGAGAGCAACAACGGTCATGAACATTCATTATGCATAAGTAACATTGGACACTAGCATGCGTAGGATATGAACACCATGAACATAAATATCATAGAGGCTATGTTGATTTTGATTCAACTACATGCATGAACATGTGCCAAGTCAAGCCACTCAAACATTCATAGGAAGATACCATATCATCATACTACATCATAATCATTTTAATGCAATGTGGATATCCAGGATAAATCATTATTCACTCCCAGCTACTTATGCATGGCATGAGAAACTATAATCTCTAATTGTCATTGCAAACATGTTTAATCATAAGGGGCTGAATCGTGGGCACTAGGTTAAACATATTTACACAGACAGAACAAGTCGAGTTCATACCAGTTTCTCTCTGCCACGACCAGTTCATCAAATATCATCATTATTGCATTTCACTTGCATGACCGAACGATGTGAAAATGATAATAGTGCAAGAGTGCCATGGACTAAGCTGGAATCTATAAACATTTTATTCAACAGGAGAGAATAACATTGCAAGGCGGGTTCTTCTCCAAATACTCCCTGGAAGATTTTTGAACACAAGGATAGTGTACGGCTCTGCAAAACAAGTCCACATACCACCGTAGAGAGAATAACATTTCCACAAGTATAATCTACCGACATGTTTAGCAACATCACATCATGTCGTGGCTCGGTCATTATTCGAACTGTTTTCCTCAACCAGCACCGCACATATCGCGAGGCGGTTTTCTTGAGGCGTCTAGTCGAAGCAGAGATCGTGTCCCCTTATCACGGGATTCTCATCAATACGGGTATGGGTAACCCAATCGCGCCATCAATTACGGCGCTCGGGGAGTAAGCGATTTCAACAGGCAAGTGGGGAGGCCCATCGCCTCCTCCGCCCTTATAAAGGGACAAAGATTCACCCTTTTTACCCACGCCTTCTTCCTCCTTGCTTACCCATTCTCGCGCACTCGAGCTCCAGCGCCCAAATTCGCGTCTTTCTTCTCAAACCACTCCAAACAAGTCTGGAGCAGGAGGCAAGTGGATGGTCTCCTCCGTCACGAAGGAGAACATCACAAAGTTACGGGAAGCCGGATATCTGGCCGCGGATATCGCGCACTGGCTGCCAGATGCAGGGCAGATCATCCCTACGCCCGAACCCCATGAGAGGGTAGTTTTTCTTACCCACTTCGTCCGCGGACTGGGATTTCCCCTCCACCCGTTCGTCCGCGGGCTCATGTTCTACTACGGGCTAGATTTTCATGATCTAGCCCCCAATTTCATCCTCAACATCTCGGTGTTTATCGTCGTGTGCGAGGCCTTCCTCCGCATCAAGCCCCATTTTGGCCTGTGGCTGAAGACCTTCAATGTCAAATCGAAGGTGGTGGTCGGCCAACAAGCAGAGTGCGGAGGTGCCATGGTGGGCAAGATGCCTAACATCACCTGGCTCAAAGGCTCCTATGTGGAGACCATAAAGGGGTGGCAATCGGGGTGGTTCTACATCACCGAGCCGCGTGACACCAACTGGGCGGCGGCCCCCAAATTTCGATCCGGAATCCCCACGCGGCTCACTTCCTGGAAAGAGAAGGGCCTATCCTAGGGTTCTTCGGTAGAGCTGACTGGCTCCAGACATGCATCAGGAACATGATGAGCAAGAAAATCAAGCTTGTCAACGTGGTCCAGGTCATGCTCTTCCGCCGGATTCTCCCGTGTCAACGACGGGCATTCAATTTGTGGGAGTTCGACCCGGCCAAGCACCAGACGCTGTGAGAGCTCTACGACACGACGCACAAGGACGTCTGGAGGGTGCTGTTCAAGGGCGCCTAGGTACGTCCTTCCCTCACCGAGGACCGTGGACTCAGCGCAAAGCGCCACGCCAATCCGGTAAGTTTCGATATCTCAGAGGGTATTTATTTTCCCTAGTTAAATCATGTGTGAGATCTACGCTTCTATGCCATTAACAAGACTGGATAAAGATAGCGGAGGAGCTCGATTGCCCAGCCCCCCTGCCTGAAGATCCTCCTGATGCTCCCCTAACGGAGATGCTGGCTCCGGCATCTTACGAGGTGCCGGCAAAGAAGGCCAAGAAGAAGGCCACGGGGACTCGAAAGGGTCTCTGGCGCAAGGTTGTATCGGACTAATCGTCCGATGACTCCGACGCACACTCCTCCCACAAAAACGAGGAGGAGGAGGAAAGTTCTCCCCTCGGCCAGGGGAGATAAGAAAAGGAAGGCCAACCCAACCGGGGAGGACGAAGGGTCCAAGAAGGGAAGGACCCTCCCTCCGGACTGCTCCACGACGGCCGCCTACAGCGGCGACGAGTGGCTACCCAGGGTCAAGCCCCTAGCGAAGTCATGAGTATCCAGACACCATAGTAATTCATGGTATGTTTTATTGCACTTCTTCTCCTCATGTCGAACATGATTATGTAGTCCGTCCCAAGCCCATCTCGACGTATCTTCGTCGAGCGGTTCATTGGACTCGTCGGATATGAACAACGGTTCTCTTCCGACCGCCTCCACTCCTTGCCCCACGGACAACGTCGAGGTGTTGTCTCAATAAGCACTGGGCCAAGGAGAGGCAGTCCTGGGGGCGCCTCGAGGCGACCTTCCGGACCTTGGGCGCAAAGTGAGCCGAACTCCCATGGGCTCCAGGTTCGGCCCCCAGCCGAACACTGGACCGGAATCTTCAATGGTTCCGGACTTCGGCAGGCGATCCCTCGTTAAGGGGGGCCAGCCGCCCGTGCCGGTGTCTTCTGTCCATCCAGAGGCACCGGTCAACTTGCTGGAAGCGCTTCGCGGTGCTTCCATCGACGAAGAGCACCGCACTATCATGGGTACGGTGATCGAGAAAGTTCAGTCCGCCAAAAACGGATTGACCGAAGCTTGCGCCAGCCTCCTAACAGGCTTTGAGGTAAGCAATCAAAATATAAGAAAATATTATCGCATAGATAGTAGCCCCTGATGCTCTGTTCGGCGTTCAAGGAGATAGGCCGAATAGAGGATCAAATGATGACTCAGGAGTCTAATCAGAATGTATCTATGAGTCTATGCAGGCTTCACTGCTGGCTGCTGCCACACGTATTGCGGAGGTCTCTGCACTGAAGCAGGACCTGGAGCGGTCCGAGACCGAGCTCGGCCTTACCAAGAGGCAGCTCGAGGAGAGCAAAGGTAAGCAATACCTTTGTCTATATATTTAAAAAGAAGTTCGGGTGTAAAGTAATAGGATCATCATGGATTTGCCAGGGGCCACGACCGAAGTGGAGACCCTGAGGAAGGCATTGTCTGAGGCCGAAGACAAAGCGGCCAAGGAGCGCATTGAACGGGAGAAGCAAGAAGCCCGAGTAGGCAAGGTGCAGCAAGAGCTCGAGGCTCTCGCCAAAAATCACGAGTCCTTGGAGCTTGACTCTAAGACGCAAGAGTCTGAGCTCGTGCAGGCGCTTGCAAGTGTCCGGAGCGCCAAGGCCGAAGCCCACAAGGCCCTCCAGGAGATTGACGTGGTGAAGAAGATAGCAGCGGGTAAGGCATTCATTATGCAAAGCAAGCACGGGAAGGAGACTTTCCTTTTTCTTACCCGAGTTCGGAGCTCTCCAGGAGCGTTTGCAGATCTTCCCGCAGGGTACTGGATGCCGCAGAGTTTACCGAGCTGAGGAGGGGAGCTCGACGGAGAATTTGTTCTAGTCTCAGTATACTGGGACCGAACACCCTGTGCCCTTGAGTGACCAGCTGAAGCAATTGGTCGAGCTGCACAAGGCAGCCAAATAGGCCATGAAGGGCCTTATAGTCCGGATGTGGCCCGGCGAGCCACTGCCCGGCAGCTACTTCGGACTGGTGAGGCAGCTTGTGGATGCCTGTCCACGGCTTGAAGTTATAAAGCGGTCCGTCTGCATCGAGGGCGCGCGCAGGGCTTTTGCCCGGGCGAAGGTGCACTGGGCGAAGCTAGACGCCGTGAAGCTTGTAAAGGAGGGGCCGCCGGAGGGCATGGAGCATTGCTGCCCCGAAAATTATTATGAGAGTGTCCTAAAGGGTTCTCGCCTAGTGGCAGATGAGTGTGCCAAGGATGTAATTTTTGAATGAACATGCTCGTGTGATCCTGTAATATGAAACGAGTTCATTTGCGCCATGCGACGCTTTTTTAATTTAAAATATTACCTTCTGTGCGGCCATTTATAAAATCTGAGAGTTGGCCAATCGTCGGCTTCTGCCCCCATGTAACTAGTACTGGGGTGTTCGGGATAAACCTGAGCACTCTTTACCCCAATTTTGGGTCCTTCAAGGGAGGTGTTCAGCGCAACGAACCAGGCAATGAGACTATAATGCTTTATCACTCTCACTTAGCCATAGAAGTCTATAATTTTAAATTTTGGCGAATTCCCTGGTATTCGGAAGGCCGAATTTGGGGCGCTATACATGCCTATGCCGGACAAGGCTGACTCCTCACCCGAAGCGGAAAAAGTCTTTAAGGACTTGAGACCTCTCGAACATCGACCAGTCTCTCGCCTTATCATGACAGCCAGTTTTCGGCTTTCTCTACTGAGGTTCTTGTTCGGAAGAACCGGGACACAACCGCAGTAGTTCTCCCACCGCTACCTTAGCCGATATAGCGGAACATAAGGTACCAAAGCATGGGAGCCGAGCAAACCCAACATTTGACCAAAGACATGATTCGGAGCGGATGCATATAATGCTATATGTTCGGGGTGCCGCACTGTCGAAAGTGTTTGGACTTCTTGCGCCGTATTATGGGGTAAACGAAAGCCCCTGGCGTACTGACCGTACCCGAATTGATGGGCGTGGATCATCGTAAATGGACATAAAGAAAAGAAAGTATGAATAATGCAATAATAGACTAATGCTATGCATTGTTATTTAAATAATATGTTGAAGCATACTGTTACAGGTAGTGCAATAAGCAAAAAGTAGGACTATTCGAAATGTCCTATGCAAGGGCAAGCTGCATATAGAAAGCGGGTATTATTATTAGAGACCACCTGGGGGTTCCCGTGTACGTCTTAGCTTCTTGCTGCGTTGGTTGTTCCTTCCCGTAATGTGTCCAGCAATCATAGTGCCGGAAAGGGCTTCCAGAGAGTTAGGCCCTGAAAGAGAAAAGAAATGATAAACATATACATCCCCTAGGGCGGTTAAGCCACATTGCGGGATGTGCCCTGATCGTGCCCCCACCTATGTCCATGTTATTTTCAGTGCGTCATTATGTACGCGCGACACGGATTTCATTGCTTGACTGGGACTGGGACGGGGGCCAATTTGCTAGGTGATCTCTGAACGTGCCACGCGATCCTGTTGCAGTTTACTCCGGACACGCTTAAAGGTGTTCGGGGGCTGTATCACCGAATTGGTGGTTTGCCTTGAAAGGCTGCTTTGTGCTTATGCTACGAGGGCCGCAGTGTGCTCTTCCGTGCGGAGCGAGCATTCTGTGTTTCCATTTACCGTCATGACCCCCCTAGGTCCTGTCATCTTGAGCTTGAGGTATGCGTAATGCGGCACTGCGTTAAATTTTGCAAATGTTGTTCGTCCGAGCAATGCGTGATAGCCACTGCGAAACGGGACGATCTCGAAGATTAACTCCTCGCTTCGGAAGTTGTCCGGTGATCCGAAGACCACTTCCAGTGTGATTGTGCCTATGCAATGGGCCTCTACACCTAGGATGACGCCTTTAAAGGTGGTTTTGCTGGGTTTGATCCTCGAGGGGTCGATACCCATTTTTCGCACTATATCCTGATAGAGCAGGTTCAGGCTGCTGCCGCCGTCCATAAGGACTCAAGTGAGGTGAAATCCGTCGTTGATGGGGTCTAGGACCAGTGCGGTGGAACCGCCATGACGGATGCTAGTGGGGTGGTCCCTGCGATCAAAGGTGATCGGGCAAGTAGACCATGGGTTGAACTTTGGGGCGACGGGCTCCATCGCATAGACGTCCCTTAGTGCACGCTTCCGCTCCCTCTTGGGAATGTGGGTTGCGTATATCATGTTCACCGTCTTCACTTGTGGGGGGAACCCCTTCTGTCCTCCTATGTTCGGCGGCATGGGCTCCTCCTCGTCATCACTATGCAGCCCCTTGTCCTTATTTTCGGCATTTAACTTGCCGGCCTACTTGAACACTCAGCATTCTCTGTTGGTGTGATTGGCTGGCTTGTCGGGGGTGTCGTGGATTTGACACGAGCGATCCAGTATGCGGTCCAAACTGGACGGAGCCGAAGTACTTCTTTTATATGGCTTTTTCCGCTGACCGGATATAGAGCCTCTGAATCCGGCATTGACTGCCGTGTCTTCTGTGTTATCGCCGTTATTGCGGCGCTTTGGTCTGTTACGACGTCCTACCGTTGGCATCTTTGGTATCCGAAGTGCCCGGATTCCTTGATGTGTTGTTGCTGCGAGCCAGCCAGCTATCCTCGCCCGCACAAAAGCGGGTCATGAGTGTTGTGAGGGCTGCCATAGATTTCGGCCTCTCCTGGCCAAGGTGGCAAGCCAGCCATTCGTCACGGATGTTATGCTTGAATGCCGCTAGGGCCTCTGCGTCCGGACAGTCGATGATTTGGTTTTTCTTAGTCAGGAACCGTGTCCAAAATTGTCTGGCTGATTCCCCTGGCTGCTGGGTTATATGGCTCAAGTCGTCAGCATCCGGTGGCCGCATGTAAGTGCCCTGGAAGTTGTCCAGGAATGCGTCTTCCAGATCCTCCCAACTACCTACGGAGTCTGCTGGCAAGCTGTTCAGCCAATGCCAAGTTGGTCCTTTGAGTTTTAGTGGGAGGTACTTGATGGCATGTAGATCATTGCCGCGAGCCACGTGGATGTGAAGGAGGAAATCCTCAATCCATACAGCGGGATCTGTTGTGCCGTCGTATGATTCAATATTTACGGGTTTGAAACCCTCCGGGAATTCATGATTCATAACTTCATCAGTGAAGCATAGGGGGTGTGCGGCGCCTCTGTGCCGGGCTATATCCCGACGCAGTTCGTATGAGTCTGTATTCGGCCCGACCGGATTTACTCTTGGTGTATCCGACGCGACGATCATCGTCCCGTGTTGGCGTGCATGCCCGTGACCCGTATATTGACCTTGCGATTTTTGCCTTACTGTGCAATACGTCTCGCAGGTCCCCTGTGTTGCCCCGGGCCTTAGTATTTTTGATTGAGTGGCGGCGGGGTGCAGGCTGAACTTCAGGCTGAAACGCCTCTCTGGCTCGGCCACGTAGTGGCCGGTCAGCCGCATTTTACACTGGTGAGTGAGGTTTCAATGCTTCCTCCTCGAGGTGAGGTAGCAACCTACGTTTTGGGTAACTCTTGGAGGGGCGCTCGAGTTCGTACTCTTCGGCCGCAAGGACTTCGGTCCATCTGTCTGCTAGTAAGTCTTGATCAGCTTGAAGCTGTTGCTGCTTTTTCTTCTGGCTATTTGCCGTGGCCATAAGTCGACGCTTGAAGCGCTCTTTCTCGATGGGGTCCTTGGGCACGATAAATTCTTCGTCGCAGAGGCTTGCCTCATCTTCGGAGAGAGGCATGTAATTGTCCTCCTCTGGTTCTCCATCTGCTGCCTGCTCTGGAGGGCTAGCTTGTTCGTCCTCCGGCTTTACATCGTGCTGGAGGGGATTGTTGTTGTATTCGGCACTATCCGGAGTGTTATTATCTCATGTGCCGGTATCACTACTTTTGCTGTGGTCGGACTTAGAGTGGCGCTGCTGACGTTGGCGCTTGGGTTGCTTCTTGGAGGGGTCATCCTCCGCTGTCTCGTCGCCATTGCCTTCTTTGGGGGTGTCCACCATATATATATATCATATGTTGAGGTGGCGGTCCAGCGCCCTGTGGGCGGTGGTTCCTGTTCGTCTCCTGCATCGTCGTCCATACCGTCGAAGTCTTCGGAGTCAGAGTCGAGCATGTCGGTTAAATCGTCGACAATGGCTACTAAGTGGGTGGTGGGTGGGCAGCGAATTTCTTCATCGTCCGCATCCCATTCTAGCCGGACATAGTTCGGCCAAGGTTCTCCTGACAGGGAGAGGGACCTCAATGAATTTAGCACATCGCCGAAAGGTGAGTGCTGAAAGATATCCGCGGAGGTGAACTCCATAATCGGCGCCCAATCGGATTTGATGGGTGCGAATGCAGGAGACTCAGAGTCCGAGGCCGGAGAAGAATCTAGTGGTTCGGCGACACGACTCTCGTAAGGGGTGAAGCCAGTATCCGACTCTATCGCCACTGAGAGTGCGGCCTCCATGGCGGGGTCTAACCCTCCGCTCTCGGATGGCATGATTTGCTCCGGATTGATGGCCGGAGTAGTCGCAGATGTGATCTCCCGAACATTGTCTGACGGCAGAGTTACGTCATGCTCGTCGCGACTGTGCGGCACACCTGACATGGGCTCGAATCCGTCGAAGATCAAGTCTTCGCGGATGTTGTCCATGTAGTTCAAGTTTTTGAATTTGACCTGATGGCCAGGGGCGTAGCTCTCGATCTGCTCCAGATGGCCAAGCGAATTGGCCCGCAGTGCGAAGCCGCCGAATACAAAGATCTGCCTAGGGAGGAAAACCTCACCCTGGACCGCATCGCTAGTGATGATCGAAGGAGCCATCAAGCCTTACGGTGACGACACAGTGGAACTCTCAATGAAAGCACCAATGTCGGTGTCAAAACCGGCGGATCTCGGGTAGGGGGTCCCAAACTGTGCATCTAAGGCGGATGGTAACAGGAGGCAGGGGACATGATGTTTACCCAGGTTCGGTCCCTCTTGATGGAGGTAATACCCTATGTCCTTCTTGATTGTTCTTGATGATATGAGTATTACAAGAGTTGATCTACCACGAGATCGTAGAGGCTAAACCCTAGAAGCTAGCCTATGGTATGATTGTATGTTGTCCTATGGACTAAACCCTCCGGTTTATATAGACACTGGAGGGGGCTAGGGTTACACAAGGTCGGTTACAAGCGAGGAGATATACATATCCGTATTGCCTAGCTTGCCTTCCACGCAGAGTGGAGTCCCATCTGGACACGGGACGAAGTCTTCAATATTGTATCTTTATAGTCCAATAGTCCGGCCAAAGGATATAGTCCGGCTGTCCGGAGACCCCCTAATCTAGGACTCCCTCAACCATGAACATAAATATCATAGAGGCTATGTTGGTTTTGATTCAACTACATGCGCGAACATGTGCCAAGTCAAGCCACTCGAACATTCAGATGAGGATACCATATCATCATACTACATCACAATCATTTTAACGCAATGTTGACATCCAAGATAAATCATTATCCACTCCTAGCTACTTATGCATGGCATGAGAAACTATAATCTCTAATTGTCATTGCAAACATGTTTAATCATAACGGGTTGAATCATGGATACTAGGTTAAACATATTTACAAAAATAGAACAAGTCGAGTTCATACCCGTTTCTCTCTACCACGACCAATTCATCGAATATCATCATTATTGCATTTCACTTGCACGACCGAACGATATGAAAATAATAATAGTGCAAGAGTACCATGGACTAATCTAGAATCTGCAAACATCTTATTCAACATGAGAAGACAAGGTAAAATGGGCTCTTCGTTAGATCAACAATAATGCATATGAGAGCCACTCAACATTTTCATTGTGGTCTTCTCCTCGGCACAACCCAATTAAAAAGAAAAGAAACTCAGAGAAACACACCGAAATTTGGAGTTTTTGGTTTTCTCGAACAAGCAAATAAAAGGGAAAAGCAAAAACGAGAAAAACTATTTACACGGAAAGCTCCCAACAAGCAAAAGAAGAACAAGGAAATCTTTTTGGGTTTTCTTTTTAGAGCTACAACTAACTACTCTAGAAAGAAACATCAAAAAGAAGCAGGAAATATTTTTGGATTTTCTTAAAGTTTTTTCAAACACACAAGAAGAAAGCGAGGAAATAAATCTAACATGGATAATACAATGAAAAAGTGTGGACACCAACAACTGGAATGAAATGTGTAAACATGAATGTAATGTCGGTGGGAATACGTACTCCACCAAGCGTAGGATTTTGGCCTACCTTGATAATCAGTCAGTAGTCGAATTGCTGAGGAGCGGGCACCCACGGATCCCACTGCTGAGGCTCCTCCTCTGCTGCAGCCTGGTTGTTCCTGTAGGCGATGATATCTGCAGGCATAATCCTGTATCCGCCCCTGGCAATAGGATCAAACAAAGTAGGTGCAGGCAATGTAATAATATCATGAGTTCTCATACTATAAACCAGGTTATAAGGAATAGGGATGTTAGAATAATCGGTAGCAATAAACTGGTGGTATTCCATGGTTGCGCGATCTAGGTAAACCTTGGGCAAAGGATAATCATGCAAGCGTGGCTGAACGTTAAAGTGAGCCGCCAAACCAGTGGCATAAATACCACCATGTATTTTACCCTTGGATTTATTGAGGTGAAGGCGACGTGCCACAATAGCTCCCAAGCTATAAGTGTTGTCGCCCTCTAGTGCACGCAAAACAGCAAGGTCTGGGGCACTGATTGCACCCACCTTCTCTCTAGAAAGCAAGCATTTTGCAATGAAAAGAGTGAAATAATGAACAGCAGGAAAATGCAAGCCAGCGGCGGTGATACTCGACACCCCTCTCTCATCACCCACTGTCAGAGTACGATAGAAACCCTCATACTCCGCAGACCTACGCTCTACCAAACCACCATCAGAAGGAAGCAAGCATATTTCACAAAACTCAGTAAGCGGTATCTGATGGGGTTCAACGTATAAATTAAACTGCACCTCGGGAGGATTGTTCCTAGGAAGGAAATTAAAACTTTGCACAAAGGTGTTTGTGAGGAGATGATACCGTTCACATTCAGCTGTGATGAAGTCGGTGAGGCCGGTATTAGCAGCATATTGTGCAAACTCTTGAAGGATTCCAGCCCCTTCCATGAACGGCGTATGCGGCCATTCGCACGGCCGTACTTCCGCCAATCTCCGGGTATGAAGATCATTGTCAGATGACTCCCCAATAACGCCATTGGAGCTCTTCTTGGAAGCAAATTTCATAAAGATATTCATCTTTTTCCTATGAACAAAATTCTGAAATTTGTAATCCACAAAATTTTCTCAACAAAACTTTACAAGATTGATAGCAACTACTCATAGGGATACATAGAGGTCATAGGAAGCATTCAAACTACTTAGAAATCTAAGAATTAAACATGCAACCTCATCTACGGCAGCACCAAGAGAAGCTAATTATTCAAAATATAAACCACTAAAACAAAAACTAATTGGACAAATGGAGGAGTCACATACCAAGCAACAATCCTCCGAAACAGTTTTGGAAATGGAGCTTCGAGCAAAGAGATTGAAATTCGTGGGTTTGAGAGCAAGAACACGGGAGAGAGAGCAATGGAGATTTTTGTCTGGAGGTAGGTGATGGTGTGGAATGAAGGGATAAGTGAGGGGCCCCACATGGGGACCACAACCCACCAGGGCTCGCCTGGGGGTCCTGGCATGCCCAGGTGGGTTGTACCCACCTGGTGCACCTCCCTCTGATGTTATTTGCACCAAAAATTCTTAAATATTCAGAAAAAAACATATTGAATTTTCAGGGCATTCTGAGAACTTTTATTTTTGGGTCATTTTTTATTCCATGGTAATTTCAGAAAACATACAAAACATGCCATTTTATTTTTTTAACTAATAAAAACAAAAAATAAAAGGTAAGTATAGAAGGTTGTGCTCACTAAATTCATCAACTTCATACCTCTCAAAAATGATCCATTAATAAGGTTGATCAGGTCTTATTAGCAACCACTTTCGATTAACATGAAGCAGAAGAACTTTCGTAAATCACTAAGTTTCCTCAACGGGGATATGAATGTCCCCAACAATAAGCATTTCATATTTCTTTTTGATAGTAGGTAGAGGTAGTTGAAAACTTCCAATAGTGATTGTCGGAGATTTTTCAATAACATTAATACCATTCACTTGGAATTGTTTCTTCGGAAAGTGCATCGTATGCTCATTACCATTGATATGAAAAGTGGCCTTGCTTTTATTGCAATCAATAACAACCCCTGCAGTATTCAAGAAGGGTCTACCAAGGATAATCGACATTTTGTTGTCCTCGGGCATCTCAAGTATAACGAAGTCAGTCAAAATAGTAACATTACCAACAACAATGGGCACATCCTCACAAACACCGATACGTATGGTAGTAGATTTGTCAGCCATTTGCAAAGATATTTCAGTAGGTGTGAGTTTATTTAAATCAAGTCTTTTATATAAAGAGAAAGGCATAGCACTAACACCAGCTCCCAAATCACATAAAGCAGTTTTCACATAATTACTTTTGAAGGAGCGAGGTATAGTTGGAATTCCCGGATCTCCAAGTTTCTTAGGTACTCCATCTTTAAAAGTATAGTTAGCAACCATAGTGGAGATTTCAGCTTCTGGTATTTTTCTCATATTAGTGATAATGTCTTTCATATACTTTGCATAAGGAGGCATTTTCAGTATATCAGTCAAGCGAGTACGCAAAAAGACTGGCCTCAGCATTTCAGCAAAGCATTCAAATTCTTCATCATCTTTCTTTTTATTTGACTTTGGTGGAAAGGGCATATGTTTTTGAACCCACTGTTCTCTTTCCTTACCGTGTTTTCTAGCAACAAAGTCTCTTTTATCATATCTTTTATTTTTAGGTTGTGTGTTATCAAGATCAACTGCAGGTTCTATCTGAACATCATTGTATGGTTCTTCATTATTTGGTTGACTATGTTCATGAACCTCATCATTAACTTTTTCATTATCAGAAGGTGAGTGTTCACTACCAGGTTGAGTTTCAACATGAGAGATAGAGACTTCATTATTAGGAGGTTTTTCTACTTTAGGTTCACTAGAGGCATGCAGAGTCCTACAATTTTTCTTCCTTTTCTTTTTAGAAGGACTAGGTGCATTGGTGTTAGCTCTTTGAGAGTCTTGTTCAATTATTTTTGGGTGTCCCTCAGGATAAAGTGGTTCCTGAGTCATTTTACCTCCTCTAGTTGCTACTCTAATAGCAAAGTCACTTATATTATTATTCATTTCATCTAGCAACTCTTTTTGCGATTTAGCAACTTGTTCTAACTGGGTTTGAACCATTGAAGCATGTTTTCCCACACCTCTAACATCATTTGAGATTCTAAATAACAAGTCACTCAAGCGAGCAATCATATCAGAATTGTATTTCAATTATTTCATAACATTTGCATTGAAGTGATCTTGTTTTTAATGTAATTTTCAAACTCATAAAGACATTGACTAGGGTGCATATTACGAGGATTGTCATTATCACCGAATTTCATTAGAGAATTTACCTCTACCACCTTAGGAGGTGGTGGTGTATCAAGCCCATGTATTTCTTCAATAGGAGGTAAACTTTTGACATCCTCAGCTTTAATACCTTTTTTCCTTCATAGATTTCTTTGCCTCTTGCATATCTTCAGGACTGAGATATAAGATACCCCTCTTCTTCGGAGTGGGTTTAAGCGGTGGTTCAGGGAGAGTCCAATCATCATAATTTTTCAATATGTTAGTCAACAATTCTTCAGCTTGCCCAATAGTTCGTTCCCTGAAAACACAACCAGCACAACTATGTAGGAAATCCCTAGAAGCATCAGTTAGTCCATTATAGAAGATATCAAGTATTTCAATTTTCTTAAGAGGATGATCCGGCAAAGCATTAAGCAATTGGCAAAGCCTCCCCCAAGCATGTGGGAGACTCTCTTCTTTAATTTGTGCAAAGTTAAATATTTCCTACAAGGTAGCTTGTTTCTTATGAGCAGGGAAATATTTTTCAGAGAAGTAATAAATCATATCCTGGGGACTACGCACACAACCAGGAGCAAGAGTATTGTACCAAGCTTTAGCATCACCCTTTAATGAGAACGGAAATAACTTGAGGATATAGTAATAGCGAGTTTTTTTTATCATGAGTAAAAAGGGTAGCTATGTCATTCAACTTAGTAAGATGTGCCACAATAGTTTCAGTTTCATAACCATGGAAAGGATCAGATTCAACCAAAGTAGTTAACTCTGGGTCGACAGAGAATTCATAATCCTTATCATCAATAAAGATAGGTGAAGTAGCAAACTTAGGATCATATTGCATTCTAGCATTCAAGGATTTTTCTTTATACTTGCATAATAATTTCTCTAGATCATCTCTATCCTTACAAGCAAGAATGTCTCTAGTTGTCTCTTCATTCATAACATAACCTTCCTGTGACCCCCCCTGATTTGACCGTACACTAATCATACACGCAAACGTGTATGATCAAGATCAAGGACTCACGGGAAGATATCACAACACAACTCTACAAATAAAATAAATCATACAAGCATCATATTACAAGCCAGGGGCCTCGAGGGCTCGAATACAAGAGCTCGATCATAGATGAGTCAGCGGAAGTAACAATACCTGAGTACAGACATAGGTAAACAAGTTTGCCTTAAGAACGCTAGCAGAAACAGGGATACATATCGAAAGAGGCGCATGCCTCCTGCCTGGGATCCTCCTAAACTACTCATGGTCGTCGTCAGCGGCCTGCACGTAGTAGTAGGCACCTCCAGTGTAGTAGGAGTCATCGTCGACGGTGGCGTCTGGCTCCTGGACTCCATCGTCTGGTTGCAACAATCGGGTATCAAAAGGGAAAAAAAGGGGGGAGCAAAGCAACCGTGATTACTCATCCAAAGTACTCGCAAGCAAGGAGCTACACTACATATGTATGCATTGGTATCAAATGGAAAGGGGTAGCATATGTGTACTGAACTGGAGAATGCCGGAATAAGAGGGGGATAGCTAGTCCTATCGAATACTACGCTTCTGGCAACCTCCATCTTGCAGCAAAAGAAGAGAGTAGATGGTAAGTTCACCAAGTATCATCGCATAGCATAATCCTACCCGGTGATCCTCCCATCGTCACCCTATGAGAGAGTGATCACCGGGTTGTATCTGGCACTTGGAAGGGTGTATTTTATTAAGTATCCGGTTCTAGTTGTCATAAGGTCAAGGTACAACTCCGGATCATCGTTTTACTGAGGGACACGGCTATTCGAATAGATAAACTTCCCTGCAGGGGTGCACCACATTTCCCAACACGCTCGATCCCCTTTGGCTGGACACACTTTCCTGGGTCATGCCTGGCCTCGGAAGATCAACACGTCGCAGCCCTACCTAGGCACAACAGAGAGGTCAGCACGCCGGTGTAAATCCTATGGCGCAGGGGTCTGGGCCCATCGCCCATTGCACACCTGCACGTTGCGAACGTGGCCGGCGAGCAGACCTAGCCTCCCTTATACAAGAGCAGGCATTCCAGTCCAACCCGGCGCATGCCGCCCAGTCGCTGATGTCAAGAAGGATTCGGCTGATACCACTACGTCGAGTGCCCATAACTGTTCCCGCGTAGTTGGTTAGTGTGTATAGGCCAGTGGCCAGACTCAGATCAAATACCCAGATCTCGTTAAGCGTGTTAATTGAATTAACTGCAGACGCCGACCAGGGCCATGCCTACCTCTCTCCTAGGTGGTATCCACCTACCAAGTCGTTCCTCCACAAAGGTTCACTCAGAGGGCCGTCAGGACGAACGTCCTTTCGGACCCAATCCGTGAATCACTCGCGGGTACTCTACGAGCCGACCCGACTTTAGTCACCACATGTATCATGTATAAAGTATATAGCATATACCCATGATCACCCCCCGAGTGATCACGACCTGATAGTATAGCATGGCAGATGGACAAGAATGTAGGGCCACAAATGGAACACTAGCATCCTATACTAAGCATTTAGGACTGCAGGTAAGGTGACAACACTAGTAGCAAGGACAGGCTATGCATCAGAATAGGATTAACGGAAAGCAGTAACATGGTACACTACTCTAATGCAAGCAGTAGAGATAAGAATAGGCAATATCTCATGATCTAGGGGGGAGGGGGGCTTGCCTGGTTGCTCTAGCAAGAAGGAGGGGTCGTCAACAACGTAGTCGGTCGGGGCACCAGCAGCGGCGCCAGTCTCATAGTCTACCAGAGAGAAGAGGGGGAAGAAACAATGAATACAATGCAAACAGATGCATAACAATGCATGACATGACAAGTAACGATGCTAGGTGTGCCCTAACGCAGTAGGAGGTGATACTGGCGAAGGGGGGAAACATCCGAGAAAGTATCCTCGGTGTTTCGCATTTTTGAACAAATGAATCGGAGGGGGAAAGTGTTGCGTCTTGAGCTTGCGTTAGTTTTCCTCGAAGAGGAAGGGATGATGCAGCAGAGTAGCGTAAGTATTTCCCTCAGTTTTTGAGAACCAAGGTATCAATCCAGTAGGAGGCCACGCTCAAGTCCCTCGTACCTGCACAAAATGATAGCTACTCGCAACCAACGCGATTAGGGGTTGTCAATCCCTTCACGGTCACTTACGAGAGTGAGATCTGATAGATATAATATTTTTGGTATTTTTGGTATAAAGATGCAAAGTAAAAAGTAAAAGCAAAGTAAAAAGCAAAGCGAGATTAAAGTGATGGAGAATGATATGATGAGAATAGACCCGGGGGCCATAGGTTTCACTAGTGGCTTCTCTCAAGAGCATAAGTATTCTACGGCGGGTGAACAAATTACTGTTGAGCAATTGACAGAATTGAGCATAGTTATGAGAATATCTAGGCATGATCATGTATATAGGCATCATGTCCGTGACAAGTAGATCGAAACGATTCTGCATCTACTACTATTACTCCACTCATCGACCGCTATCCAGCATGCATCTAGAGTATTAAGTTAAAAACAGAGTAACGCCTTAAGCAAGATGACATGATGTAGAGAGATAAATTCATGCAATATGAAACAAACCCCATCTTGGTATCCTCGATGGCAACGATACAATACGTGCCTTGATGCCCCTTCTGTCACTGGGTAAGGACACCGCAATATCGAACCCAAAGCTAAGCACTTCTCCCATGGCAAGAACTACCAATCTAGTTGGCCAAACCAAACGGATAATTCGAAGAAACTTGCAAAGATAACCAATCATACATAAAATAATTCAGAGAAGATTCAAATATTATTCATAGATAGACTTGATCATAAACCCACAATTCATCGATCTCAACAAACACACCGCAAAAAGAAGAATACATCGAATAGATCTCCACAAGAGAGGGGAGAACTTTGTATTGAGATTCAAAGAGAGAGAAGAAGCCATCTAGCTACTAACTATGGACCCGAAGGTCTGAGGTAAACTACTCACACTTCATCGGAGAGGCTATGGTGATGTAGAAGCCCTCCGTGATGAAGGCCCTCTTCCGACGGAGCTCCAGAACAGGCCCCAAGATGGGATCTCGTGGATACAGAAAGTTGCGGCGGTGGAATTAGGTTTTTGGCTCCTCCTCTGATCGTTTGGGGGTACGTGTGTATATATAGGAGGAAGGAGTACACCGGAGGAGCAACGAGGGGCCCACGAGGCAGGGGGCGCGCCCTAGGGGGGGCCCCTCCCTCGTGACCGCCTCTTTTGTTCCTTGGAGCAGGGTCCAAGTCTCTTGGATCACGTTCGGTGAGAAAATCACGTTCCCGAAGAATTTATTCCGTTTGGACTCCGTTTGATATTCCTTATATATCGAAACACTGAAATAGGCAAAAACAACAATTCTGGGATGGGCCTCCGGTTAATAGGTTAGTCCCAAAAATAATATAAAAGTGGAAAATAAAGCCCAATATAGTCCAAAATAGTAGATAATATAGCATGGAGCAATCAAAAATTGTAGATACGTTGGAGACGTATCAGGCATCCCCAAGCTTAATTCCTGCTCGTCCTCGAGTAGGTAAATGATAAAAAGAGAATTTTTGATGCGGAGTGCTACTTGGCATAATTTCAATGCAAATCTTCTTAATTGTGGTATGAATATTCAGATTAGAAAGATTCAAGACAAAAGTTCATATTGACATAAAAATAATAATACTTCAAGCATACTAACAAAGCAATTATGTCTTCTCAAAATAACATGGCCAAAGAAAGTTATCCCTACAAAATCATATAGTCTGGCTATGCTCTATCTTCACCACACAAAGTATTTAAATCATGCACAACCCCGATGACAAGCCAAGCAATTGTTTCATACTCTAACTTTTTCAAAACTTTTTCCATCTTCACGCAATACATGAGCATGAGCCATGGATATAGCACTATAGGTGGAATATAATGGTGGTTGTGGAGAAGACAAAAAGGAGAAGATAGTCTCACATCAACTAGGCGTATCAACGTGCTATGGAGATGCCCATCAATAGATATCAATGTGAGTGAGTAGGGATTGCCATGCAACAGATGCACTAGAGCTATAAGTATATGAAAGCTCAAAAAGAAACTAAGTGGGTGTGCATCCAACTTGCTTGCTCATGAAGACCTAGGGCAATTTGAGGAAGCCCATCATTGGAATATACAAGCCAAGTTCTATAATGTAAAATTCCCACTAGTATATGAATGTGATAACATGAGAGACTCTCTACTATGAAGATCATGGTGCTACTTTAAAGCACAAGTGTGGTAAGAGGATAGTAACATTGTTCCTTCTCTCTTTTTATCTCATATTTTTTTATTTGGGCCTTTTCTCCCTTTTTTATTTTATGGCCTCTTTTTATTTGGGCTTCTTTGGCCTCTTTTATTTTTCGTCCGGAGTCTCATCCCGACTTATGGGGGAATCATAGTCTCCATCATTCTTTCCTCACTTGGGACAATGCTCTAATAATGATGATCATCACACTTCTATTTTTATTACAACTCAACAATTACAACTCAATACTTAGAACAAAATATGACTCTATATGAATGCATCCGGCGGTGTACCGGGATATGCAATATGACAATGATGAATGTGTCATGATGAACTAGATGGGGGAAAGTTGCATGGCAATATATCTCGGAATGGCTATGGAAATGCCATAATAGGTAGGTATGGTGGCTGTTTTGAGGAAGGTATATGGTAGGTGTATGATACCGGCGAAAGGTGCGCGGTATTAGAGAGGCTAGCAAAGGTGGAAGGGTGAGAGTGCGTATAATCCATGGACTCAACATTAGTCATAAAGAACTCATATACTTATTGCAAAAATCTAGAAGTTATCAAATCAAAGTATTACGCGCATGCTCCTAGGGGGATAGATTGGTAGGAAAATACCATCGCTCGTCCCCGACCGCCACTCATAAGGAAGACAATCAATAAATAAATCATGCTCCGACTTCATCACATAATGGTTCACCATACATGCATGCTACGGGAATCACAAACTTTAACACAAGTATTCTTTAAATTCACAACTACTCAACTAGAATGACTTTAATATTATCACCTCCATATCTCAAAACAATTATCATGCTTCAATCTTTTCTTAGTATTCAACACACTCAAAAGAAAGTTTCACAAATCTTGAATACAAGCATATTATTATTAAGCAAATTACCATGCTATTAAGAGACTCTCAAAATAATTTAAGTGAAGCATGAGAGATCAATAGTTTCTTTAAAACAAATCCACCACCGTGCTCTAAAATATCTAAGTGAAGCACATAGAGCAAAATTATAACGCTCAAAAGATATAAGTGAAGCACATAGAGCAAAACTACTTAGCTCAAAAGATATAAGTGAAGCACATAGAGTATTCTATCAAATTTTAATTCATGTATGGATCTCTCAAAAGGTGTGTACAACAAGGATGATTGTGGCATACTAAGACACAAGGACACAAATAATACAAGACGCTCCAAGCAAAACACATATCATGTTGGTGAATAAAAATATAGCTCCAAGTAAATTACCGATGGAAGTGGACGAAAGAGGGGATGCCTTCCGGGGCATCCCCAAGATTTGACTTTTTGGTGTCCTTGGATTATCTTGGGGGTGCCATGGGCATCCCCAAGCTTAGGCTCTTGCCACTCCTTATTCCATGATCCATCAAAAGAATTCACCCAAAACTTGAAAACTTCACAACACAAAACTTAAAGAAGAAAACTCGTGAGCTCCGTTAGCGAAAGAAAACAAAAGACCACTTCAAGGTACTGTAATGAACTCATTATTTATTTATATTGGTGTTAAACCTACTGTATTCCAACTTCTCTATGGATTATAAACTATTTTACTAACCATAGATTCATCAAAATAAGCAAACAACACACGAAAAACTGAATCTGTCAAAAACAGAACAGTCTGTAGTAATCTGTAGCTAGAGCAAGATCTGGAACCCCAAAAATTCTAAAATAAATTTCTGGACGTGAGGAATTTATCTATTAATCATCTGCAAAAATAATTAACTAAATATCACTCTTCAAATAAAAATGACAGCAGTTCTCGTGAGCACTAAAGTTTCTGTTTTTTACAGCAAGTTCAACAAGACTTTCCCCAAGTCTTCCCAACGGTTCTACTTGGCACAAACACTAATTAAACACAAAAAACACAACCAAAACAGATTCTAAATAATTTATTTATTACTAAGCAGGATCAAAAAGCAAGGAATAAGAATAAAATTGGGTTGCCTCCCAACAAGCGCTGTCGTTTAACGCCCCTAGCTAGGCATAAAAGCGAGGATAGATCTAGGTATTGCCATCTTTGGTTTTGGAGAAAAAGAGAGGAAAATTGTTATCTATGGAATTAATCTTTCTATTTTGACAGATCACATGTCCATTAATGGTAGAATAGAGATTAAGAATGTTGCGGAAATTGGCATCTAGGCTAGCTTTTATCTCTTTAATAGATTCGTTTTGGTAAGAAAGCAAGAGAGATGTAATTTCAGTTTTCTCATTAATGGGGTGACCAAATATTGTTTTAATCCTCTCATAGGTATCTATGGGGTCCCCTTCAAGAAACCCCCCTCGAAAATAGAATCTAATACTTGTTTGAACGAAGCGGGTAGCCCAACATAAAAGCTTTTTAAGTAAACCTCAATTTGATATTGGGGTACATAGCTAGCCCGGATCCTTAACAGCCTATCCCAAACATATTTCAAAGATTCATCAAGTAAATAACAAAAAATTCCAGAATCATCTTCATCAAAATTACTAAGGTTCTCATTGATAACTCCGGCAAGTTGTTCTATAGCATTCTAATTTATGAGTTTAGATAAGATAGCAGGATTGTCTAAAGCACTAGAACTTGGGAGAGAACCCCCAACTTTTTTTGGTTCTGACATGGCGAGGGAAAAGAGGCAAACAGAAAAAGAGAGGGAGGATATAGAGAGAGAGGGCGAATAAAACGGCAAGGGTGAATTGGGGGGAAAGGAAAACGAGAGGAAAATGGCAAATAATGTAATGCGAGAGATAGGGATTGTGAAGGGTACTTGGTATGTTGACATTTTGTGTAGACTCCCCAGCAACGGCGCTAGAAATCCTTCTTGCTACGTCTTGAGCTTGCGTTGGTTTTCCCCGAAGAGGAAGGGATGATGCAGCAGAGTAGCGTAAGTATTTCCCTCTTTTTTTGAGAACCAAGGTATCAATCCAGTAGGAGGCCACGCTCAAGTCCCTCGTACCTGCACAAAACGATAGCTACTCGCAACCAACGCGATTAGGGGTTGTCAATCCCTTCACGGTCACTTACGAGAGTGAGATATGATAGATATAATATTTTTGGTATTATTGGTATAAAGATGCAAAGTAAAAAGTAAAAGCAAAGTAAAAAGCAAAGCGAGATTAAAGTGATGGAGAATGATATGATGAGAATAGACCCGGGGGCCATAGGTTTCACTAGTGGCTTCTCTCAAGAGCATAAGTATTCTACGGCGGGTGAACAAATTACTGTTGAGCAATTGACAGAATTGAGCATAGTTATGAGAATATCTAGGCATGATCATGTATATAGGCATCACGTCCGTGACAAGTAGATCGAAACGATTCTGCATCTACTACTATTACTCCACTCATCGACCGCTATCCAGCATGCATCTAGAGTATTAAGTTAAAAACAGAGTAACGCCTTAACCAAGATGACATGATGTAGAGAGATAAATTTATGCAATATGAAATAAACCCCATCTTGTTATCCTCGATGGCAATGATACAATACGTACCTTGCTGCCCCTTCTGTCACTGGGTAAGGACACCGCAAGATCGAACCCAAAGCTAAACACTTCTCCCATGGCAAGAACTACCAATCTAGTTGGCCAAACCAAACGGATAATTCGAAGAGACTTGCAAAGATAACCAATCATACATAAAAGAATTCAGAGAAGATTCATATATTATTCAGAGATAGACTTGATCATAAACCCACAATTCATCGGTCTCAACAAACACACCGCAAAAACAAGATTACATCGAATAGATCTCCACAAGAGAGGGGAGAACTTTGTATTGAGATTCAAAGAGAGAGAAGAAGCCATCTAGGTACTAACTCCGAAGGTCTGAGGTAAACTACTCACACTTCATCGGAGAGGCTATGGTGATGTAGAAGCCCTCCATGATGACGACCCTCTTCCGGCGGAGCTCCGGAACAGGCCCCAAGATGGGATCTCGTGGATACATAAAGTTGCGGCGGTGGAATTAGGTTTTTGGCTCCTCCTCTGATCGTTTGGGGGTACGTGTGTATATATAGGAGGAATGACTACGCTGGAGGAGGAACGAGGGGCCCACGAGGCAGGGGGCGCGCCCTAGGGGGGGGCGCCCCCCACCCTCGTGACCGCCTCTTCTGTTCCTTGGAGCAGGGTCCAAGTCTCCTGGATCACGTTCGGTGAGAAAATCACGTTCCCAAAGATTTTATTCCGTTTGGACTCCGTTTGATATTCCGTTTATTCGAAACACTGAAATAGGCAAAAAAACAGCAATTCTGGGCTGGGCCTCCGGTTAATAGGTTAGTCCCAAAAATAATATAAAAGTGGAAAATAAAGCCCAATATAGTCCAAAACAGTAGATAATATAGCATGGAGAAATCAAAAATTATTGATACGTTGGAGACGTATCAGAAAGTTGCGTGCTTGCTATGCTAGGGATGTGTGGCAGACGAACGAGCTGCGTATCCTGATTCGTCTTGTCGTTCTGAGCAACTTTCATGTACAAATTTTTTCCATCCGAGCTACGGTTTATTTTATATTAATTTTAAAAGATTTAATCATTTTATATTTTTTTAATTACTTTAATTCAACATTATCCAGAATAGTGTTTGCTGACGTCATCATGACGTCAGTAGTCAACTATGACCGTTGACCGGTCAAACTGACGTGTGAGTCCCACATGTCATAGGCTGAAGACTAACTATTTGTTAACATTAAATTAGCAGGTTCATTAGTTAACTAAACAGTATTAATTAACTTAATTATTTTAATTATTTTAATTAATTTTTTAATTAACGTTCTCGGGCGCGGGGCCCCATGTCATTGGCCCATGGCCTGGCGGATCGGGCGTGCGGGCGAATCAGGGCGGGCGGAACCGCCCAAACAAGGGGGGGCGCTCCAGAGCGCTGGTGCGGCACCGACGCCCAACGTTGGAGGTGGTTGCGGGGAAGGGATGTAACACCCCGGATGTAACTTTCCCTATTTGTACTCCAACTCTTGCCGTTTCCGGCGTTAAGTTATATTTATTTCCTCGGGTTCGGGTTTTTGTCTCCGTGTGTTGTTATCGTTGTCATACATCTCATATCATGTCATCATGTGCATTGCATTTGCATACGTGTTCGTCTCAGGCATTCGAGCATTTTCCCCGTTGTCCGTTTTGCATTCCGGCGCTTCGTTCTCCTCCGATGGTCATTTCTAGCCTTCTTTCGTGTGTGGGGATTAACCATTTCCGGATTGGACCGAGACTTGCCAAGAAGTCTTGGTTTACTACCGGTAGACCGCCTGTCAAGTTTCGTATTATTTGGACTTCGTTTGATACTCAAACGGTTAACCGAGGGACCGAAAAGGCCTCGTGTGTGTTGCAGCCCAACACCCCTCTAATTTGGCCCAAAACCCACCTAACTCTGCTCCATGTTCTAGAGCGTTCGATCACGATCGCGTGGCCGAAAACCGCACCTCATTTGGACTCTCCTAGCTCCTCCTATGCCTATAAATAGACCCCCCGTTTTTCGGATCTCATCCTTCCCTCGAAACCCTAGAAATCGCCCCCGCACCGGCCGGACACGTCCGAATCCGGCCGGACGCGTCCGCTCCGCCGCCCGCAGCCACTCCGCAGCCGCCACGTGGCTTCCCGCCGC